>NC_140943.1:46345670-46843170 GCF_014529385.1 Adiantum capillus-veneris | reverse complement strand
AAAAATCAGTGCCCTAGCCTTACAAAGCTTTGGGAGTCAATTTTATGCTCGAAGGCTAGCGGGTCAAATTTTTTTGCACTGAAGTGTTTGATTGGAGAATGCTCTTCGTGTGGCCCTTCAAAGAAGCTACCAATTTGCCCGATTGAAGAGTTAAATGGTGCATGCATGGTAACAGTTAAGATTTTTGAAGACCTTGAAGTTGGCGAAACAGATTCAGGGAAAAAGAAGAAAAGAAAAGTTCTTTCTCACAAGGAGATGCAGTGCGGGCAGCTTTTCATACTGTTCAACGATCATCTGAGTAAGTTTATAAAGCACAATTTTTTTTACAAATGGCAGGCCAAGCAGTTTAAAGATTGTCTATGTATCTTCCCTGAAGATGTGGTAGTGTCAGTGGTGGATTTCGCTGAAAATTACACTTTCAAAGAACAGAAGGAGATCCAATCGATGCATTGGTTTTCTAGCAAGGTGACAATCTTCGTTCACATTACATATGTGAGGATTGCAGGTATTGTTCAAAAATACTATCATTTCTATATATCTGATCATAAAAGCCATGATACTCTTTTTGTCTAGCATTGCTTCATGCTCCATTATTGTTGGTTGAAAGAGCTAGGCATATCGCTCAAAGAACATTGGGTCTGACTGGTCAGATTGAGCAGCCTCGCAGTTCAAAGCAAAGAGGCCTTTTTATTTTGTTGCTCGATATGGAACTCTGACAAGTTTGAAAATGACACATCACTTTTCAGGTTCAGGTCATGGGAAGGCCAAACATGATGGTGCAGGTGTTGTTATTAAGAGGCATCTCACTCAGGAACAGCTAAAGCCAGGCTGTGTGAAAGTACAATGTGCAGTAGATGTGGTGCCATTTTTGAGAGAAACCATGTCCAATGGTGCTACAACCACGTATTCTTTGTAGGTACGACCAGTTACTTGACTGTTCTGGGAGGTCAAAGTAGGTGATGTGGATAGAAGCCAACGTCGGCAATGTAAATCTGTGACTAATGCACGTGGGTTAGATTGTTTCAACGGCTACTCCTTAACAAATGGAAAACTTCTTAGGTATCGACAATTCTCATGCTTTTGTAGTGCTTGTTTGCAAGGCAGCTGGAGGAGGTGTTCAAACAAATCACATGTTTTTGCATGGAATTATGTTACCCTTGAACCTACAGATGACATCGAAGATGGTGATGAGATTGAAGAGTTTGCATATTAAGGACACCGTGATGCGTTGAGTGATGCACTTCATGTTGGTGACAATTTTGCTGTTATAGCTCCTCATGACAATTAAGGAGCTTGTGGATTTCTATGTCTTGAAATGTACAGCAGAAAAGACTCAAACTAAAGCTTTGCTAAGAGATGCATGGGGGAATGTTTGCAATGCCGGCTCATTTGTTGTCAAAGGAGTTTGGTACAAACAAGAAAAAGAAAATCCCTATGAGTTCAAGCTATTAAATTCTGAGCCTGAAGCCACCTTGCAATCCCACCTTGTACGAGCTATTAAGTTCCCAATGCAGAAAGTGGGACATACGAGAAAAATCTTACTTTCCTCAGAAACATATGAGGCTATTTACAATAGCACTCCTTTTGATGTATAGCATTCCTAGTTCTAATCTAAGCTGCTTTTGATGGCCCTTCAACATCTTTTTTCTTTCTTTTTCTTTGGGGGAATCTCTGTAATCTCTGTGTTGAGCATCACCCTATTTGGCAATTGCTCAAATCGTGTCTAAAATGCCTATGTGATATCCTAAGGCAGATAGCATGAACAAACATAGAAAATTAAACAAGTGTAGCTAAGTAGTTGCAAGGGTAGCTACTATGTAGACTGGTAGCTACCCTTAACATTTCCTGGTATCGAAAGCTGTGTTAAGTACTTGTAATTGTGCAACTGTGGAGGTGCAGTGATGAACAATGCAAAAACGTAAACAAGTGTACAAGTTAACAAAAAGCTGCTTTACTACATTGAGCATTGGAAACTGCTTTACTACATTGTGTCATCATTACAAGTGAGAAAAATACTCCATAAGTCAGTGAATGGTTGACTGTTTACATCACTTATCATGGTTACATGTCAGGATAATATATCTATCCAACACCTTGAATTTTGTTCTTCACAATAAGAAATTAAGAACAAGTTTTCAAGTTACGTGCAGGGCTAGCATGACAATAGAAGCTACCAGGCAAGCACTAATAAGCTACCAGTACTACCAAATGCTATCCTAGTAGCTACCTTGCCCCCTGCCATCATGGTAGCTACCAATGTTATCCTGGTAGCTACCTTGTCACTTGCAGGACTTCCTTGGCAGAATGGCAGCTCATGGAAGAATGGCAGCTACCAATGCAATCTTGGTAGCCACCTTGTCACTTCTAGGACTTCCTTGGCAGAATGGCAGCTCATGGAAAAATGGAAGCTACCAATGCAATCCTGTAGCCACCTTGTCAATTGCAGGACTTCCTTGGCAGAATGGCAGCTCATGGCAGAATGGTAGGTACCACTATTATACTGGTAGCTACCAGGGTTGACAGTGAGAACTTCCTTGTCACCAGGAGGAGTTCCATGGTAAAACAGTACTTGTAATTGTGCAATTGTGGAGGCACAGTGATGAACAATGTGAAAACTTAAAAAGTGTACAAGTGTACAAGTTAACAAAAAGCTGCTTTACTACATTGAGCATTGGAAGCTCCATTACTACATTGTGGCATCATTACAAGTGACCAAAATACTCCATAAGTCAGTAAATGGTTGACTGTTTACATTTCTTATCATGGTTACATGTCAGGATAATATATCTAGCCGTAATACTCTAGACGCCACTGCTTTGAGATCCTAACACTCAGGTTATCAATCGGTCTCGGCAGTGCACAATCCTCGGCATACTTGAGGCGATCTTCCGCACAAAGCCAAGCCGTGAGCCAAGATCTTACAGTTGTTGTAAGATATCCTTGAATCTCAGTGGGAGTTTGATTTTCCATATTCTTCACAATGTAGAAAGTGCCTCGAGGATTCCACAGCTGCTTGTACTGTGTGTCATCCACTAGAATTGTGGACATAGCAGTGTACTCACCTCTTTTCTCCCAGAGGTCACTTAGCTTCTTGTAAAATACAGGCTTTCCACTAGTTATCTTGATTCTAGCATCTCTTACACAATTCTGATGTGCAAGAATTTCCTTGAATCGGGGAAACTGATCAGGAAAGCAGGCACTCAACAGGTTTTCTACTTTAGTCTTCATGCAGTAGGTCCACACAAATACATCAAAGTGCACAAGGCACCAGTCCAAGAATGCAGGTGCATCCCTTTTATACCCAGCAGACACCCCTCCTATGTCTACAATTTCTAGATCATCCTAGTAGGCAGGCTTCCGTGAATGGTGCCTCTTGTCTAATGAAGTCAGCAGGACACCATTAATATCAAGGATTAGAGCTGGCTTACTCTCAAACAATATGTTCCCAAGATCCTCCCATGGACGAGACACCGTCCCATCATCGTTCCTAACATAATCTGCAACACCACCTGCAACTCCTCCATCGTCCCTTTGTTGAGACACCGTCCCATCATCGTGCCTTACATATTTTGTGCCACCTGCACCAGTTGCACAACTTGCATCACCACCTGCCTCCACAGATGCATCATCATCTTCCTGAGGTGGTTCAGACTTTTCATTGGTAATCTCCGTGTCCTCACCTGCACCAACTGCCCCACCTGCACAACTTGCTTCACCACCTGCATCCACAGATGCATCACCATCTTCCCATCTTCCCAAGGTGATTCAGACTTTTCAATGATAATGTTTGTGTCTTCACCTGCACTGTCTGCACCACCTGCATCCACAAATGTGTCACCATCTTCTCGAGGTGGTTCAGACTTATCAATTGTAATTTTTGTGTCATCACCTGCACCACTTGCACCAACTGCACAACTTGCATCACCACCTGCATCCACAGATGCATCACCATTTTCCCTTCTTGGTTCATACTTTTTCATGATAATCTCCATGTCCTCACCTGTACTGAGGACAAAAAACTCAGTGTTTTTATCCTCTCGGTCATCAATGCTGCTAGCACATAGGACTTGGCCCTCAACTCTAAATGAACCATCTACATCAGGAGGGTCTTCCATAGAAGACTGTGCTATCATACTTATTATGTGATCAAGATTGTCAATGTTGCTAGTGGCAGCATCTGAACATAAAAACAATAATGAGATAAACAACAATGATGGAGAGGACAAAAAAAAATTGATTTTGGCTTTCTTAATTCATAGGAAATGGAGAGTTGTTACAAAGCCAAAAATGGGGATAGGCTACAAAGAAAAATATTGAGACTATGTTTGGAGTCTTTTTCTGACTCTGGGAGCATTTTCTGCTTGATCTCCATTGGAGGGACTGGTGTCTCTGGCTGACACTTCATTGTCCTTCATTGATGAAGGAGCATTTTCTACTTGATCTCCATTCTCAGGACTATACTTCTCTAACACACCTTCCTTCTCAATTGTAGTCTCTGGCTCAGCCTCTGCAGTCATGAAAAGTATTAAGGAATGAAGAATTTGTTGTTTCAAGTTACATGTAGCTATAGCATGACAATGGAAGCTACCAGGCATGATAGTGGAAGCTACCAGGCAAGCACTGATAGCTACTAGTAGTATCTTGGTAGCTACCAATGCCATCCTGGTAACTGGCTGACTGAGAGCTACTAAGATGACATAGGTGCCACCAATGCTATCCTAGTAGTGAGAAATCTAACATTGGTGGTTAACTGAATAAAAGCCTGGCAACAACCTTTATCTAAAACATCTTCCTTCTCAGCATGTACCAACACCTTGAATTATGTTCTTCACAATAAGAAATTAAGAACAAGTTTTCAAATTACATGCAGGGTCAGAATGACAATAGAATCTACCAGGCAAGCACGAATAAGCTACCAGTACTACCAAATGCTATCCTAGTAGCTACCTTGCCCCCTGCCATCATGGTAGCTACAGATGCTATCATGGTAGCTACCAAAATGTTATCCTGGTAGCTACCTTGTCACTTGCAGGACTTCCTTGGCAGAATGGCAGCTCATGGCAGAATGACAGCTACCAATGCAATCCTGGTAGCCACCTTGTCACTTGTAGGACTTCCTTGGCAGAATGGCAACTCATGGCAGAATGGCAGCTACCAATGCAATCCTGGTAGCCACCTTGTCAATTGCAAAACTTCCTTGGCAGAATGGCAGCTACCAATGCAATCCTGGTAGCCACCTTGTCAATTGCAAAACTTCCTTGGCAGAATGGCAGCTCATGGCAGAATGGTAGGTACCACTATTATACTGGTAGATACCAGGGTTGACAGTGAGAACTTCCTTGTCACCAGCAGCAGGAGTTCCATGGTAAAACAATAACTAATGGAAGAATGGTAGCTACCTTGCCACCAGCAAGACTTCCATGGGAGAATAGTAGCTCATGGAAGAATGGTAGCTACGACCATACTGGTAGCTAGCTGTACCGGGATTAACATGACAGCTGCTACTATGAGAGTGGTAGCTACCGGTATTGTACTAGTAGCTACCAGTCTTGTATTAGTAGCTACAATTAGCAGGGTTCCCTTGATAAAGAAACACAAAAAAACAGATAAATTTGAGCTCAATGCTACAAAATGCAGCAGGGTGTATACCATGGTCCATGCTTAAGGGCACTGATGAGGGATTGGTGTCTGATTGCACTCCTTGGAAATTGGCATTCATACTGCCGAGGATCACCAAAGACCGCATGGTATGCAAAATCGGTTGCATGCATCCCATCTCCATGCATCTTTCTTTGCTTGCAACAAGATGGCCTAAACAGTACATGTGAAAGGCATGATTGCAGGGTAGCAAAAACATGCCAAGTGCATCGTCGTCGTACACCGTCAACCCACAAGCACTGCAAACTTTGTCCAAAGGCACGGTGCCCATATCCACAGATGGAACTTTCGGCGGAGGCGTAGACAACAAAACTGTACTTCTTTTGACCTGCATGGTCTTCACAAAACCCATCCGCGCCTGTGCACACTCCTCCACTTCCTGTGTAAAATCTCTCTCCTTTAGAGCACTATCCACAACATCAAGTGGTGCCTTCTCATCAACTACCACTTGCAATGTTTGGAGTGTTAGCGACAACCTGCCAACATTATTTTTAAGTTGCTCCACCTTCATTGCATCCACAACATCGTCGCTACCTTCTTCCTTTAGTAATGTAGCCTCTGTATCTTTCAACTGGCCTCTGAGCTTTTCCACTAGGAGGTTGGCACCTTCATTTCGGTGCACATCAGCCTGAAGCAATTCCAGCTTCTTAAAAGCTTCATTATACTCTAACAATGCAAAAGAACTCTTGCTTACAACCATGTTGTAAATAGTATCTAATTCTGTAAGAGACGGTGGACCAAATAATTTTTTTTTCTGCACATCATCCACTGTATCAATCGGATTTTCCTGGGGTACCTCCAAATTATCTGGAGTCCTCGTCATTCGCCGCAAAATGTTAGGGGTAGAGGAGGAATGAAAAGTTGCCCATCGCTGCTTCTTTGCATGTAATTTGCGTGATCCATATTTGTGACAATACTTCCTGAAAACAAGGCCAAGTCAACCTATCCCTTCAACTGCTCATATAGAAAGCCTCTAGCAAATCCTTTAGTCACCTCCATACCATAATTTCCAGGAGGTTCTTGATACACGGATGTGAACAATACATAAAACCTGTTCCAGAGCTCTGGCTTCACATCTCTACATTTTACTTTGCTGCCCCTCTTTGGCACCTCCTTAAAGCATTTCAACCAATCTTTGTTGGTGAAATCTGCCTCAGTCAGCAGTCAGTAGTCGAGCATCCACTCCAGAGTTGGGGAGGTTGTATACTTCATGTGCTTGACGCTTTGTCATGCAAAAAACTGTCTTCCTTTCAAATGGCACATATGGAGTGCACCAACGGCCTTTGCCCTGTAAAATATAGGGAAAAACATAAGACCATAGTTGTTTCCATACAGCAAATGCATACGGGTATGGAAGTATGATTGGAGTATGGTTCAACACTTAAGCTTGAAACATACACGGCCATAAATTTACTGAAAACTTAGATAACTTATGCATGGTGAGCATTTATAATATCACAATTTTACAGAAGTTTTCACATCAAACATCAATTGTTGCATTGAGCAGGAGCAGAAGCAGGTTGGGCATGTGCATGAATAGGTGGTACAACTACCTATGTCCCAGACAGATAGCGACCATGTAGCTACCACCTTGGTATTTCTTTGCTAAATGAACTTTTTGATTGGTAGCTGGCTAACATAATGCTACCAACTTGTTATGTTTTTTGCAGAATGCTAAATGCTACAACCTTGATGATCTCTGATGCACTTTCCCTATATTAAATGAGTGTTGTAGGTGGTATCTACCACTTTGATAGAGTATCACTGATTCATGCTTCTTCATAGCACTATGATTTGCAATCCATATGAGTACGATCCCATTTTGGGATTCACATCTCAAGGCTAATTTCTTTCAAAAGATAGACTTCTCCGAGAAAAATAAACTATTCTATGTGGGATTACTTAAAGAGATGGCCGAGTATGTCAACTCGCAATGGCCTGGTTCTATCACCGAAGTAATCCACCACACTATGGTTGCTTTACGCATCAATTTCCAATAAGGGGCTAGAAGGAATGCCAAGCCCATGGAAAGCAAAGACAAAAGTGACGCAAAGGGGAAAACCAATGCCCAAAATTCTTCCCAAGGCAATTCCAACAACAACAACAACAACAATCGGTCCAAGGAGAAGGGAGTTTACAAAGGTAAAAATAAACTCTCTCCTGAAGAGATTGAAGCTTTTTGTAAGGACCACAAATGTTTTAAGTGTGGGGAGCAAGGACATGGCTATTGTTCTTGTCCCAAGAGAAATGCCCACGATGAGAATCCTAGAGCTTCCATGATTGAAGCTCCAAAAGAGGATGCTCATCGCAAAGGATCACCTCTCTCCTATGCCTGGGGAAAGGTAAGGGAGCATGATGCCTTCATCTTGTTTGACCTTGGCTCTAGTCACAACTTCATATCAATGGGGTTGGCCACTAAGTTGGGCATTCAAGATTTTGAGATGGGAGATACTGTAAGTGCCGATGCAGCTTTTAGGGGACAACAAGCCTCCGTTACTCCCTTGATTGGGAAGTTGAGGCTTCATGTCCAAATCTACATCGACAAAGAAGATTTTTTCATCTCTCCTCTCCAACATGAGGTTGTTATCCTAGGGGCACCATGGTTCAACCGCATGGCTGCCAACATGAGGTTCCCTAAAAGGAGAATTTACTTCACCTATAGTGAAAAGAGCATGTATATAGATGCTAGTGAGTCTGGTCATACTATACCACTTGTAAATTCTCTTGTTTTTGACAAATCAATGAAAAGCTCAGTTTTTGCGTGCATGATTATTGTCAAAGAGTCCCTAAAAGGTCCTAATGTTTCATCAAATTAATGTAAATGGTAGGAATCAAGAAGAGGTAGACTTGTATAATTTTCTAAATGGATTTGTTTTTGACAAATCAATGAAAAGCTCAATTTCTACGTACATGATTTTTGTCAAAGAGTCCCTAAAAGGTCCTAATATTGTTTTATCAAATGTAAATGGTAGGAATCAAGAAGAGTTAGACTTGTATAATTTTCTAAATGGATTCCAAGATGTATTCTTTGATGATATCCCTATGGACTTACCTCCAAAACGAGGGGATGATGACCATCAAATTGAGCTCCTACCAGGAACCTCACCGCCTAACAAGCCTCCTTATCAAGTTTCCCAAGCTCAACAAGAGGAGATCATGAGGCAAAAACAATTTGTTCACCAGTCCTTTTAGTGCAAAAGAAAGATGGTGTCATAAAATCTAATATCTAACTAACCCAAATGATTTTCTCATATTAAATTGATCACTTAATGTGGGAGAATAAACGGGAACAAGTGTTAAGATATAGGTATGTGCTTTTAGATCTATCTCAACACGGGGCCAATGTAAAGGGGCCCAAAAGGGAGATGGTCTATCAAAGAGCAAGGCTAACCAATGGAGCATAATACCTTAGGGTTAGCTTCATTGAAGACCTCCAATAAATGTGTGTAAAAGTCCTTTTGACCTTAAGTAAGCTAGGGCTGAGCTTGAGGTGGGAACCCGGCCCAAGCTCGAGGTGCTTGTCATGCTTGAGGTGTTTTTCATGCTTGAGGTGCTTGATTAAGATGCTTGAGGTGCTTGACTGGCTCCATGCTTGAGGTGCTTGACTTGCTGCATGATTAAAGTACTTGAGGTGCCTTGAGAAGCTTGCCTGAGATGCTTGTGGGAACCCCCCCTAGTTCAAGTGCTTTGTCATGCTTGGTGAGTAAGGTGCTTGATCACCTAAAAGTCAAAAGAATTCCTACAAGAGGGGGGGCGAGCCCTTTTCCTAGGGCCTAGAGAGAGAACACCCACTCACACACACAAGGGAAGCCCATCTTGAAGAGGCAGCAAGGACACATGTCAGGCCCCTACCCATGTTACCTTCATGTGTTGCTTGAAGCCTATTGGCTAGGCTTCAAAGGGGTCCAATGATAAATTACATGAATTATCTAATTGTTTTAGCATTTATCAAGTCCTCTCTCTCTAAGGGGAAAGGGGGACACTTGTCCCAAGGCTACCCATGTTGCTTGTAATGGCTCCTGCTTGTGATTGGCTAGGCCTGGAGGGGTCCAATGAGCTTCAGGCATGAGCTACAAGGGGGGGTCGACCCAAGCAAGCTAGGGGGGGTGCCTAGGGGGTATACTCACCCACACACACTCACAAGCACTCTCATTGTGTGATATGCAAAGTGCAAGAGCTCCCTCTCCAAGCAAGTAGAGGTTGAGAGCCTACACCAACACTCTTGGCTATGGAGTGCAAATCCAACCAAGAGCCATGCTTCAATGCTTAAGCTTGCCATCTCCTTCTTCTTCATTACTATGCTATTATGTATGCTAGCAACAAGAGTATGATAAGTGAGGAACTAATTCTTTCTCCTACGAAATGTTTCTTCTTCCTCTTCCCTACCCTCATTCCCTGCTAGCTCTCTCCACCTTCGAAGGTGTTTGAGGTCTTGGGACTGAGGCTTGGGATAGTTAAAGCTTTCTTCAAGTTTATGTTATGTTTGTGGTGCATGAAGCCTTCCATCTTCATGGCATCACCTAGGTCACAAGGAACACAAAGACTGTATTGTAACAAGTCTCTCTTTATGGGAGAAATCATAATACAAATGCCTATTGGAGGGGGGACCGGCTCCACATAAATCCGGTCCTCAATTGTTGTCATGTTCTCTAAACTCTCTCTCTTGCAAAAGTATTGTCTATGCCAAGTTAACTAATTGCTATGATTATGTTGCTATCTTCAATTATGTATGCCCGCTATGCTCACAAAATCATTTCTTGAAAGTACTCTCATTAAATTCCGCTATTCTCAAATTGAATAGGCAAATTCCATTACATTGGTATCAGAGCATTTGGTTTCTCTTTTCTTGCTTAAGAAGAGAGGTCCTTAAGTAGCCTATAAATGGTTGATGTTGTTAATTATAATAGAGTAAGTGGAATTGGGATCTAATACCGGTTTTGTTAAGCCCACTATGTGGGGGATGGTGCACACCTCGGGAGCTTTGGACTTAATAATGGAGTCTTTTTAGACTTGCCTACGGCTTTACCATTATTGAGCCATAAGAAGTCCGAAAGGAGCTAGCCCTTGGCAACTCTGCTATGTTAGACCTACACCTCTACTCTCTATAATTAACCACTTTGAGCCGTGGGTGTAGATACTTAAGAGCCGATTTTCAAAGGCTAAGAGGAGTGGCAACTAAGGTTTTGAATTGCCAAAGCATACACTAAGTACATACATAAAATTTTGTTAACATGGCTGACAATAATCAAGAGAGTAGAATGAACATTGATAGCTTTGATTTTGCACATGAAGGTGCTAATGATGATGCTCCCATGTTTGTGAATTATCTTGTGACTAGGTTGCAACAAGCTATGGGCAACCCTACCTTGCAAGCCGAAGTTACTCAACAACTTCGTGCCTATGGAATTTCCCTTCCTCTCCAAGAGGAGAGAGAGCTTAGGAGGCCTCTTGAAGAGACCCCCAAAAGAAGACTCTCTCCCATTCGAGAGGAGGAATCCAAAGAGAAAGAAAGCAATGAAAGTCTAAGTTCTTCTGAAGATGTGGCTCCACGAAGAAGGCGGTCTAGACGATCGCCTACTCCTCCCAAGAGGAAAAGAGCAACCCATAGTCCTTCTCCTCATCACTCTCAAAGGCAAGAGAGGAAACAAAGGAAGAAAAGGGCTAGGAAGAGGTCACCCTCTTCTCCTTCTTCTTCACCTTCCTTCTCTTCCGATGAAAGTTATGGCTATTCTCCTAGAGAATACAAGAGGGGAGGGCATCGCAAATCATTTCCTGCATGGCGAAGGTCACAAAAGCTAAATAAGTTCAAGGAGGGAGGAAAGAGTATCTCTTTTCTCACCTACGATGGCACCTTTGGTGCTACCGACAAAGTGTTGGCCTTCATCCAGCAATTTGATGCGGCCTTTGGGGACGAGGGCTTCACAGAGTCCTCCAAGCTACGCCATGTAGCTATGCACTTCCAAAAATCAGCTCGTCAATGGTGGGCTAGCCTTCGTGGCAATGGAGAAGCCCCAAAGACATGGAAAACTCTACGAGTTTCCATCATGAAGCAATTTCTTCCAAGCGATACTAAAGATAAAGTTCTTACCGAATGGCGCGGCTTGAAGCTCCTCTCTCATGAGTCTATCAACAAGTATGTAGATAAGTTTTGGGATTTACATCTCAAAGCTACTGTCTTTCAAAAGATAGACTTTGCCGAGCAAAGACAACAATTCTGTGCGGGATTACCTGAAGAGATGGCCGAATATATCAACTCTCAACGGCCCGGTACCATTACCGAAGTAATCCACCACACCATGGTTGCTTCACGCATCAATTTCCATCAAGGGGCTAGACGTAATGTCAAGCCCATGGAAAACAAAGATAAAAATGATGCAAAGGGGAAATCCAATGCTCAAAATAATTCCCAAGGCACTTCCAACAACAACAACAACAATCGGTCCAAGGAGAAGGGAGCTTACAAAGGTAAAAACAAACTCTCTCGTGAAGAGCTTGAAGTTTTTCGCAAGGACCATAAGTGTTTCAAGTGTGGGGAGCAAGGACATGGCTATCGTTCTTGCCCCAAGAAGAATACTCGCAATGAGACTCCTAGGGCTTCCACTATTGAAGCTCCAAAAGAGGATGCTCATTGCAAAGGATCATCACTCTCCTATGCTTGGGGAAAGGTAAGAGAGCATGATGCCTTCATCTTGTTTGACCCTGGCTCTACTCTCAACTTCATATCAATAGAGTTGGCCACCAAGTTGGGCATTCAAGCTTTTGAGATGGGAGATATAGTAACAGCTGATGCAGCTTTCAAGGGACAACAAGCCTCCGTTACTCCCTTGATTGGGAAGTTGAGGCTTCATGTCCAAAGCTATGTCGACAAAGAAGACTTCTTCATCTCTCCCCTCCAACATCAGGATGTTATCCTAGGGGCACCATGGTTTGATCGCATGGCTGCCAACATGAAGTTCCCTGAAAGGAGAATTTACTTCACCTACAGGGGAAAGAACATGTATATAGATGCTAGTGAGCGTGGTCGCACTATTCCACTTGTAAATCCTCTTTCTTTTGATAAATCAATGAAGAGCTCAGTTTTTGCGTACATGATTTATGTCAAAGAGTCTCTAAAAACTAATAATGTTTCATCAAATGGAAATGATAGGAATCAAGAAGAGTTAGACTTTTCTACTTTTCTAAAAGGATTCCAAGATGTGTTCATCGATGATATCCCTATGGACCTACCTCCAAAACGAGGGGATGATGACCATCGTATTGAGATCCTTCCAGGAAGCTCACCGCCTAACAAACCTCCTTATCGAGTCTCACAAGCTCAACAAGAGGAGTTCATGAGGCAAGTACAAGAGCTGGTAGACAAAGGGATGGTGAGGCCTAGTTCCTCTCCCTTTTGTTCTCCAGTCCTTTTAGTGCAAAAGAAAGATGGTACATACCGTATGTGTGTGGACTATCGAGCACTAAACCATATCACTATCAAAAACAGATTTCCCGTACCTCGGGTAGAAGATCTGTTTGATAAGCTACAAGGCTCTACCTACTTCAGTAGGATTGACCTTAAGAGTGGCTATCATCAAATAAGGATAGTGGATGAGCATATCTTAAAGACCGCGTTTCGCACAACATTTGGTCTTTATGAATATCTAGTCATGCCTTTTGGCTTGACTAATGCACCAGCTACGTTCAATCGTTTGATGGAGAAAATTTTTAGACCATATCGAAAATTCACTGGAGTGTTCTTCGATGATATCATCATCTACTCCAAGTCTTTGGAGGAACATAAGCAACATCTCCAAGTGATTTTTCAAGCCTTGAGGGAGAACAAACTTTTTCTCAACCAAAAGAAAAGTGAATTCTTCCTTCAAGAGATTCAATATCTAGGCCATATTATCTCTCACGATGGTATTCGTATGGATCCATCAAAGTTAGAGGTAATAAAATCATGCCTAACCCAAGGAATCTACATGAGCTAAGAAGCTTTATTGGTATGTGTGCATACTATAGACGCTTCATAGCAAAATTCTCTCAAGTAGCAGGACCACTACACGACTTAACCAAGAAGAACGTTAAGTTTGTATGGACTGCTAAGGAGCAAAATGCTTTTGAAAAACTCAAAGAGAAGCTTACTTCCCAACCAGTCCTCGTGATTCCGGATCTCTCAAAGCCATTTGAGGTCCAATGTGATGCTTGTGGTGATTGCCTTGGAGCGGTTTTGCTTCAAGAAGGGCATGCCATAGCATATGAGAGCCGAAGGCTCAATGGTGATGAACGAGTCTTGGGCATTTATGAGAAAGAGCTTTTAGCTGTTCTACATGCCCTAGACACATGGAAGCACTACCTATTGGGGACTCCATTTATCCTACGAACCGACCACCAAAGTCTCAAGTATTTCATGACGCAAACCAAGCTTTCCGACAAACAAATGAGGTGGGAAAATTTTCTTTCGCAATTTAATTTCCATATTGCTCACATAGCTGGTAAGCACAATCAAGTTGCCGATGCACTTTCACGACGACCAAAAGTTAATGCGGTGTCTATAGCTACTCACAATGATCTATCCTTTATGATAGATGAGTATGCTACTGACCCTGACTTTAGAGACATAATGTCAGCCCTTGCTTTGGGAAAGAAAGAGGAACCATTCACCTTGCAGGATGGTTATCTTCTCCACGGCAATAGGCTATGTGTTACCCATTCCCTTCGTGAGAAGGTTATGTATGAATCCCATGCTCCTCCATATGCAGGGCATAGAGGTATTCAACCTACTCTCCGAGGAGTAGAGACGTATTTCTATTGGCCTACCATGAAAGTGGACATACAAGAGTATGTTTCAAAATGTGTAGTATGCCAAAAGACCAAGTATGATAGAGGGAAGCAACCTGGATTACTCCAGCCATTGCCTATTCCAAATTCACCATGGGAGAGTATATCCATGGATTTCATCTTTGGATTACCCAAGTCTATCCATGGGAATACAGGAATATGGACAATAGTCGACAGGTTTAGCAAGCAAGCACATTTTATTCCTGTCAAAAAGACTATTAAGGCACATCAAATGGCAACTCTCTTCATATCTCAGATTTTCAAACACCATGGATTACCCACATCCATCGTGTCAGATAGAGATCCTAGAATGACCAGTAATTTCTGGAAAGGTCTCTTTGAAAATCTAGGAACAAGATTGAATTTCTCTTCGGCCTATCACCCACAAACGGATGGCCAAAGTGAGATAGCCAATCTTACGATACTCGATCTACTCAAGACTTATGTTACCGAAGTAGATCAACGCTCACAATGGGAAAAGTATTTACCGCTAGTAGAGTATGCCTACAATAATACTGTACATACTTCTACGGGCAAAGAACCTTTCAAGATCATAGAAGGAAGACCTAAAAGTCCCTTGCTACTGAAAGTACATGGGAAGATCTTCGCCGCCGATGAGTATAGCCGTGACCTACAAGAATCTTTTCAAAAGATTAGGGAGGCTATAGCCATCTCTCAACAAAGGCAAAAAGCTACTGCTGATAAGCACAGAAGAGCCTTAATGTTCAAAGAAAATGATTGGGTCTTACTCAAGTTTCCTAAGGCTCGATTAAGGCAAACGACGGGCAAAAATCCTACGGGCCATCAAAAGTATTATGCTAAACTAGCAAAAAGATACTATGGTCCTTTCCAAATCTTGAAGCCTATCAATGAGACGGCTTATCAACTCAAGTTACCCAACCATTGGCTTATACACAATGCCTTTCATGTAAGCTTACTTAAGCCCTACAAAGGAGAGCCACCAATTGAACCAATTATTGAAGACCCTCCCGAAGTTGAAGACCAAGAAGAGGTGCTACAACCCGAAGCTATCCTTCGGCATGAAGACAAGGTACTACGACATGGTAAGATTATCCGACGGTATCTTATTAAGTTCAAAAATTATCCTTTTGAAGATGCTAAATGGATGCAAGGAGTACAACTTAAGGATAGTATGAACCTTGTCAATGCTTACAATGCTACATTAGAGTAAGCAAATGTACAAATTTCTTTTAAATAACTCATGTTTTTGTCTTATATGACTAGTCCTCTTTTTAATTGTGCACAAATTTAACTAGTATGCATGCTTAGAATCATGTTTGTGATGACGACGTCTCTCAAACACCGAGTAGAATTTGTCACTCTACTTTGGGAGAATGAAATGGACTAAAGAGCAGACATGCTTGCGGCAGCTATGTCTCCCAAGCACCAAATGGATTAGTCATCCATCTTGGAAAGATGCCGTAGGGTAAAAAGGGATCCTTTACCCGCTAAGTACGATTGACTAATGACTAAGACTTTATCTCTTCTACCTCATAGTCGAGGACGACTATGATTTCAAGAGAGAGGTAATGTCATAAAATCTAATATCTAACTAACCCAAATGATTTTCTCATATTAAATTGATCACTTAATGTGGGAGAATAAACGGGAACAAGTGTTAAGATATAGGTATGTGCTTTTAGATCTATCTCAACACGGGGCCAATGTAAAGGGGCTCAAAAGGGAGATGGTCTATCAAAGAGCAAGGCTAACCAATGGAGCATAATACCTTAGGGTTAGCTTCATTGAAGACCTCCAATAAATGTGTGTAAAAGTCCTTTTGACCTTAAGTAAGCTAGGGCTGAGCTTGAGGTGGGAACCCGGCCCAAGCTCGAGGTGCTTGTCATGCTTGAGGTGTTTTTCATGCTTGAGGTGCTTGATTAAGATGCTTGAGGTGCTTGACTGGCTCCATGCTTGAGGTGCTTGACTTGCTGCATGATTAAAGTACTTGAGGTGCCTTGAGAAGCTTGCCTGAGATGCTTGTGGGAACCCCCCCTAGTTCAAGTGCTTTGTCATGCTTGGTGAGTAAGGTGCTTGATCACCTAAAAGTCAAAAGAATTCCTACAAGAGGGGGGGCGAGCCCTTTTCCTAGGGCCTAGAGAGAGAACACCCACTCACACACACAAGGGAAGCCCATCTTGAAGAGGCAGCAAGGACACATGTCAGGCCCCTACCCATGTTACCTTCATGTGTTGCTTGAAGCCTATTGGCTAGGCTTCAAAGGGGTCCAATGATAAATTACATGAATTATCTAATTGTTTTAGCATTTATCAAGTCCTCTCTCTCTAAGGGGAAAGGGGGACACTTGTCCCAAGGCTACCCATGTTGCTTGTAATGGCTCCTGCTTGTGATTGGCTAGGCCTGGAGGGGTCCAATGAGCTTCAGGCATGAGCTACAAGGGGGGGTCGACCCAAGCAAGCTAGGGGGGGTGCCTAGGGGGTATACTCACCCACACACACTCACAAGCACTCTCATTGTGTGATATGCAAAGTGCAAGAGCTCCCTCTCCAAGCAAGTAGAGGTTGAGAGCCTACACCAACACTCTTGGCTATGGAGTGCAAATCCAACCAAGAGCCATGCTTCAATGCTTAAGCTTGCCATCTCCTTCTTCTTCATTACTATGCTATTATGTATGCTAGCAACAAGAGTATGATAAGTGAGGAACTAATTCTTTCTCCTACGAAATGTTTCTTCTTCCTCTTCCCTACCCTCATTCCCTGCTAGCTCTCTCCACCTTCGAAGGTGTTTGAGGTCTTGGGACTGAGGCTTGGGATAGTTAAAGCTTTCTTCAAGTTTATGTTATGTTTGTGGTGCATGAAGCCTTCCATCTTCATGGCATCACCTAGGTCACAAGGAACACAAAGACTGTATTGTAACAAGTCTCTCTTTATGGGAGAAATCATAATACAAATGCCTATTGGAGGGGGGACCGGCTCCACATAAATCCGGTCCTCAATTGTTGTCATGTTCTCTAAACTCTCTCTCTTGCAAAAGTATTGTCTATGCCAAGTTAACTAATTGCTATGATTATGTTGCTATCTTCAATTATACCCGCTATGCTCACAAAATCATTTCTTGAAAGTACTCTCATTAAATTCCGCTATTCTCAAATTGAATAGGCAAATTCCATTACAGATGGTACATACCACATGTGTGTGGACTATCGAGCACTAAGTCATATCACTATCAAAAACAAATTTCTCGTACCGCAGGTAGAAGATCTATTTGATAAGCTACAAGGCTCTACCTACTTCAGTAGGATTGACCTTAAAAGTGGCTATCATCAAATAAGGATAGTGAATGAAGATATTCTAAAGATCGCGTTCCGTACAATGTTTGGTCTTTATGAATATCTAGTCATGCCTTTTGGCTTGACTAATGCACCAGGGTTCAATTGTTTACTGTAAAAATTCTTTAGACCCTATCACAAATTCATTGGAGTGTTCTTTGATGATATCATCATCTACTCCAAGTCCTTGGAGGAACACAAGCAACATCTCCATGTGATTTTTCAGGCTTTGAGGGAGAACAAGATTTTTATCAATCAAAAGAAGAGTGACCTTCAAGAGATTCAATACTTAGGTCATATTACCTCTCAAGATGGTATCCGTATGGATCCATCAAATTTGGAGGTAATAAAAGCATGGCCTAACCCAAGGAATCTACATGATCTAAGAAGCTTTATTGGTATGTGTACATACTATAGACGCTTTATAGCAAAATTCTTTCAAATAGCAGGACCATTACATGACTTAACAACAAAGAAGAATGTTAAGTAATCATGGACTTATATGAGAAAAATGCTTTTGACAAGCTCAAAGAGAAGCTTACCTCCCAACCAGTCCTTATGGTTATGGATCTCTCAAAGCTATTTGAGGTCGAATGTGATGCTTCTGGTGATTGTCTTGGAGCAGTTTTGCTTCAAGAAGGGCATGCCATAGCATATGAGAGCCTAAGGCTCAATGCCAATGAACAAGTCTTGGGCATATACAAAAAGATCTTTTAGCTGTTCTAAATGCCCTAGACACATGTACGCACTATCTATTAGGGAATCCATTTATTTTGCGAACGGACCACCAAAGTCTCAAGTACTTCATGACGCAAACCAAGCTTTTCGACAAATAAATGAGGTGGGAAATTTTTCTTTTGCAATTTTATTTTTCTGTTTCTCACATTGCTGCTAAGCACAATCAAGAGGCTGATGCATTTTCATGATGACCAAAAGTTAATGCGGTGTCTATAGCAAATCACAATGATCTATCTTCTATGATAGATGAGTATGCAACCGACCCTGAATTTAAAGACATAATGTCATCCCTTGCATTTGGGAAGAAAGAAGAACCATTCACCTTGCAGGATGGTTATCTTCTCCATGGAAATAGGCTATGTATTACCCACTCCCTGTATGAGAAAGTTATGTATGAATCCCATGATCCTCCCTCTGCGGGGCATAGAGGCATTCAACCTACTCTTTGAGGAGTAGAGACATACTTCTATTGGCCTACCATGAAAGTGGACATAGAAGAGTATGTTTCAAAATGTGTGGTATGCCAAAGGACCAAGTATGATAGAGGAAAGAAGCCTGAATTACTCCAACCATTGCCAATCCCTATTTTACCATGGGAGAGTATATCCATGGATTTTATCTTTGGATTATCCAAGTCTATCCATGGGAATACGGGAATATGGACAATAGTCTCGACAGGTTTAGCAAGCAAGCACACTTTATTCCTGTCAAAAAGACTATTAAGGCACACCATATGGCAACTCTCTTCATATCTCATATTTTCAAACACCATGGATTACCAACATCCATCGTGTCAGATAGAGATCCTAGAATGACTAGTAATTTCTCAAAAGGTCTGTTTGAAAATCTAGGTACAAGATTGAATTTTTCTTCGGCCTATCACCCACAAATGGATGGCAAAAGTGAGATAGCCAATCTTACTATACTCAATCTACTAAAGACTTATGTTACAGAAGTAGATCAATGCTCACGATGGGAGAAGTACCTACCCCTTGTAGAGTATGCGTACAATAATATTGTCTATACTTCTACGGGAAAAGCACCTTTTGAAATCATAGAGGGAAGACCTAAAAGTCCCTTGCTACTTAAAGTACATGGGAAGATCTTTTCTGTTGATGAGTATAGCTGTGACCTAAAAGAATCTTTCCACGAGATTAAGGAGGCTATATCCATCTCTCAACAAAGGCAAAAGGCTACTGCGGGGATAAGCACAGAAGGACCTTAACATTGAAAGAAAATGATTGGGTCTTATTGAAGTTTCCCAATGCTCGATTGAGGCAAATGACAGGTAAAAACCTTACATGCCATCAAAAGTATTATGCTAACCTAGAAAAAAGATACTATGGTCCTTTAAAAATCTTGAAGTCAATTAATGAGATGGCTTATAAACTCAAGCTGCCCAACCATTGGCTAATACACAATTCTTTTCATGTGAGCCTACTTAAGCCCTAAAAAGGAGAGCCACCAAGTGAACCAATTATTGAAGACCCTCCAAAAATCAAAGACCAAGAAGAGGTGCTACAACCCAAAGCTATCCTTCGGCATGAAGACAAGGTACTACGACATGGTAAGATTATCAAATGATAACTTATTAAGTTAAAAAATTATCCTTTTGAAGATGCTAGATGGATGGAAGGAATACAACTTAAGGATAGTATGAACCTTGTCAGTGCTTACAATGCTACATCAGAGTAAGAAAATGTACATGTTTATTTTAAATGACCAATGTTTTTGTCTTATGAGACCAAATTTTTCTTTATTGTGCACAAAATTAAGTAGTATGCATGCTTAGTATCATGTTTGTGATGATGACGTCTCTCAAACACCAAGTAGAATTTGTCACTTTACTTTGGGAGAATGAAATGGGCTAAAGAGCAGACATGCTAGCGGCATCTACCTCTCCCAAGCACAAAATAGATTAGTAATCCATCTTGGAATGATGTCGTAGGGTAAAAAGGATCCTCTACCCGCTATTAAAAAAATGGCTAATGACTAAGGCTTTATCTCTTCTATCTCATAGTCGAAGATGACTATGATTTCAAGAGAGAGGTAATGTCATAAAATCTAATATCTAACCAACCCAAATGATTTTCTCATATTAAACTGATCATTTAATGTGGGAGAGTAAATGGGAACAAGGGTTAGAATATAGACATGTGCTTATGGATCTATCTCAACATGGGGCCATGGTTAAAGGGGTCCAAATGAGAGATGGTCTGTCAAAGAGCAAAGAGAAGCTAGGGCTGTGCTTTAGGTGGGAACCAAGCCCAAGCTTGAGGTGATTGTCGTGCTTGCTGACTAAGGTGCTTGTTGTGCTTGCTAACTAAGGTGCTTGAGGTGCTTAATGACTAAGGTTCTAAGGTGCTCCATGACTAAGGTGCTTGAGGGACTTGAGGTGTTCCACAAAGTCAAAGCACATCCCTACACAAGGGGAGCGAGTCCTCATTGTAGGAGCTAGAGAGAGAACACACATACCCTCACACAAGTTAAGCCTTGCCTAATGAAGCAACAAGGACACATGTCAAGTTCCTCTTAATGTTGCCCTCATAAAGTGCCTAAAGCATATTGGTTGGCCTCTCAAGGGGTCTAATGATAATTTAGCTAATTTAATTAATTGTGTATGTATTTATCAAGTCCTTTCTCTCAAAGGGGAAAGGGGGACACTTGTCCCAAGGCTAGTATGCTTGCTTGATATGCACTCTGCATGTGATTGGCCAAGCTTGAAGGGGTCCAATGAGCTTTCGTCATGAGATAGAAGAGGGGGTTGACCAAGGAAGCTAGGGGATGGCTTGGGGGTTATATTCTCCCACACACACACAAACACACACACACACACACACACACACACACACACTCATTGTGTGAGGTGCAAAGTGCAAGAGCTCCATCTCCTTCTCCAAGATTGTAGAGAAGTTGAGAGCCTACACCAACACTCTTGGCTATGGAATGCAAATCCAACCAAGAGCCATGCTCCGATGCTTAAGCTTGCCATCTTCTCCATCTTCATTACTATGCTATTATGTATGCTAAGCAAGAAGAGTGATGATAAGTCAGGAACTATTTCTTTCTCCTATGAATGTTTCTTCTTCCTCTACCTACCCTCGTTCCTCGCTAGATCTCTCCACCTTTGAAGGTGTTTGAGGCCTTGGGAGTAAGGCCGGGGATGGTTAATTCTTTTTGCAAAGATTCTCTCTCTCTCTCTCTCTCTCTCTCTCTCTCTCTCTCTCTCTCTCTCTCTCTCTCTCTCTCTCTAATTTTTTCCCTTAGCAAACACACCTCGATCAAACATCATCATCACCATTGCTTTCACTCCTTTTTTCTCTCTCTTGATCCTTCATTGGCCTTGGCCTCTCTCTCTCTCTCTCTCTCTCTCTCTCTCTCTCTCTCTCACACACACACACACACACACACATACACACACAAATACACACACATACACACACGCATGCACACACACACAGATAGAAATATAGAGGGAGAGAGAGAAGACAAACATCCATTATTGATATATAACATTATATTTATGTTTCTTGGAGTACATAAAGCAGTACTTTGTATGGTGCGACCACATTCATTTTTTGGAGGTCCTGGGCTTTGATAGGCAAGAGATGATTCACCATATTCCTTAGCTGCATCTTATATCTCCCCTCATCCTCCTCTGTGATGATTCCAACTCTTTTCCAGCAAGATAATGCAGATTTTCCCTTCTCGTTCAAGTTCAGAGAAGTACATGTTGAGTTCTGTGCGACATTATAAAGACGATACACCTCTAATGTTTCCTTGTGAGCGTCCCTAAACCATTTAGGTCCATATATTACCCCTCCATTGGGGATGGCCTCCATGGAATCCCAAGTAGAATTGATGCTATTCTCAAGATTGTCAGACATTATAGCAATATAGAGAAGCTCTCAAGGATAGATGTTGAATGCTTACACAAAATAATAGAAGGCACTATCAATTTTATAGAGAAGCTCTCAAGGATAGATGTTGAATACTTACACAAAATAATAGAAGGCACTGTCAATTTTATAGCATTTGGGAGACTATTAATTTATTATTCATTACTTTCTATTGACACCTCAACAACCTCATACCCTATCACACAATCTCTCTCTCTCTCTCTCTCTCTCTCTCTCTCTCTCTCTCTATATATATATATATATATATATATATATATGTCACACACAAGGAGAAGATTACACCTAAATCATTCTACATCAAGATTAATGCTAACAAAAAGAGAGACAAAATGATATTTAATCCAAAACATCTCTCTCTATCTCTCTCTCTCTCTCTCTCATACACACACACACACAAGGAGAAGTTTACACATGAATCATTCTACATCAAGATTAATGCTAACAAAAAGAGAGACAAAATGATCTATAAACCAAAACATCTTCGCCAAAGGTCCAATACCTATCCAATCCATACCAACTTTTCTAGCTTCAATACATGGCAAAAAATGTGTCACAAAATTATCCAATCATGGGGCTTTACTCTAAGTTTGGATATGTGCATTCATGGCTAAGAGCATTATAGACATCTATTTTGCTTAGCAAAGGTTGATGTATGAACATGCTTTCATTTTGGGTCAATCCAAGAACTCTCAAGAAAATGAAGTACAAGTTCTTGCAAACCAAATAAGGTTTTTTCTTCGCCTCCCTGTCGGTGACATCACGGCATGTGCAGTAGGGCTTATCCTTGATGTGCACCTCATACACCCCCACATGTCCATCTACTGTGTGAGACTCAGCCTTGAAGACCTCATGTGCTTTGTTTACAATGCATTTCTCTTCAATCACCTTAGCCTTTTAAACAAAGAGCCAAAGCAAATTTTTTTGTTGCCTACTCTGAAATGGAAGTACGAAATTTGACTCTTATGCCATTTCCTAATATTGAACCATTGTTACCTGCTTTTGTTGAAGCGAAAGAGGAATCACCACCACCCCTAGGAGGAGTCCGCATTGTGGTTGCACTCCTTTGTTTTTTTCAACTATCTCCACTTGAAATCCTCCTTCAAGCAATATCTCAACTTCTTCATCGGTGAGATTTGTTCCTAGATCAACCGGCCAAACTGTTGGAGGAGGAACTGGATTTGGTTCTATGTTATGATCCACCACATAGCAATGAATAACATGTCTGGGATAGAACCACTACCTGAGAAGCCCATTTGGATGTTTTCTAAAGGATGGTCAGGAGTCCCTTTACTACATGCCACTATATTTTGTCCACATCTTCTTCCACCCCTGGGGGTGCCACTACATGCTACATGACTAGCGAGAGGGATTCTTTTGATTGCCCACATAGCTTCATGGACATTTTGTTCCAAATCACAAAACTTTGTCTTCTCTTTGGACTCATTCCCATCTACTACCCCTAAATATTCCATGAAAATGATCTTTCTTGGACTTCCACGTCTTGTTCGGTCACATGTTTTTGCATTGTACTCTGGTCTATGTGTTGATTCATCCTCAACATCAATCACAATTGATGGACCTCACTTTTGGCAAATGGTTTCTTTGTTTCCTTTAAGCGGTGTGCGAGCCTTACACATGGATGTTTCAAATGTAGCTTCATTTACCACTCTTATCACTTGTGCTTGACTAGAAGAAACTCTTTCCTTGGGTCTCTCTAGTGAAGGACCCTTTCAAATATGTTTTCCTTGAAAGTAAGAAATGCCTTCGTGCTTTGTAGAATTGCATTCGCCATATCTAAAGTACATGCATCCCACAATTTTTTTTTTTTGTTGAATCCTTCACCTGCAAGCCAGCTCCCATGCTTACTCTCGACCAAGTTGGTTCTTGGAGTGTTTTCCCCATCATCACTTCTCTCTACTACTCTCATGATGCTCCCCCGATGTGCAATACACACCTCCTACCAACTCAACCAAGAGTCCATCACTACAAGCCATGCTTAACATTAGCGACGCTCAAACATGAAAATGCACGGCGTCGTTATATGCATCGCTACAGGCGTCGCTATGTTACAAGTAACATAGTGACGCTCATAGCAACGCATATAAAGACGCCGACAGGGCTAAAAAAATAACCGAGAGCGTCCGAAAACTCAGATCTCAGATCTGAGTTTTCGATGCGCGCTCAAGCAATCAAGGTAACGCTCTCCCTCTCTCTCTCTCTTTCTTCTCCACACACACACACACACACACACACACACACACACACACACACACACACACACACACACACGAGGAGAGGAAGGAGAGCCAAGTATGCTCCTTCCCTCTCCTCACTCTCATGTTCCCTTCCCCTCTTTCTCTCTCCTTCTCTCTCTCTCTCTCTCTCTCTCTCTCTCTCTCACACACACACACACACACACACACACACACGAGGAGAGGAAGGAGAGCCAGGTATGCTCCTTCCCTCTCCTCACTCTCATGGTCCCTTTCCCTCTTTCTCTCTCCCTCTCTTTCACACACACACACACACACATTGTGTTTTTGAGAGACAGAGAGATAGAACGAGAGAGAGAGAGAGAGAGAGAGAGAGAGAGAGAGAGCACAAGCATAAACAAAAAAACTCACACACACGCATACACAAAGAAAGCACACACACATTGAGAGAGGAAAAGAGAGAGAGCATGCATAAACCAAAAATGCACACACACACATGCATAATCAAAGAAAGCACACACACATTGAGAGAGGAAAAGAGAGAGAGAGCATGCATAAACCAAAAAAGCGCACACACACATGCATAATCAAAGAATGCACACACATTGAGAGAGGAAAAGATATATATATATATATATATATATATATATAAAACAAAGAGAGAGAGCGAGAGAGAAAAGAAGAAGAAGAAGAGAGTTTTAACATCGTAGGAAAGTATCCCAAGAGACCTTAAAGATCTAGTAGATAGGAGTTGAACTCAAGACAAGTTATTCATAAGGGAAATGGCATAACCAATCTATCACACTTGGGTGATAGAAAAGTTATACCATTTTTCTCCTTTTTTTATTGGCGTGCACACACACCCGAGAAGAAGAGAGTTTAATTTAACGTCGTAGGAAACTAATTAAAGAGACCTAAAAATCTAGCCGACGAGGAGTTGAAACCAAGACTTGTTATTCAAGAGGAAATATGCATAACCAATCTACCACACTTGGGTGATAGAAAGGTTATACCATTTTTCTCTTTTTATTGGTACACACACACCCACACACACACACACACAAGAAGAAGAGAGTTTTAACGTCGTAGGAAACTATCTCAAAAGACGTTAAAGATTAGGTTAGATGTAGACTTATGTTAAATTAGATTTAGGTTTATTTAAGTTAAATTAGATTAGATTTAGGTTTATTAATTTAGGTTAATATATGTTATATTAAATTAGATTTAGGTTATTTGATGTTAGAAGAAATGGCGAGGAAATCGTTTAAGATAAGGTTAGAAGAAATGGAGAGAAAATTTCCTGCGCTTACAGCCTCTACAGTCCATGCGGACCAGCAATTCCACCTGCATGTTCGACTGCTGCTACCATACAATAAGCCGTCATGTTCAGCTAATGGAAGAGAAAATTGAGCATACAAAGAATAAGAATTATGTGCCTTTAGCAGACATCAGTTACATTGCAAGAATGACGTACCTACATGCTACAAACAAACAATGACATACCTGCAAGAATGACGTACCTACAAACAAAGATCTACTATGAAAAGATGTTAAGATGCTGTGAAATGCTACAGCTAGAGAAGAGGCAAAGGGGTTTTGTCCACTACATGCAGTATCATGTAGACGTGGGTGTGTAGATTTCTTTTATCCACAAATATAGCCATTGACCAATAAAGACGAGATTATAACCCGGTGGTTCTGATCTCCGTGCACCTCTAGACCGAGGTGTGCGGGGATTGGACATGACTAGAGAATGTGAGGCAGTTTACAGTGTGAACAAAGAGAGAGAGAGAGAGAGAGAGAGAGAGAGAGAGAGAGAGAGAGAGAGAGAGAGAGAGAGAGAGATAAAAGATGAAGAATGTCAATAGAAGATTAAATTTGTTGTCCAAGTTATAAGATTTTTGCCCTCATTATGAGTAGTGACGAGGATGTGGGGCCGTCCAACCGAAACACCTATCTCTCAACAAGGATCTTATGTCCTTGTAACCATTGCAAGCATGCTATGCGACGGAAAAGACTCGTTTCTTTGCAGCACGTTCGCAAATTTGGCGAGTTCGATCCATCTATTATAGATCGAGTTGTTGCCAATTATAACTCGTCGGACTCTGACGCTGGCCAACAGGCAGCAATCTTGCAACCCAGTAGACGTGTTCGCAGGCGCTTTGGTCAAGCAGCATATGTGAGGCCACAAGATGTAGCCTCTGACAGCTCGAGGGATGATCATGCAGACCACATTCCCAACGAGGCAATGTTTGAGCCCGAAATTGATGAAATGATCGAGACGATCATGGATTCAGAAAGGCTTGTCTATGATTATATGAAAAGTGAAGCCGATACGCCATTGTATAATGGAGCATGTGTGTCTAGATTGAAAGCGCTCCTGGTTCTTCTCAACATGCACACAAAGTTTGGATGGAGTGACACTAGCGTCACAACGCTTTTCAGGTGATCTATTACAATTAGTTACTTTAATAAAACTCTAAATGTATAATGATCTGATAGATTTTTACACAATTGTACCGTATTTTTATGTTGTGTAGATTGCTCAAAGAGCACATACTACCAGTTGATAATGTGATGCCAGATTCTTGAGAGGAAGCAAGAAAGATTTTGTGAAACTTGGGGATGGATTACAATTCAATCCACGCTTGTCCTAATGACTGCATTCTTTTCAGAGGGGAATACATAGACATGGAGAAGTGTCCGAAATGTGATTCCGAAAGATATCGAGTAGATCTCCACGGAACAAAAATTCTGCAAAAGCTTTTGCGAAATTTTCCTCTGCTTCCTCGCATCAAGCATTTCTTCGAATGTAAGTCCATGGCCGCCCTAGCATCATGGCATGAGGAGAATAAATCTTCGGATGGTGTGCTACGGATTCCTGCAGATTGTACAGCCTGGAAACATATAGATGGAACATGGACGGATTTTGCCAGGGAAGCTCGAAATTTGTGCTTAGGCCTGGCTATGGATGGCGTAAATCCATTTTGTCAAAGATCAACATCTTACAGTGTATGGCCCGTTGTCATTGTCAACTACAACATTCCCCTGTGGTTGACTACGAAGAAGGGGCACCTATGGCTAATATTGATTGTGTCGGGGCGATATAAAGTGAAGAATATGGATGTGTATCTTCGTCCACTATTGGAAGAGCTACAATAATTGTGGATTGGCATAGAGGTGGTGGACATGAGCCGACACACAGGTCGACGAAATGCTTTGATCAGAGGCATTCTAATGTGGACCATGCATGACTATCCCGGACTAACAGAATGCTCAGGTGATCTATTTACACTCCTCACTCAGACACTGTAAATCTTGTTTTTTCTCAAGTTGATCTATTATCATGTGTATACATGCAGGGCTTCAAACAAGCGGATACAGAGCATGTGTCACATATGGACCTAGACTGAATGCACGTAGGGCGCCCTCACTGAAGAAGAAAATCTACAAAGGTCATCAAGAGTATCTTCCAGAGAATCATGTGTTACGCGACGGCTTTTTGGGAAGAGAGCCACCGAGGTTGTCTGCACAAGCATGGTTAGAGCAGATGGAGATGTGTGATGACGGATTGCCCCCAAGGATGAAGATACTATCTCTATGGTACGAGTTACCATACTGGCCCCGACTCATGATCAATCACTTGCTCAATCCAATGCACATATTCAAGAATGTGGGTTATCTACTATGGGACCATCTGACCGGCAAGAAAGATACTTTGGGAGCCAGAGTTGACCTTAGAAATGTGGATCGTATGGAGCAATATTGGCCGCAAACAGCGTCCGATGGATCGATAAAACTCCCTAAAGCACCATGGATTTTCACAGGAGCCCAAGAACGCAAAGTAAAAGAGACCATTCGATCTTTGTGGACCCCCACTGGCGTAATGCACTCGCTCCGAATGTGGTTTACTAAAGAAGGAAAGCTTACCGGTTTGAAGTCACACGACTGGCATAAAATGTGTCAGGTATGTTCATAGTGGAGTATATCATAGTGAGAATTGTGTAACAAATTCATGTGTGGACGTACTTTAATATCATTGCTGCACGTGTTTTGCAGTCTATTTTACCGGTTTCAATTGAGGGATGTCTGTCTCTTGACGTCCGTAACACAATCTAAAAACTTGTGAAGTTGGTACAATGGATCTCACAAAAGGAGATCAACGTAGACTCCATACCATTCGCCAAACTAAACACTGTGGAGGTTGTGTGTATGTTTGAGAAACATTTTCCTACTACCATGCTAACCATTCAGGTGCATCTTCTTGTTCACATATTTGATGAGGTGGAAATAGCCAGCACAGTACATTCCAGATGGATGTTATTTTTAGAATGTTTCATGAAAACGCTCAAGGGATATGTGCGTCATAAGGCACGTCCGGAGGGTAGCATGGCAGAAGGTTGGCTGGTATCAGAGTCCCTAGTGTACATTGGAGAGTGGCTAGACGGATTTGATAAAGCCCGGGACACGCTATGGCGAACCATAGATGATGAGCGCATATCTGGAATTGTCATGTGCAATCTCGGTGTTGAGAAGAAGATGACGGAATATATAGAGGCTAAAATCAACCGATTTTGCATGCTTCACAATCCAGTCATGCAGAAGTGGATCTCACAATATGAGGATGCAAAGCAAGAGCGACAAAGGACAAGAATCGAGTGGAGACGGGGAAGACGACCACCGATGCACTATCCGACGGGTTTGGAGAGCCTACCAACATTCATGAGCTTAAGATGGTTGCACAACCAACTGAAAAGCGCACAACAGTGCGGTGAAGAAGTGACTGAGGAAGAGTGGGAGTACTCTAGGGGTTGCGCGACCAAGGTAAGTTTGCAATGTACGACTAGTAACTTTCTAGATGTTTGAACATCCACTCATAATCTTTGTTGGTTGTAGTATAAGTCATACATAGCAGTATGGTGTAAAGGTCGACATTTTAGGGTGGAACGGATCGACAAAAAACGTTTTACTCAAGATTGTGGAATCATGGCAAAATTTGAACAGTCTAGTCGACGATGGTCCTTTGATGCAGATCCTGTGGTGGTGGAACTCACTTACTTTGGCACGCTACAAGAGATTTTGAGGATTGATTATAGAGGATTTTTTGTCGACTTGCTCGACGTGCAATGGTTCAAGATAATCATGGAGGGTCGCAACGCTACTATGCGTAGAGGAGAGTCTGGTTTTCTTGAGGTGGATTCAACTAAGAAATGGACTAACCTAAGAGACACTTTCGTACTACCCGAGCATTGTGAACAAGTAAGTATGTAAATAGTAACATGTGTTTTAGAATTTATGTGCTTGGAAGCTCTCATGTAAGTTATGTGGCTCTGGCAGGTGATATTTCATCCCACAAAATCTGCATCAAACTGTGGTACGTCATAGAGGTAGCCCCTCGTAGTGCACGGACGTATGAAGGCTACCATATGCCAATCACAGCGGCATCAACGGAAGAGATCGAAGAATATGCCTAGTCAGAAGCCGTGGAGGCGGTGCCAGACGAACATCAAGCTTCTACTCTCTATGGGGTGCATGTAGAGGATCTACAAAATGAAACAGAGGACATATGTTTAAACGGAGAGCTCTATATAGATATAGGAAGTTATGATGAGCTATGCGAGGATGAGAGAGAGATCTCTTAAAGCCATAAATATTGTATTTGAACAATTTTACTCCGTTTTGTAAACTTAGAGTTATGCACTTGCCTCTTTCATCACTCAAGTTGAATAGAAGAAGAACGCTTTCTGTTGCTGCTAGCCTTTGAACATTCCAATGCTACAAGCACATTCAAGTTCTTGTACGATTCTCCGACTCTTTAAGTATTTGTGCCATTGCGTCATTGTATTTATATGCGTCATTGCGTCATTGTATTTAATGGTCTTTGCGTCCACTCCAGGTACGTTTGCTCTAGGTATGTTCTCATTAACAGAGACGACGAGCACCTCCTCTCTCTCTCTCTCTCTCTCTCTCTCTCTATCTATCTATCTATCTATCTATCTACTTGTCCATCTTTTCTACTCCATTCATTCAATATTAAGTTTAAATGTTCGTGTGTTTAATGTAGGTATGGATGATGAGGAGTTTCTTTCTTCTTTGTCACCCCAGCAGAGACAGTGGTACGTGGAGCGTCATCGCTCTAGCACACCATCAGCGTTCCTACTCCATCCGCATCTCCCTCTGTTTCGGAGTCCTCAGTGCGCTCCGAAGCTTCGGTGTCGACGAGACGATCTTCACACTCGTCTAGGAACCGGCGCTCTAGTGGTGGCGGTGGCGGTGGCGGTGGCGGTTGTTGTGGGGGTGCCGCCACCGATGCTTCGACACCGCCTCGTGTTCGACGAGGCTCTTTACCCTCCCCTTCTTTGCCCGTCCCGACACCAGCCACGACATCGCCATCGACACCAGGTTTTGCGCGGCTGAGTGCCGTTCCCCACAGCTACACACCACTAGCTACTCCTCCAGGAGTCACTCCCCTGGACACTCCTCGCTTCGGGGCTCAGACTCCAGTGGAGACACCTGGTTTCCATACCCCCGTTGACACGCCGCTAGAGACCCCTATCGAGACACCCAGGTTCACGCGTCAGCGGTGAGAGGGCTTGCCTTACTCCGTCGACTTCAGCGGCGGCATCATCTTGGATGATGACGGCAAGAAGGTGATTTCGCGCATGCGCGGTCTTTGCTCTCAGGTGTTTAGACACTACATACTAAACACCTGGAGTGAAGTATCGAATGTATTAAAAGACAGTCATCAGCATGCTTCATGATGAGTTTCCCGTTCCAACACGGGATGACCGCTTCAATGAAGATGTGATGAAGGTTCGAATGTGCGAATACTACAAGCATAAGCGTTCCGAAGTGCAAAAAGCAATCAAGCATGGATGGAACAGACCAGATTGGCTAGCCAAAGAATATTGGAAGCATGCGAAGAAAGAAGCGCGCGAGAATCCCGACAAGTGGAAGCAACAAAAGGAGGCAGCCAGAGCGCGAGTAGAGGCAGGGAGCTCGCACCACTTGGGGAGCGGCGGGTGGGCATCATTTGAGGCCGATTTTGTAAGTGTTTTTGCATCTATGTTCGATAGTTTAGGGTTTATGGGATTTTAAATTCTAACATAATGGATTCTTTGTATGTTTTGACAGTGGTCGTTTACAGGACGTGATGCCACTCCGTACGAGCGTGAGTACGCAGGCAGGAAGGGCTTAAACGCCCTTATAGACATCCTGACTTCTCGCAGCGGCATGGTTAGTATTAGGGTTTATTCTTTTCTATTTATTGTATTGTTTTATAAACGTCGCTCGTTATATGTTTATACTTACAAAAAGCTATCTTATTGTTTTTTTTTTCAGAATCCGACAGATACGCCGCTTGGACGCGATGAGACGTCTGATTAGACGACGTCAGTTTAGCCATAGCTAGATAGAATTAGTTTCTTTTTGTCCTAGCTTATGTATCATGAGACCATGTAACTATGTATTTTTGAAAACCATGTATATTTTTTAAATAATGACAATGGTTTGTAACTATTACATTTGCAATGATTAACAATCAAGTGATTTTGTTGCTGTGTACAATTGTCATTTATTTACTTCCATCAATTCACGCTTGTCATTTTTGTATCTTTATTTTGCAAACAATACGTACTATGGATGATGGAGTTAATGATTATATTGTCTTGTGGGTGACTATTTTGGGTCTATATTTACCTTTGCACTCTTTTTCAAAAGTAAATAGACCAATGAAACATTCAATATGGTTGATGGGTGGCAGGGCATTCAATGCCCTGCCACCATGAATGTCCTGCCACCAAAAAAAATTAATATCGGGCGTCGCTATGAGCGACGCTATATTAGGCTCTGCAGCGTCGCTATAAGCGTCCCTATCTACGGCCCTGCAGCGTCGCTATAAGCGTCGCTACATGCGTCGCTATATAGCAATGCATATAGCGACTGTGATAGCGACTACTATAGCGACATTCCCGTATCGACGCTAATAGCGACGCTTTTAGCGACGCCTAGGGTTTTAAAAACCCAATGTATTTCCATCGCTATAAGCGTCACAAGAGCACACAACCTCTTGTAGTGCATTGCAGGGATGTTTCTATCCATGCAATTTTCATTGTGCCACCATTGTTGAAGGAGACGAGACTCTGCTAAAGATCTCAAGGTTCACTTTGTTGCATTCAATTAACCAAATCCAATCCAGATGCAGGACCAACCGTAGACATCTTGAACACAAAGCACCGCTCCCCTTCCACTCCTTGCTCAAGAAACCTCTTTTTGTGAAAAGAATCATATGTGTAATCCCTTTTTAGTCATAGCAAGGATTCCACACCGAAGCTCTCCTTTTTTGGCCCATTTCTTATTGCTGCCATGGACCTTCAAAACCTGTATTATAGAAATAAGGTACTTTGAAATAATCAACACAAACAAGAGAAACAAGTAATCATCCTCACCGATTGTCCTCCATTAAGGGACCCATTGCTTCAACAACATTTAGAAATTCTTGCTCTCCAAGTACATGACTAGAGCCCCCCTCTTGCATCAAAGTTGTTGTCACTATTTCCTTTGCCACACACATTTGTACCTTCCGTGCACATGCATGTCTATCTACATTAAGAACTCGAACAACCATTTCTTTGGTTTTATCAAAGATGATCCCTTTGGACGTACCATCCCTCATGTCATGTTGGTGAGTTCCCTAATGTACCATCAATCTGCTCATGCTTTCATCCCTTGGCATGACATAATATGCAAAGCAATCACATGTTCACAAACAAATGGGTGGTTGTCCGCAATAGTGGCAAGTAAGCTTGCCTCGAAGTCCATCACAAAACTAGTTCATGCAAAGTAATTTTAGCATACTGCCATTGAAATGCGTTGTGTTTGGCTTCCCAAAATTAACCAATTTTATCATACTTCCATTGAAATGCGTTGTGTTTGACTTCCCAAAATTAACAAATTTGGGACAAATTTCATTGAGACACTTTAGGACACTTGCACACTGACTTTTGCAACACACTCCAGAGAATGCGATGTCTAGGTTTGCGGTTTGGTCCAGTGGTGTGGATCATACTTATGTTCCATAGCATCCAGTGGATGCACCTTTCCTAAGGTCAAGAAACTCAAACATCATGTTACCATTGTATACCTTTGGTATTTTTGACACTTGTTTGGTTTCCACCATCTTTGAAAGAAGCTCTGTTAAGGTGTTGGGATTTGTCATTGCGTTAAAAAATGAAAAAATACTATTTGTTCTCGTTACCTCGATAGAGTCTTGCAATGCTTTCTCCCCAAACAGTTGCTCCTTGCTTGGACTAGTAAGGTCTATGAAGGGAACATCCACCACAAATGAGCAGCCATGACACGCAAATTTGAGACTATGTCATCTTCAACTAGCACCACAAATTTTGTAGAAAGAGATTCGTCCACAACATAAAAGTCCTCTCTTAAGTGATTGTCTGTTTTCTCTAATGGCACTATCAACTTTTCACTCCCAACCATGACAATGGCATGTAGAGCACTAACTATTTGTAGTGCAACATGATCTTGTAGATATCTAGCCCCAAAACAATCTTCCCATTGGTTTAAAAAAAATCTCTTTCAAAAGAAGGGAACACTATCGTGCATCACATGATAGTAGAGTTGAAAAAATAAGCACTAGATTGAAAAAATGAGAGTGAGAGTGTTTAATTGTGTTTAGAAGAGTTAAAGGTATTTTATATTAATCTTAGTGAATTAAATTAATTTTTCACAAATTGCATTCCCTCTACTCTTCCAAACAATTACCTCCTACCTCCTCGCTCTCTCTCTCTCTCTCTCCGCACCCTCTCTCCCTCTCTCTCTCTCTCTCTCTCTCTCTCTCTCTCTCTCTCTATTTGAACTCCGATTTAGGTGATCTTTAGCCTCAATCAAAGAGAACGATGCCCTCCACGCATTGATATAAAGACATCATTTTTTTGAGCAATGGAAGGCTTTGCTGTGACAACATCTCAAAAGTGCACAAATTGTCAAAACTTTGCGCTTTTGTTGCCGACTTGAAGGCAATGTCGGACAAAAATTGCAAGGGTGGAAAATCCACACTCGCCATGGAGAATGATGCAAAATATCCAAGCAATTTGGATGCAAATCCAAACACATCATCTACAGCAATGGAAGCAATGATCATGGCTTACTTGGTCTCATTACAAAAAACCATCACAACAAGCAAGGTGAAGAGTTGCACACACTTGCTATGGAGAATGGAACTTTAAGAGTTCTTGTTGTGGAGAATGAGCACCTCAAGAAGGTTCTTCAAATGCAAACAACACGCTTGATGCATCTTGAGAATGAGGTTCAAGAATGTAGGCGCTCTCTTGTTGACATCAAAGTATTGAAAGAGCACTTGAGCAAAGTTGAGAGTGATCATGTATTGAAAGAGGAAATGATAAATACAATACAAAATGATGTATGTGAGATGAGAAGTGCATCCAAATTATGGGTTGATATATATAATGATAATGTGATTTCTACATCTCCTATCATGCAAGCCATTGTCCAAGCAAAGAATGTAGAGAATGTGGACACAAGAATTGCAAGAACCCTCAAATAACATCGTCATTCATGGAATCAAGGAGAAAAGCATGAAAACACCCCAATCTCTTGCGATTGCTATTGAAGAGTTTTTTGCTACATACTTTGGCATGTCTTGAATCATGGATTATGGTGCACATCAAGCTGGACAACAAGGAGTCCCTTGCTCGGGAGAAAGACCTATTGTATGTACCATGGCTGATGAGATAAAGAGAAAGATCATCCTTGACAATAGTTGGATCTACCTCAAAGGAACGGGTTGTAATGTATATGAGGATTGCACTTTTATGAAACAAAATGCACGTCGCAAAGCATATGAGGAAAGAAGCAAGAAGATTAAGGTGTCATCTCAAGAAGAAAAGTCACTTGAGGAGGATGCAAGTCCACCCAACAAATAGGAACACATGATCTATGAGACCAACTCACGCTTGCGAATAATCTTTTGGAATTGTAACGAGTATCCATGGAATGCGGGAATTGGCATTGATGAGCTTATCAATGACTCTGATGGTGATACTTCTTGTCGAAACATGGGAGCATGATGCGCAACGAATTCTTGGATTTGACAAATACGATATGCATTCTTTGATGTGGGCCAAAAATGCAAAGCAACGTACAGGCCAAGGAGGTGTAGCATGTATGATAAAAAAGGGTTTGAAAGATGTTTCAATTGTCAAAGAAGATAAGTATAAATGCTACTTATGGCTAAAAATCATCAACTCATGGTTGTGGCTGGTTGCTACATTCCTCACTATGACTCCAACTTTTATGCTCGCTTGGATATGGATAGAGATCAGCCCTTTGTTGAGCTAGAGGAAGACATTGCTCATTACAAGGACCAGGGTGAAGTCATTGTCTTTGGAGACATGAATGCTCACACAAATACGTTACAACACCACACACAACAAGTCGACATGCCACATGTCTCAAGAAGAAATGGTTGACTCATACATGTATAATCAAAGTTCTAATGATGCAAAAGAACTGCATCACTATGGAAAGTCACTTCTACATATGTGCAATAGTACCAGAATGCTTATTGAAAATGGTGTATCTTTATGGCAAGACACCTATGACTTTACATGTAGAAAGCACAATGGTAATAGCGTGATTGACTATATGTTGTTTTCGGAAGCCACTCTAGAATGCATACAAAGTTTTACACTTGGTGAATGGAATCCGGAATCGGATCATAGGATGTTATGTATTGACCTCAAGTGTGGTAAAAGACCCAAGCATGTAGCCTCCAATCATGATGTGAATCATTTGTACCTATGTCTAGACTTCAAACGAGCTTATATATATGCTGATATGGTGGACCAAATGTTAAGCATGAGAGAGCATCAAGAGAGCCCAACATTAGAATGCAAGGGGAAAGTTTTCAAAGAAGTAATTTGCTCTTGTGCGAAGGAATGCTTTTTGGTGAAACACATGTTTTGCAAAAGGTCTAAGAAGGGTAGCACCAAGAAGAAATGGTTTGACATGGAATGTAGTCAAGCCTGAAAACACTTGCTAAGTTTGGATGCAAGCAAATACAAGGAAGTTTACTTGGAACGTTCACACACATACAAAGCACTTGTTCAACAAAAGTAGAGAAGGTGGGAAGTAAAAAAAAAATTCTTTTAGCGCAAGAGAAAGCACATGCATGTGGCAAGTTTTGGCAAAATCTAAAAGACAAGCGTTTTGAGAGCTTTGGTGACTTGACTCTTGAGGATATGTATACACATTGCAAGAACCTTTACGAGCAACCCAATGTTGATAAGGAGTGTTGTAGCTCCCTTCCGTTTATGCCTCCCTTCTTTACCATTGAAGATGTATGTTGCGTGCTTGAGAAACTTGCTGCTCGCAAGGCAGGGGACCTTCAAGGTGTCAAGACTGAAATGATTAAATGGACAATCAAGAAAACACAATATTGAATACGCAATATGTTGAACCTTGCACTTCAGCATGGCATGCCTCATGATTGGAGTGCAAATTGGATCAAACCTTTGCACAAAGGAGGAGATGTAAATAATGTGAACAACTACCAAACTATAATGGTTGGTTCTCTGACAGCAAAGTTATTTGGATGTATCATGGAGATGAAGATAAGTGAATGGGCTGAAAAGAATGACAAACGTGCACTTGGCCAAGCAGGTTTTTAAAAGCATCATAGCATTATTGATCACCTTTTCACTCGTCGAGTCCATTTGGAAGCGTCTTGATTGAAAGGAAAAAATTTGTATTGCTGCTTGTATCCGGATTTCAAGAAAGCTTTTGACATGGTACCGCAAGAACATCTTTGGAGACGTATGCAAAGCCTTCAAGTGCCAAGAGAATTTATGCATGCAGTCTTTTGCATCTACCAAAAAATGATATGTTGACTACGTATGGGAGATGGAATTTCAAAAAATTTTGCAAGCACCATTGGTGTCAAACCAGGATGCACACTTTCCCCAGCCTTCTTTGGGCTGCTCATTGATAAATTGGAATGCATGGTTTTGGATTTTATGTAGCAAGAAGGTATAGAAGAGGTTAAGATCGGAAATGCAGTGATCATGCTTTTGCTTTATGCCGATGATGTAGTGCTCTTGGCACATACTTTAGAAGATGCACAAAAGCTTATGAGTGTCTTGGAACCTTTTGCGTACATAGTGGGCTAATCGTGAATGGATCCAAAACCAAGGTTATGCTTGTAAAGACCCTCAATGACGAAAATCCATGCATTGTATACAAAAATGAGCAACTTGAAGTGGTAGATGGCTTCAAGTACCTTGGGCTTGAGGTTCCATCCAATAATAAATCGAAGGATTGTACAATGTGTTGCTTGGAAGCTGAAAAGGGGCTTATTATGCATTTGAGAACATGTGCAATGCTGGAGAGATCAAGTGTTGGGCTCTCAAAAAGTACCTCTTTGACACATTGGTGACACCGGTGCTTCTTTATGGAGTGGAGGTGTGGGGTGGTAGCATCAGGAAGTCTACTTGGAAAGAGTTTGAGAATGTTTAAAAGCGTTTTCTCACCAACTTTCTCCAAGTCAAGACACAAACACCCTACATGCTCTTACTTCTTGAGTCCGGATCGCTTCCCATTGAGATCTTGGGCATACAAAGGGTTGTGGAATACATGCTTGGCTATCACAAGGAAGCTATGGGTAAAGGGGAGAATTTTCTCCAACTACAATCAACTATGCTTGCACCTTGAAGGCCTATATCCTATGCAAGATCTTCACATGGTGAGGGAATTGATGATGAGATTCTTGGTGAGGACCTGTTGGAAGAACATTCCATGCTTGGTTGATATGTATGCCATATATGGTGCCCTTACAAAAGCACAAGCATTTCTTGATGAGCTTTCTATGCAAAATGTTGTTTCTTGAAGCGTATTGATTGTAGGTTATTCCAAAATAGCTATTGAAAGGAAGCTCTAGACTGTTTCAACCAGATGCAAAGTGAGGTTTCACCCTAGATGAAGTCTCTTGATGGAAGCATGTAAACAAGCTGAAGTATCTTATGAACTACTAAAGTACTCTCTATCTCCACCTCACAGCTATGAAAGCACCAACATCGCACAATAGTATCACTAGGTTTTTGTCCATAGAACAACACCTCATCCATTGAAAAATTTAGAGAAGAAGCAACAATCGCTATACAATTCAAGCATAGAGTAGAATCCAAAGAATAAATAGGCTTTGAGATCCACAATAGTGGGATTTTTCAAAAAGATGCATTGGTGAGTGTTTATGCAAAATGCAACATCCTCACAAATGCATGAGAATCTCTTGGACGGCTTGTTGATTTGCAAGATATGCCCAACACGCATGTGGCAAGGAAGCTATGTGCTTGCAAGATATTCTCAACCTGACCGTGGCAACAAAGATCTGGGCTATTTTTACTAGATGTAAAGGGAATGCCTATATCCAATTGCAATCAACTATTCTTGCACCTCTAAGGCTTGTGGCCTTCGAGGTACATGATCTTCAAATGCATGAGAATTCACGTGGTTGCTAGTCAGGGACTGTTTTTAACATCTGCAAAGGGAAGCCCTCTCTCTAAATCCAATCTCTTTTTCTTGCACCTTGAAGGTGAGGTGATTGGCTATACATTCGTTGATAAGTATGCAAAATGTGTCGTTTACGAAAGCACAAAAAGTTATTGATGAGATTCGACTACAAAATGTGGTCTCGAGGAGCGTGTTGGTTGTAAGATATACCAAGCATGGCTATGGAGAGGAAGATTTGCTCTATATTCCTACAATATATAAATTTTGATGTATTCGTTCGGTTCTAGTGTTGAAGAAAGAAATGTGGCCAAGCTTACTCATCGGGTGTTTTAATGTCCCTCGTTGATACATGTAGCTTGCCTTTGACCTCTCCTATTGTCTCTACTCCTGTAAGAAGTAAACATCATTGTAAGTAGTTTGTTAAAGTCCAAGCAGAGGCTACCGCATTTAGAGAGAATGCTAATCCACTTTCTCTTTTTTTGCGAGGTCTTCATGTTGTCTACAAAACATTATGATATACCAAGGATAGCACACTCATGGTAAACAAAATCTCTCTCTCTCTCTCTCTCTCTCTCTCTCTCTCTCTCTCTCTCTCTCTCTCTCTCTCTCTCTCTCTCTCTCTCTCGCCCCTTTATTGTCCCCTAAGCAATAAACATGTCTGATAGATCTAGAAGTATTAATATTGTTCTCTCTCTCTCCTAAGCAATAAATATGTCAGAAAAACCTAGAAGTATTAATCTACCTCGTATTGTCATCTTTGTATCTACTCCTATGCACTATAGACTACAATGTAGCTAATGAAGCACTCTAGTTTGAATGCCTCAATATATATATATATTGAGAGAGAGAGAGAGAGAGAGAGAGAGAGAGAGATAGAGAGAGGCCTCAATGTGCCTATTTCCTACAAAAAGGGCTTTCCACACTTGTCCGCTCCCTTTTTTTGCATGACCCCTACCCTTTTGCATGAGCACCTAAACTTTGAGCATCTCCCAAGGTCCCGTTGCAATTTTTCATTTTTCAGAATGGGTATTTCCTCTTTCTTCAAAGTCCACATAGAAGGGATGGCGGTGTAGCGGATTTGGTTATATATTGGCTAGCTTGCCTGCGTGGCATGGCAAGCCAAGCTTGTTGCCAATCAATTGAAACCAGTTGAGAGTAGTTGATCAAAAGGTACTCTCCACCATAGCCATCGCTATACCTCTATGCTATGCACGCACAGCTGAAGGAGTAGTGCACCATACCTATGATAGCTCCAAAAAAAAAAATTGCCCCCCCAAAAGCGCCGTGATCAGCTCTACCGATGTGCTCCACCTACACACGTATGCATACTTGCCGATATTTAACATGAGCTGAAGCGGGTTTGGTTATATATCGACTAACTTGCTTGTGTGGCATGGCAAGCCGAGCTGGTTGCCGGTGAATTGAAATCGGTTGAGAGTAGAAGGTCAACGCGGTTGCAGTGCATGCGTTTTGAAACCAAGTACTCTTTGCCACATGCCATCGCTATACTTCTATGCTATGCATGGACGGCTGAAGGAATAGTGCAACCTGCTTGTGATAACTCAAAAAAAAAACTCCCCCCCCCCCCCCCCCCAAAAGCACCGTGATCGGCTCTACCAATGTGCTCCACCTACACGTATGCATACTAGTCGATATTTAACATGAGCCGCAACAGATTTGGATATCTATCGGCTAGCTTGCATGTGTGGCATGGCAAGCCAAGCCGATTTCCAGTGAATTGAAACTAGTTGAGAGTAGTTGACCAAAAGGTGAACGCGGTTGTAGTGCACGCATTTTGAAACCAAGCACTCTTCGCGACATGCCATCGCTATATCTCTACGTTATGCACGCACGGTGGAAGGAGTAGTGCAGCCTCTACCCGTGATAACTAAAAAAAAAGTTCCCCCCCCCCCCCCCCCCCCCCCCCCCAAAAGAGCCGTGATCGGCTCTACCAATGTGCTCCATCTACACATATGTATATTGGCCGATATTTAACATGAGCCACAGTGGATTTGGTTATATATCGGCTAGCTTGCATGCATAGCATGGCATGGCAAGCCGAGCCGATTGCCGATGAATTGAAACCGTTTGAGAGTAGTTGATCAAAAGGTCAAAGCAGTTGCAGTGCACGTGTTTTGAAACTAGGTACTCTTCGCCAGAGGCCATCACTATACCTCTACGCTATGCACGCACGGCTGAAGGAGTAGTGCAGCCTGCCTATGATGACTCAAAAAAAAATTGCCCCCCCCCCCAAAAGCGCCGCGACCGGCTCTACCAGCGTGCTCCACCTACATGTATGCATACCGGCCGATATTTAACATGAGCCACAGTGGATTTGGTTATGGGTAGAAGCATGTTAGCGTGTCACTGAAATGGCTATTTTGAACAATGCTAGTTAGTTGTACTTGTTAGCATTTGGTGAAGACAAAAGAGCAAGTGAAATCTTAATCTGGAGTGTCTTGAAAAACCATTACTTTATTAGTTCCCTCCGCTACCTTTTTCAAATTTCAATTACCCGAGGGAGTGGGGTAGTGGATGGACTCTCTCTCTCTCTCTCTCTCTCTCTCTCTCTCTCTCTCTCTCTCTCTCTCTCTCTCTCTCTCTCTCTCTCTCTCTCTCTCTCTCTCTCTCTCTCTCTCACACACACACACACACACACACACACACTCCGAGACTCGCGTGCTAGTTAGCATTGTTCTTACTCCCTGATGGTCTATTTCACTGGCAGCTAGTCTCAGAGTTTAGTTGTGGAAGCCGAGTTGTTATCCTTGCTTTGGTAGAGACCCATACATATGGAGAACCAACAACTATCAATGATGGAAATGGACCTACAGTATTACAACCCAATGCTGGAAATGGACCCAATGCTGGAACTTCCAACAGTATTATAATCTCCAATGCTGGAAATGGAGGCGTGCTCTATAAGGGTGGTAATAAAACTCCAAATGAATTCATTGGTATAGTTAATCAAATTTTAGCATGTTTAGATTATTGTATCTCCGAATGAATTTATTGGTGTAGTTAATCAATTGTTAGCATGTTTAGATTACTGCATCATGTGCTCAGAGCTACTCATTTCATTGATTTCAAATATCTAATACATGCTCATTTACAGGCCTCACGAGAATGTAGAAGGGAGCTATTACAGCCAATGAATTGCAACTTCCAAGATTCAGCTACTTTGGTTATCAAGAAGTACGAGAGAGAAAGAAAGAGCAAACAACGGAAAAACCAACGGATGAAAGTTGAGCGAGGAGATCATGCCGTTAACAATGAGGAGAAAAACAAGATCGCTTTCCAGATTGTGAGTGCTTTCAAGAATAGGACACAAGGTTTTAGTATAGAAAAAAAGTTGGTATTCTTGAGTCTTGTCGCTGACCATCCACATATTTGGGAAATCCATGGTCAATCTTCAAAGGATGTTGTTGTGCAGATGGAAATTATCTCCAATGTTTGCAACACACTTGCTACAGTCAAGCAGCCAAGCTCTAATGAGGAGTTGTTTTTGAAGAATGCATCATTGCAGATGTTGTTGAATTCAAAGGAAAACATGCATATTGCAAAAGTCTCCAGGGTCCTAAAAGTCATCCATCACACCTTGTTCAAGGCAAAATCACGGCGAGAGAAGCCTGGTGTCGATGCTCGATTATTTTCCTTGGCTGCATGTCACAAGCAACACCATTATAGCCCTATCACATATGAAATTAAAGGATTGGTCTACACCCAACAATAAGGATGCTTGTCGAAAGGGAGTGGGGAGGAAAAGCTACATAAAACACGCTATTGTGCACCTCCTAGACGACGAGCCTCAAGTGATCAATCAAATATTTGTGCCATAACTTATTGAATTCTATTTATTGCATGTATAATAACTGTTATCATGCTCGGTATGCTCAGTAGCATTCTCAATATGCTGTTTAATACAAGGTTTATGCCAGTTAGCATTATTACTATGTTGGGTATGTTGTTTAGCTTTATGGTATGCTAGTTAGCATGCCTAGTGATCTTACAAAATCTGTTGGTTAGCACAATATTTGGGGTTAGCTTTATGAGTATGCTAGTTAGCATACTTGGTGATCTTACAGAGTATTCTGGTTAGCACAATATCAGGGTAGCTTTATGAGTATGCTAGTTACCACACCTAGTGATCTTACAGAGTATGCTAGTTAGCACAATTTTCATGGTTTAGATTTAATGCTATGCTAGTTAGCATGCCTAGGGATCTTATAGAGTATGCTGGTTAGCACAATATTCAGGGTTTAGCTTTATGAGTATGCTAGTTAGCATGCCTAGTGATCTTACAGAGGATGCTGGTTAGCACAATATTCAGGGTTTAGCATTAATGGTATGCTAGTTAGCATGCGTACTGATCTTACAGAGTATGCTAGTTAGCACAATATTTAGGGTTTAGCATTACATGAGTATGCTAGTTAGCATACCTAGTGATCTTACAGAGTATGCTCGTTAACAAAATTTTCAAGATTTAGCATTATGAGTATGCTAGTTAGCATGACTAGTGATCCTACAAAGTATGCTGGCTAGCACAATATTTAGGGTTTAGCATTATGCGTATGCTAGTTATCATGCATAGTGATCTTACGGAGTATGCTGGCTATCACAATATTCAAGGGTTTAGCATTATGAGTATGCTAGTTAGCATGCCCTAGTGATCTTATAGATTATGTTGGTTATCATAATATTCAAGGATTAGCATTATCAGTATGCTAGTTAGCATACCTATTGATCTTATAGTGTATATTGGTTAGCATAATATGTCTGCTAGTTAGCATGCCTAGTGATCTTATAGAGTATGCTGGCTAGCATAATATTCACGGATTAGCATTATGAGTATGCTAGTTAGGATACCTAGTGATCTTATAGTGTATGCTGGTTAGCATAATATGTATACTACTTTAACACCCTTTATGCTATACCTAGTATGCAAACTAGAATGCTCAGAATGTTGTTGGAGGTAATGAGTATGCTACCTCCTATTTGTAGTATGCTAACTAGAAAGATGATCAAGATGCTTAGCACAATATATGCTAGTTAGCATACCTAGAATACTAATCGTCCTACTTGTTAGGAAATAAGACGTAGCTAAATAGATGTTTGAGTAGATTACTTAATGGAGAGAGATAGATTTCACACACACGAGATTATAGAGTAGAGTAGATAGAGAGAGAGAGAGAGTACACACGATATACGTGGTTCACCCAATGTGGGCTACGTCCACGGGAAAGCAGCCACTCAATGGCTTTAGTACTTCAAAACAAGAAGTAGTTTACAAAGGGATTATACCCTTAATAGAGCTCCCACCTTGCTTCACTCTCACCATCTCACACTCACCTTGTTGCATCAACTTCACGCTATGAAATGTGTGTAGAAATGGCCTCTTTTTATAGGCCAAAAGGGTTGCCCTCTCTCATGAGAGACAACCATGTGTAGCCGCCTTTGTGTAGATAAGTCCAAGTTGGCGGACCCTTCAATTCGCCCATGTGTGGCTGCCCTTGAGAAGACAAGTCCGCTTTTGAATTCGGCCACCAGCCACCGGCCATTGACTTCCGACCACCGACCAACCGACCAATCGTTTTCCGATCACTTTTCGGCCGTCGTCCGGCCATAATATTTGGACAAAAAGGAATATTCCGGCGTGATTGGCCGTGAAACTTTTTGTTTTCGAAGAGTGATTTATTTTCCGGTGAGTTATTTTTCTTCACGCACGATGGCTTATCCTCATAATGGGGGCCTTACAAATGTGCGTTTTTACCACAGACAATTACAAGGGGTAAATCAGGCTCCATACTTAACAATCTCCCACTTGGAGACTGATCTCCAAACCTAACCTGTGACTGCTTTCCATCCTAGATTCTTATCCTTGAATGCCGATTGAAGATGAGCAAAAGCTCAACTTCTCCTTGTTGACCACCTTTGTAAACATGTCTGCAGGATTTTCACTTGTATGCACCTTTCCTAGCTTTAGTTGTCCCTCTTCCAAAAGAGTGCGTATGAAGTGATATCTCACCTCAATGTGCTTTGTCCTTGAATGAAAGGCTGAGCTCTTCGCAAGATGGATAGCGCTTTGGCTATCACTCTACAAGACACAATTGACTTGTTTGAATCCAAGCTCTTCTAAGAATATGTGAAGCCATATAATTTCTTTGCTTGCCTCCGTCATTGCTAAATACTCTGCTTCCGTGGTAGAAAGTGAGAACACTTTCTACAGCTTGAAGCCCCACTTACTATTGTGCCTCCAACCGTGAAGACATAGCCCGGACTGCTCCTTCGAGTACCTTTGTCAGCTGCCATATCTGCATCAGCATACCCTTCTAGAAAAATATCAGTTCCTCCAAAATACAAAGCATTTGTTGTTGTCCCTTTTAGATACCTAAGTATCCACTTCATAGCTTGCCAGTGCTCTTGACCTGGGTTGTCCATGAACCTACTCACAACTCCCACTGCATGTGCAATATCTGGCTTTGTCCAAACCATAGCATACATTAGAGAACCCACCGCTGCAGCAGCAGATGGAACTTTAGACATATAAGCTATCTCCTCTTGTGTCTTTGGACACAGACCCTTGGTTAGTTTTAAAGTGACCAGCCAAAGGTGTAGAAACTGGTTTTGCATTTTTTATTGCAAACCTTTCTAGTACCTTCTTGATGTAATCTTCTGGACATAGCTTTATTGTCTTGTTAGTCCTGTCCCTTGATATTTTCATACCAAGTATCCTCTTTGCAGCACCTAAATCTTTCATTGAAAAAGATTTAGACAGCTCCTCTTTTAGGTCATTGATGTCCTGCATGTTAGCACTTGCAATCAACATGTCATCAACATACAACATTAGGATGATGAACTTCCCATCTCCCAAATTCTTCGTGTAGACGTAGTGATCCGAGTTGCATCTTGTGAATCATTGATCCAACATCCATCGATCAAACTTCAAATACCATTGTCTTGATGCTTGCTTTAAACCATACAAGCTCTTCTTTAATCTGCAAACCATTTTCTCCTTACCTTTTACTTCATACCCCTTTGCTTGAAGCATGTATATTTCCTTCTCTAAGTCACCGTGAGGGAATGTCATATTTACATCCATTTGCTCGAGATTTAAATCATGAGCAGCCACAAGGCTTAAGACAAGCCTAATTGATTTCATTTTTACAATAGGAGAAAATATTTCATTGAAGTCAATACCTTTCTTTTGAGAAAACCCTTTTACCACAAGCCTAGACTTGTACCTTTTCTTCCCACGTTCTTCTTCCTTTAGCTTGTACACCCATTTGTTTTGAAGTTCCGGCTTACCTTTAGGCGACTCAACTAACTCCCATGTTTGGTTGCGATGTAGGGAGTCCATCTCCACTTGCATGCTCTTCGTTCATTCTTCTTTGGATTCGTGTTGCATAGCTTCTTCGTATGATTCCGGCTCTCCAAATCTGAGATCAATAGATGGTTGAAGGAAGGAACAAACCTTTCTGGAGGTCTACTTGCTCTTGTAGATCTTTGTGGAATAGGTTGAGGCTCCTCATTTGGTTGATGTTGTTGCACATTGTCACCGTTTGCAGTCCTTGATTCTTCATCGTCCTCAAGATCCATGTACTCATCACCTATTTCTTTTGTTTGTTTTCTTTCCAAGTAATCTTTGTACATATTTTGTTCGTTAAAAATTACATCCCTACTCCTTAAGATTTTACCATCTTCAAGATTCCATAGGCGATACCCAAAGTCACCTTCTCCATAGCCAATGAAGAAACACTTTTTGGACTTTGCATCTAGCTTTGATCTTAGGCTTCTATCTATGTGCATGAAAGCCTCACAGCAAAACACTTTGAGAAATTTATAATTCACCGGTTTACTTGTCCATGCCTCTTCTTGAACTCCCTCATCTTCCAATGCCGTTGAGGGTGACCGGTTGATTAAGTACACAGATGTACTTTAGCTTCTGTCCAAAGCTCAAGCGGTAGGTCTGCATGTAGCCGCATGCTTCGTGCTCGCTCCATGATCGTCCTATTCATCCTTTCAGAAATCCCATTTTGTTGAGGTGTCCTTGGGGTTCTCCTTTGCCTCCAAATGCCATTGCTGACACAAAATCTTTCAAAAGATTGGCTGCAATATTCACCTCCATTGTCGGATCTGAGGCATTTAACCTTGGTACATGTTTCATTCTCCACAAAGACTTTCCACCTTTGAATTATGAAAAATACATCGGACTTATTCTTCATGACATAAACCCATGTTTTTCTAGTCGCATCGTCTATGAATGTTACATAGCACAATGAGCCACCAAGTGATGGTGTACTTGCAGGACCCCAAACATCAGAATGAACCAACTCAAGTTTTTTATTTTTTTCTTTCATTTCTTGATTTTTGAAATTTTACCCTCTTTTGTTTACCATAAACACAATCTTCACAAAACTCTAAGTCCACTTCTTTCAAACCTAGTAGAAGCTTCTTTGTTTGAAGGATTTGCATTCCTTTGGCACTCATATGCTCAAGCTGGTAGTGCCACACCGCACTGTCAACTTCTGTAGTTGCTGCACAAGCTGAAGGTTATGTGCTAACAATACACAAGTAAAGTGTACCGACCTTTTCTCCCTTGGCAACCACCAAAGATCCCTTTGAGATCTTCCACCGTTTGTTTCTGAATGCAATGTTGTGACCTTCATCGTCCAATTGTCCTGTAGAGATCAAATTTTTGCGAAGAGAAGGAACATGCCTAACATCTTTAAGCTTCCATTCATTTGTTAGCAGTTTTGACAGAAACTGTAGCTTTGCCGACAATCTCACAAGCTTCATCATCTCCCAAGTATACATACCAAAAATTACCTTTGGTGTGATCTTGGAAATGTTGCTTGTGTGGTGTCGCATGGAATGATGCCCCAAAATCTACTATCCAGGAATTAGACAAATTGTCTAATGAGAGAATTAGAGCATCTTGCTCTACTTTACCTGCCACATTGGCCTCCGATGTTGGCTTGTTGTCTTGAGACTCTGTCTCCTTCTTCTTCTTGGACCAGCAATCCTTCTTGACGTGGCCCTTCTTGCCGCAGTTCCAACATTCAAGAACTGACTTTGTGCATGACTTGCTCCGCCTTGAGCGATCATGACCCTTCTGGTTTTTGAACCTCTCCTTAGGCCTTCCTCTTGTTTCCACTAATAGTGCAGCACTTGATGATTCTCCTGTGCTTCTCCTTTGCATTTCCTCGCTTAGGAGAACACCCACAACATCATAAAACTTAAGAGTATTTGTGCCAGAGATAGAATTACTTACAGCCATCACAAGGCTGTCCCAACTATCCGGTAGAGATGATAGTAGAAGGATAGCTCGCACTTCGTCATCAAAATTGATTTTCACCGATCGAAGTTGACTTATGTTTGTGTTAAAGTCATTTAAGTGTTCTGCAACTGAACCATTCTCTGCCATCTTTAGATTGAACAAGCGCTTCATGAGAAATACCTTATTGGATGCCGCTAGTTTCTCGTAGAAGTCATCAAGTCCTCCGTGGTCTTCATCTCCGAAACGTTGAAGGCCACCGTTGACGCCAAGCTTAACCGGATTGTTCCCAGTGCCTTTCGATCAAGGTCAATCCATGCTTCATATACCATTGTTGCGGGCTTCTTCGCAAGACTGCCTAGTGGCAAATAGAGGTCCTTCTGGTAGAGATAGTCTTCAATCTGCATCTTCCAATGTTGGTAGTTTTTGCCATTGAACTTCTAAATCTTGAGCTTCCCTTCCTCCGCCATAACTCCCACTCAATTCAAGGAATCCTTTCCTTGAGATAATTTAGCTACGAGCAAACCTTGCTCTAATACCAGTTGCTAGGAAACAAGACGTAGCTAAATAGATATTTGAGTAGATTACTTAATGGAGAGAGATAGATTTCACACACACGAGATTATAGAGTAGAGAGAGAGAGAGAGAGAGAGTACACAGGATATACGTGGTTCACCCAATGTGGGCTACGTCCATAGGAAAGCAGCCACTCAATGGCTTTAATACTTCAAAACAAGAAGTAGTTTACAAAGGGATTATACCCGCCTTGCTTCACTCTCACCACCTCACACTCACCTTGTTGCGTTAACTTCACACTATGAAATGTGTGTAGAAATGGCCTCTTTTTATAGGCCAAAAGGGCTGCCCTCTCTCATGAGAGGCAACCATGTGTAGCCGCCCTTGTGTAGATAAATCCAAGTCGAACCCTTCAATTCGCCCATGTGTGGCCGCCCTTGAGAAGACAAGTCCACTTTTGAATTCGGCCACCGGCCACCGGCCATTGACTTCCGACCACCGGCCACCAGTCATTGACTACCGGCCAACCGGCCAACCGACCAACCGACCGGTCATTTTTTGACCACTTTTCGACCGCCGTCCGGCCATAATATTCCGATGAAAAGGAATATTCCGACGATGGTCGTGAAAATTTTGGTTTCCGACGAGTGCTTTTATTTTCCAGTGAGCTATTTTTCTTCACGCACGATGGCTTCTCCTCATAATGGGGGCCTTACAAATGTGCGTTTTTACCACAAAAAATTACGAGGGATAAATCAGTCTCCATACTTAACAATACTGGGTATGCTCAACTACATAGCTGGTATGCTAATTAGCACACCTGTTACTGTTAGCATTCAGGGCATGCTGGTCAGAATCCAGTCCATGCTAGTTAACACACCTCATATGCCAAACTACACACTTATCACCTTTGTTAGCATAGTTAGTATGCTAATAGCATTCAGGGTATGTAAAGATCTCCTACCATGTTTGTTGTGTAAGGAAAAATAGAACTATTTTTGCTAACTAACATACACAATATGCTAAGTAGAATCCAAGTCTTTGACAGTGCCTAGAATGAAGTGTTGAGTAGGGCTTTGGTCCCCTCTTGCATGAGTTGCAAGGCCTCTTAGAGGGAAGATCTCCTACTAGGTTTGTTGTGTAATGAAAATCAGAATGGTGTATATGCTAATTGGCATACACAGATTGCTGACTAGCATACACAGATTGCTCTAGCATCTTGGTATATTTATGAACATGCTAGATGTATTGGGTAGCCTTCTGTATATTCCTATTTTGATTCATTCATCATCCTGAATATGTTGATCAATTATGGTTATTGCAGGCTGAGCTCTTTCATTGATTCAAAGAAAAACATCCAGATTGCAAGATTGGCATGAGAATGTTTGAGATGTTGAAGCCATTCTTCTGCAGGTGATTGAAAGATAGATATACATGCTGCTGCAAATACCATGTTCAAATGTCCTTTCTAAAGGACGCATTGAACCACATGCGCTCTCAAATTTTTGGGATGCATGATACAGGTTGCAAATGTGTATGCAATATCTGTGCCAGAGGTGATAACATTGGTAGGGGCTCCTTGGCTTCACATCACAAGTTCAAAGGTGTCACACAATTGTGGGAGTCGGTTCTCTGTCCAAAGCCAGCAGATGCAAATTTTCAATGCGTGATGGGAGCCTGTAAGACATGTGGAGTAAGGAAGTTAGAACTATGTTGCTTGGAGATGGAAAAGCCAGGTAAGAGTATTGTTGTCAAAGTATTTGCGTATGTAGAAGTAAAAGACAAGAATTGAAAGAGTAAAAGAAGAAAAGATCTTCTGCCTAAAGAAATGCAGTGCTAGAAGTTTATTCAACTCCTAAAGACCAAGTTGAAGATCTTCATCACTCACAATTATGTAGCTCAATGGAAAGGATAACAGTTCAAAGACTGTGTACTTATATTTTTGGATGACGTTTTTGTCTCAGTTGTCGATTTTACCATACCAAGAATTACGCCTTCAAGGAGAAAAAATGAAGTTCATTCACTGCATTGATACTCTAGTCAGGGATCTATTTTTGTACACATTACGTACTACCACAAGGTAGGGGAGGTAGTCAAAACAATCCACTTCTTCATATCAAATGACAAGGTGCATGACACATTGTTTGTGCAACATTGCTTCATGCTTCACCGTGACTGGTTATCAGGAGGGTGTCACTTCTAAACAGCATTGGGTGTGGTCTAATGGTGTTGCCTTGCAATTCAAGGCAGCCAGGGTTTCTACTTTGTTGTAAGATATGGTGGACTCGCAGAAATGGGAATGAGCTAATTCTTCTTTGGATCAGGGCACGGCAAGGGTGAGCATGATGGTGCAGGAGCGGTTGTGAAAAGAACCTTGACCCATGAACAACTAAAACCCAATGGAGCTATATTGCAGTGTGCTGTAGATGTGGTTGCTTTTTGTCAATCCACCCTCTCGTTGTTGCAGGGAGAACATGCATCATATCCATCAAAGGAAATGGAATGCTCGTGTATTCTAGGAGGTTCAAGCGGGGGATATGAATAGGGAAGTTAAGTGGAATTGTTCCACTATCCCTCAATCTCGCTCTATGCATGCTTTCCGTGGTCACAACCCACAGGATCCAACTGCACTTGCAACTAGAAACTTGGCAAGCTTTTGTGATGCATTCATTCATGGAAGGTGGAATCGCTGCGTCAATAAAGCTCACGTGGAGGCTTGGAAGAAGTATCATATTCTTGAGACATTACCCAATGAGGTGGAAGCATATTCCAATCTAGTAGTTGAAGTTCCGACAGAGGAGGTCGATGGCTACGATGACTTCACATACGAAGGGCAACATGATGTGTTGAGTACTGCTCTATGTGTTGGAAACACATTTGTTGTAAATCTAGATGCTTCAACCAATGCCAAGGGTGTGGATTTCTACTTGGTCATGTGTGTTGCAGCAAAGGAGAACGTGGACAAGAAGTACATCGATGAATGGAGCAACGTAATTGAAAGAGGTTCATATGTTGTGCAAGGCCTTTATTACAAGCAATTGGATGCATACACCTTCAAACTGGACAACAAGATGCGAGCATCATTCACCTACTGTTGCATCTAGTGCGATGTATGAAAATACCTATGGAGCACATCCCAAAGAGAAGGCCGGTGTACACAATCACTTTAGAAAGCTATGAAGCAATTTATAATAGCATGCCCTTCAGCTTTTAAGTTGTAACTACTCCATGTGCAATATACTTATTTGCTGCAATTTAAGATTCTCTATCTTTAAGTTGATTCTATGTCTCTTGTGCACACTAGGTACTAGCGTTTTAAGTTACAACCACTACATTTTCAATATACCTTTTCTTTGTGCACTGTGTACGAGCGTTTTAAGTTATAACCAAATGTTCAGTAAATATGCTGCTCTACACACATTCCAAAGGGCTATAGCCAAGTATTTGATAGTGCCCATAATGAAGTGTTGATGAGTAGGGATTTGGTCCCCTCTTGTATGAGCTGCAAGGGCTCTCAAAGGGAAGAGCATGTACCATGTTTGTTGTGTAAGGAGAATTAGAACTGTGGTTATGCCACTAGCATACTGTGTATGTTAAGCAGCAACCAAGTCTTTGACAATGACCTTAATGAAGTTTTGAGTAGGGATTTGGTCCCCTCTTGTATGAGTTGCAAGGCCTCTTAGAGGGAAGATCTCCTACCAAGCTTGTTGTGTAATAAAAATTAGAGTTGTGTTTATGCTAACTAGCATACACACATTACCAACTAGCATCCAATTCTTTGACAGTCCACATAATGAAGTGTAGTGAGTGTAATCTAGGAAAACAAAGAATAAGAAGACAAGTTCTACGACTCTGTAGAACACTTGGAGATTCAAGAAGATATCGACATCGGATATCCAAATGACCCAGCAGGTGACACGAACAAAACTTTAACTAATGCATGGTTTCATGATTGTCCAGATCAAAACCCAGGTACCAATCACTGCTACAAGAATAAAGTGCATCAGAATTGGATTCCAAAATCCTTAGTGGAAACGAAACTACAACAAGCATCCTCATACTTGGCTCCCATACATGAAGAAAAGACTCATCCAAGAAGAGCACAGCCATGTCAACGAGCTACCAATGCTCTAATCAAGTGGATACCCAAGTCATCCGAGAAATAACAACCAAAGAGCAAGAAAACAGTAACTTTCCATAACCAGCCAAACCACAAAGGGAAAGTGCTAGAATGCAACCTTGAAGAGGATAGCAACAATAGTGATGATTCTTTTGACATCCCCTACCAGGTACTCAGGTCATCACCCTCACTAGAAGCTTCTGTGAAAACCCAAGAAGGCCAAAAGTAAAAAACAACAAGTCAAAACCAAAAAGTTTGACAAATCTGGATACCAAAGAGCTAGATTGGCCAAAAATGGGTATGGATCAAGAAGACAAGGATCTTTGATGAAAAATCCCAAGATTCAACGCCAAAAGGAAAACAATCAAAGTTTGCAAGAATGGCTAAGCAAATCCCAAAGTCGCAAGCTTTTGCAACTCAAATTTGGGTTCCAAAGAAGTTCACGTACAAAGAGGTCAGGAGTTCATTTGGATTCCAAAAAAGTTAGAGCATCAACTCCCAAAGTCTGAATCTTGTCGCCAACTAAGATTACAAGAGCTAAAGCAAAGACCGTTGAAGACTCACACAAAGACAAGGTGGATCCCAAAGAAGTCTCTTCAAACATAAACGAAGCAAGGACAAGTATGGGTTCCCAAATGAGCAGCATCAACAAAACAATCATTAATCACAAAGAAGCGGGTCCAAAAGGAAACCAATAAAACTGTTGTTACTGCACCGCCACTTGAATTCTTTCAATTCCTCCTACAATTACAATACAGTTAGAAGAGAACACACTGTGAGGGACAATGCCAAAAACGACAACCAACCATAAGGCTAACATGGATTCCAAAAGAAGCATCAAACAAATAAGTAAGCCTTCAATAAAGCTCTACAACCTTCAATCAAGCAAACGGCACAGGAGCTTCAATGAAAATCACATTGCTTAGAATAGGAAGCTTCGCCAGCAAATGCCAATAAGAAAAATGCTTATACCCACATCTTGCACATCATAAATCTATTCCATGCATTGACTGTTTATGCATAATAGGGCTACATTACAAGGCCTGCATAGGTACATTTTTTGATTGCCCAAGCACAACACATACCCTTGGCGATACCCTGTCGTCAAGGAGGACTCCAGATAGGAGGGGGGGAGGCATTCTAAATGCGGACATAATATATGAATATTAGAGGGCAATGTTTTGTAAGATGTATTGAATTTTTGCATTTGATTGTGACTTTTTTTTTTGACAAAATTCAGAGTATATGCCCTCATAGTAGAGTTACAAGAGAAACGGGGACAAAAATCATATATGAGCCCCTAGGGACATTGTACAATGTACATAGCGTTTCGAATTCTATCAGAATAATTTTTGCTTTTTGAGTTGATTTGATTTTTGGTTTTATATTGTTATTTTTGAGACTCATTAGGGCCAAAAACGTCTAAAAAAGAGTTGTTTGGTAATCCACGGATTAAGAAATAGGCCAATACTCACTTGACACGTATACAAAAGTATGGCATTCCTGTCTCCTCTAGCTTGAGCTTTTCTGCTTTCACTTTAGCGGAAAACGTCTAAATGTCACTTTCATTTGGCTAAATTGCCTATACTTGATGGCGTTCCTGTTATTTTTTATGTATAACATCATATTCTGGGCCTGATGTACAAGTGCTCTTTTCTATTTAATATTGTACAATATTTAGCTAGAAGATACAAAATATTTCTTTCCAAACAGTGATGATGACGCCTATTAATGACTAATCCATATTTTTTTTAATGTCTACTTTTCACTTAGCCTCTACTTCTAAGCACCGCATTAAGAGCTTGCACTCAGCACGTGCGTACATAATATCTACATCAACATGGGACCACACCTGAAGACATCCTTTCTCACATTTTTTTGAATCAATGACCACACGGTGCGATTGTGGCTTGATTGAACTACAGTCTACCCCCACTCGCCCCATTTTGTTAGTGTACCCACATCGTGCGCAAAAGGACTCAATGAATTTTTCACTCCTCCCCCTATCGCACCAGTCCAACTCTTGCCCATAGTGCTCTTGTCATTTTAGCTCCTGCCCACACCGCACGAAGAGGGCATCATACAGCTTGTCACTCCCCCCCTCATCGCGTCGTTCTGGCTCCATGCACACACCATGCACAAAAATCTTGAGTGACCTTATTATTTGGACTATTTTTCTAAATCATGTGCAAAAGTGCTCAGAAACTTTGACACTCCCCATGTTGCATCATTTTAGCTCCTACCCACACCGCGCGAAGAGGGCATCATACAGGTTGTCACAACCCCCCTCATCGCATCGTTCTGGTTCCATGCAAACACCATGCAAAAAAATCTTGAGTGACCTTATTTTTTGGACTTATTCTTCTAAACCATGTGCAAAAGTGCTCAAAGACTTTGACACTCTCCATGTTGCATTATTTTTGCTCCTACCCAGACCGCACGAAGAGGGCATCATACAGCTTGTCACTCCCCCCCTCATCGCGTCGTTCTGGCTGCATGCACACACCATGCAAAAAATATTGAGTGACCTTATTATTTGGATTCCATTGGTTTTTCTTATTGTTTTTCTTATATATACAAGATATTAGCAAAAGGCCTATTTGGTGCCACACTATGCCTTGCTTGCACAACGGGATAGGGGGTATTTTTAGAATCTCACTACCCCCTCATGTTGTGTGGGTCATTTTTGGAACACCAATTTGGTGCCACACTATGCCTTACTTGCACAACAGGATAGGGGGTTAGTTTTAGAATCTCATTACCCCAATCATGACATGTGGGTTATTTTTGCATTATTTTTGCTCCTACCCAGATCTATTAAGCATATTGGACCCAAGCATAGTCACAAAATTTTTACAATATATAACACTTGTAACTTTTCAAAGCATATTAATTGAAACTTTTGAAATCACAGATGAGTCCGAAATGCCCAAAAACCTCGAAAACGACTGGCTATATGCCTCTTTTTGACACCCGGAGAGGTCGGTATGGCCCAAAGACTCTGGCTACCCCTCTCCTCGCACCGTACGGGATAGTACCTCCGGAGGCCTTTTTGGGCCATACCAACCTCTCCAGGTGTCAGAACGAGGCATATAGCCAGTCGTTTTCGAGGTTTTTGGGCATTTCGGACTCATCTGTGATGTTAAAATTTTGTCATTTTGCTCTATTTGAAACTTGTAATTATAATTTGAGTCAAAAGAGCTGAAGCAACAAAGTTTTATTAACATGGCTTAAAGGCAAAGGGACTCTGGAGGGTGATGAAGATTCTAATAATGATGGTGCATGCCAATGGTTTCTAGATGTCATGTTATAGGATCATGGTCACATGGAAGTCTACATAGAAGAGTGAAAAAATTTCAAGCTCAAGTTTGATCTCACACAAATGTTAGAATAGTTAAAGGGAAACTTGTCTTAGGAGTTATAGATGAGTAAAATGATTGTGTGGCAAAGGGGAGATAAAGTGTTAATCCTTATGTTGCAATGCTAGAGGAACATATGTTGTAACTTTACAAGGTATTATATTGTGAAAATGAATGTTTTGCAAGGAGATTGAAAGTAAATTTACAAGGAGATTTACAATAAATTTACAAGTAATTATATTGTAACTTTGCATCTAAATAGTCTCCTCCTTGGAAGGATTGTGATGTTCACAGCAAGGTGGTTGTTGTTGGCTCTTTGATCTCATCCTCTATAATTGCCTCCCTTGGTATCGACGTAGTTATTTTAGTGCATTGCTTCTTCTTTGTCATCCTCTCTTTCTTGTTGATATGAAAAATGAAGTTTGTGCTTGATAATGTGACTTCTGAGAAAACTAAGTGAATCTTTTAGCTTTCAAACCTCCTGTTGAAGAATCCTGCAGAACATTTTCTGTACTTTTAGAAATAGTTGGATCCTTCTCCAAATGCAGATGCCCACCATGGAAATCTATTTATGAGAGTAAGGCTTCAAATTTTTCTATTTACCTTCGAGTTCGTGGATCAACAGGATACAAGTTGACTTCTGTCCATATCCATTTGCTTGCTCTGTTGTCTTTGTAATGCTTGAGCTCGGACACCTGCAACCTTTGATACACAACCCTCACGGTTTCTTACACTTGGTTGAGCTTGATTTTCATATGGAACAACTTAATGAGTTTCTAGGCAGAGTGCAAATGGTGAAAAAGCTTGTGAGGCTGAAGGGAGATTCTAACCATAGCAAAACTTGTGAGGCTAAACTGAGCTTCTAGGAAGAGCAAGACTAGCGAGAAAATTTGGAAATCTTGTGAGGGTGACGAGAGAAAAATGGTTTCCATGCAGAGTAGAAATGATGGGAAAAACTTGTGAGGTTGAAGCGAGCTTGTGGCCGAGCAAAACTAGTGAGAAAAATTGGAAAGCTTGTGAGGGTGAAGAGAACAAAATGGTGGTTCTCTTGCAATGGTGAAGAGAGAAAAACCACAGTGGTCCTTCTAGCTAGACCAGAAATGGTGGTCCTCTGGCGAAGGTAGAGACATCTTGAAAGCTTGTGAGGGTGAAGAGAGCCTAATGAAATGGCTTGAGAGAAAGAGTAGTGAGGAAAACCATCATTCAAAAGTGAAAATTTCGTATTTTCCGCCAAGCCAACAAAATAGGTCCAGTAGGGGAGAAAGTAGTGTGAAAATGACATATTTTGTTCATATTGAAAGATCTGTACCGGGATACTCTTTAAATGCTTAAGATATGCTTTGAATACCCAAAACGGTCAAATTTGGAGCCGTTTTGACCATCAAATGCTCCGCTAATTAGCAAGATAACCAATTGCTTACACAGCCCTTTTTTAGGCCCTTTTGGCCCTAATAAGTTTTCAAAAAAAAAAGAGGCAAGAAAAATCCATAATCCAGATGAAGAAAAGACTGAAGAGATGTCGAGTAGTACAAAGAGAAGCAGATATAGGAAAATGACGACACTTTACAAAGCATGTCTCAAATGCCATACGCACAATGGGTAATGCCAGAGGTAAGAAATAATGCTGATCAGCCTTCAACAACAACATGAGGCCAAACATGACTGAGAATAATCATAAAATCCGGGATGGACTACAAGGACAAGGAAGTTGGTGATCGACTAAACAAAAGCACCCAAAGCGTAAAGTTTCCATCAGACTCTTCACGCGACGACAAGGCCGTATACAAGAAGTAGATCTTTATACTGTATTCTTCTATCTTGTATGTGACTTAATGAAGCCTAACAAACACAAGGTACTAACAAGGCTGACAAGAAAAAAAAGAAAAAAAATGGACAAAAATGACAACTCAGTCATCTTTTGTGATTGATGTCTGCAGGAGCAACCAAGGGTCAAGCCCAATTCTGATGCGTCGATATCTCTACTTTTGGGATGGACTGATCACATGTTTGATTCACCGCCACTGTATTTGCTTGCTATTCCGATTAGAGCTCCAATCATGGGTCATTAGTTCTTTTTTGGACTGGACTGATTCATGAAAGGAGGTAGGAAGGTGAATCTTTGGGTCAATATCTCTACTTTTGGGATGGACTGATCACATGTTTGATTCACCGCTGTATTTGCTTGCTATTTCGATTAGAGCTCCAATCATGGGTCATTAGTTCTTTTTTGGACTGGATGGATTCATGAAAGGGGTAGGAAGGTGAATCTTTGGGTCGATATCTCTACTTTTGGGATGGACTGATCACATATTTGATTCACCATTGTATTTGCTTACTCATGTTTGAGTAGATTGAGGTTTATTCCCTTCAGGCTTCACTACTACGCTTGTCTGTGATATTGATTATAACACTAATGTTTGGTTTGAATAATACTTTAAAGAAGTGATAGCATACTGAGCTATGTTTATTGGTATTGCAAGCATCCAATAAGTATGTCTTCCACCGGGAATGTGAGCGGTGATGTTGGTGTCTCAAGCCTGGCTTCCTTGAGGAGACCTCCTACCTCGATGCCAGGTCCTGCTTCGCAGGGCACCACTTCGCAGGGCAAGCAAAAGGCAAGTGGAAAAATTCCAGGACCCGAGTGGAATTTTTCCACAAATGTAAATAAGTATCAAGATTGGAAATGTAACTTTTGTGGCAAAGAGAAATCTGGAGGAGCACCAAGAATAAGGGATCATTTGCTAGGTGGAAATACCAGAATCCAAGGAGGAAAGTCCAAGGGCTTAGGTGCAGAAGAAGCAGCTATATCGTCGGGATCTAGTGCACCGACGATCGTAATCAACAATTGTCTAATTTTCTTTTTGAACTCTATCATTGAAGTAGCAGAAGGATCCATTTTGCCTGCAATGGTATTATTGCAAACAACACATTGTGAAATATAACTATGTGCCACTACATTTGGATATTTTCTACGTGAAAGAAAAAGTGCAGTATAGACCATAGATCTCGTACGCTTTTGCAGTGACACACCTAATCGCAATTGCAACCATGTGCCAATGCCTCACCGTACGAAAACTTACAAACAGATGCTCCCGTCAATCTAGCAGCAACACACCTAGTCGCAACTGCAACCATGTGCCGAAGCATGAATGACGGGAAGCAACATAAAACATAGTCATCTTGCGTTTTTGCAATGACACACCTAGCCGCAATTGCAACCATGTGCCAGTGCATCCACGCACGGTGACTTCTTTCAAACAGATGCTCCTGTCATTCTAGCAGCAACACACCTAGTTGCAATTGCAATCATGTGACGAAGCATGAATGACTAGGAGCAACATAAAACATAGTCACCCTACGCTTTTGCAATGACACACCTAGCCATAATTGAAACCATGTGCCAATGCCTCACCGTACGACAACTTACAAACAGATGCTCCTGTCATTCTAGCAGCAACACACCTAGTCGCAATTGCAACCATGTGCCGAAGCATGAATGACTAGGAGCAACATAAAACATAGTCATCCTACGCTTTTGCAATGACACACCTAGCTGCAATTGCAACCATGTGCCAGTACATCCACGCACGATGTCTTCTTTCAAGATTCAAGCATATGAAGCATTATGAAATTATTTGAGCACACATTCATGCATTAGATGCTACTGTCAATCTAGCAGCAACACATCTAGTCGCAATTGCAACCATGTGCCGAAGCATGAATGACAGGAAGCAACATAAAACATAGTCATCTTGCGTTTTTGCAATGACACACCTAGCCGCAATTGCAACCATGTGCCAGTGCATCCATGCACGGTGACTTCTTTCAAACAGATGCTCCTGTCATTCTAGCAGCAACACACCTAGTTGCAATTGCAACCATGTGCCGAAGCATGAATGACTGGGAGCAACATAAAACATAATCACCCTATGCTTTTGCAATGACACACCTAGCCGCAATTGCAACCATGTGCCAGTGCATTCACGCACGGTTACTTCTTTCAAACAAATGCTCCTGTCATTCTAGCAGCAACACACCTAGTCGCAATTGCAACCATGTGCCGAAGTATGAATGACTGGGAGCAATATAAAACATAATCATCGTACGCTTTTGCAATGACACACCTAGCCGCAATTGCAACCATGTGCCAGTGCATCCACGTACGATGATTTGATAAAATAAATTTTATACCTTTAAGTTTTAACGCAAAAAACTAAAACATCAATAAAATAAGGAAGGGTTTAAAAAATTACTGCTACACTGCTTTGAGAATGTGGAAAGCTGCCAGAAAGTTTGGTGAAGACTTTTCAATGTACCTCTTTTGTACAAAAGACAAGCACCGACGTCGCCTTTATATAGCCACGGTGGGCCCGACGGGAAAATAGCTTCACCCGGCAGGCCCGGCGGGCTACGAGCTAGTCTCTAGGTCTCCCTGGAGGTCAAAAAAGATGAATGTCAATTAACATAATATTTGTTATTTTGCATTTCTATTGTTATTAACCTGAAATTATAGTGTGGTCAGGTCATTTTGAAAACCCTGCATTTGACCCTCAAACTCTATTTTAGGTTTAACCTAAGGTGACCTTAGTATATAAGGTACCTAGGTCATTTTTGTAAGGACAACTATTATCATAATCAAAGTTTTAGCACTGCCGTCTACTATGTGTGAGAAAGGAAGAGAGAGAGCGTGAGCTTCATCCTGGCGCTATTCCTCGCTCGTTCATCGCATTTTGGATCCGACTGCACCATTGCGCTAGCCTCGGCAAGAGCTACACGACAACGCCAAGCATTCCTCGCGAAACGGAGCATACACGCTTGCACATCTACTACGAGCTATTTGCGGCTGTAAGTATATCAAACGATGTTTGTTTTCTGCATGCAAGTAGCCATTAGAATCGTGGCGACATAAGCTACACATAGGTACTCATAGATTTCAGTTTCAGGCACTTTCAGATTTCGGCTCTGTCTTTATACGCTAACTAGTACAATAACATGAGGTACATCTCTGAGAGTCACCCTAGTCGACACTCCTCGCTTTGGACCCCACGTTCTAGTGGAGACACCTGACGTCTGTACCCCCATCGTCAACACGCCGCTAGAGACCCCTGTCAGGACACCCAGGTTCACGCATCACTGGCGAGAGGGCTTACCTTACTATGTCGACTTTAATGGCAGCATCATCTTGGATGATGAAGGCAAGAAGGTGATCTCACGCATGCGGAGTCTTTGCTCTCAGGTGTTTAGACACTACATACTAAACACCTGGAGTGAAGTACCAAGTGAATTAAAAGACAGAGTCATCAGCATGCTGCATGACGAGTTTCTCACCCAATCATTTTCTTTAAAGGCTTGGGCTCTTATGTGCTTATCAGCATCAGCAGCCTTTTGCCTTTGTTGTGAGATAGAGATAGCATCCTTAATCTTTTGGAAAGATTCTTGTAGGTCTCAGCTATACTCATCTGTAGCGAAGATCTTCCCGTGCACCTTAAGTAGCATGGAACTTTTTTATCTTCCCTCAATTACCTCGAAAGGTGCTTTTCCTGTGGAAGTATGTACAGTGTTATTTTAGGCATACTTCACTAAGGGTAAGTACTTCTCCCATTGGGACCTTTGATCTACTTCCGTTACGTAGGATTTTAGTAGATCAAGATTTGTTAGGTTGGCTATTTCACTTTGGCCATCCGTTTGCGGGTGATAGGCCGAAGAGAAGTTTAGCCTTGTCCCTAAATTCTCAAAGAGACCCTTCCAAAAATTACTAGTCATTCTAGGATCTCTATTCGACACTATGGACATAGGCAAGCCATGGTACTTGAAGATTTGTGATATGAAGAAAGTTTCCATTTGATAGGCTTTGATAGTCTTTTTGACATGTATAAAATGAGCTTGTTTGCTGAACCTGTCTACTATCGTCCATATTCCCATATTCCCATGGATAGACTTAGGCAATCCAAAGATAAAATCCATGGATATGCTCTCCCATGGTGAATTAGGGATTGGCAAAGGTTGAAGAAATCAAGGTTTCTTTCCTCTATCAAACTTTGTCTTTTGGCATGCACACATTTAGAAACATACTCTTGTATGTTTGCTTTCATGGTAGGCCAATAGAAATATGTTTCAATTCATGAGATTCATACATTACTTTCTCACGTAGTAAGCTAGTAACGCATAGTTTATTGACGTAGAGAAGATAACCATCTTGTAAGGTAAATGGTTCCTCTTTCTTCCCTAGTGCAAGGACTGAAATCACATCTCTAAAATTGGGATCAATAGCATACTCATCTATCATAGAAGATAGATCATTGTGAGTTTCTATAGAAATCGCATTCACTCTCGGCCGTCTTGAGAGTGCATTGCCTACTTAATTATGCTTGCCAGCAATGTGAGCAATATGAAAATGAAATTGCGAAAGGATGCCTACCTCATTTGTTTGTCGGAGAGCTTGGTCTGCATTATGAAGTACTTAAGGCTTTGGTGATCCGTCCGCAGAATGAAAGGAGTTTCCAATAAATAGTGCTTCCATGAGTATAAGGCATGTAGAGCTGCGAGGAGTTCCTTTTCATATATGCCTAGAGCTTGCTCAACAGGGTCGAGACTTCGACTTTTGTAGGCTATGGCGTGCCGTTCTTGGAGCAAAACATCTCCAAGGCAATCACCACAAGAGTCACATTGGACCTCAAATGGCTTTGAGAGATCCGGTAGTGTAAGCACAAGTTGAGAGATAAGCTTTTCTTTAAGCTTGTTGAAAGCATTGTTCTCCTTGGCAGACCATGTATACCTAACGTTTTTTTTTTGTTAGGTCATGTAATGGTCCTGCTATTAGTGAGAACTTTTTTATGAAGCGTCTATAGTATGCACACATACCTATAAAGCTTCTTAGTTCATGAAGATTCCTTGGATTAGGCCATCCTTTTATTACCTCTAGCTTTGATGGATCCATTTGGATGCCATCTTGAGAGATAATGTGACCTAAATAATGAATCTCTTTTAAGAAAAACTCACTTTTCTTTCGATTAACATAAAGTTTATTCTCTCTTAAGACTTGAAATATTACCTGGAGGTGTTGCTTGTGTCCGTCCAGTGAATTAGAGTAGATGATAATATCATCAAAGAACACTCCAGTGAAGGTTCGGTGAGGCCTGAATAGCATCTCCATCAAGCGGTTGAATGTGGCTGGTGCATTGGTCAAGCCAAAAGGCATGACAATCTATTCGTAAAGACCAAACGTAGTGTGAAATGCGTTCTTTACAATGTCTTGATTAACTATCCTTATTTGATGGTAGCCACTTTTTAGGTCAATCCTACTGAAGTAGGTTGATCCTTGCAGCTTATCAAATAGGTCTTCTACCCGTGGAACAGGAAACATATTTTTGATAGTGCACCTATTTAGTGCTCTATAGTTGACACACATTTGATATGTGTCGTCTTTCTTTTGAACTGATAAGACCGGTTAGCAAAATGGAGATGAGCTAGGCCTAACCATGCCCTTCTCAACTAACTCATGCACTTGCTGCATAATCTCTTCTTGTTGAGCTTGAGAAACTCTATAAGGAGGTTTATTAGGCGGTGAAGTTACTAGAAGAAGTTCAATTGCATGGTCATCATTGCCTTGTTTAGGAGGGTAGTTTACAAGGGACGTTGTCAATAAAAATATCTTGAAATCCCTTGAGAAAATTGGATAACTCTAGTTCCTTGTGATTATTTATATTTTCTTTTGCTAAAGCATTAGGTTCATTTTGAGAATTTTTAACAAAAATCATGTACACAAAAATAGAGCTCTTTATTGACTTATTGAAAGCTTGCGTATGTACAATGGGTATGGTGTTACCCATCTCTTTGCCATCTATGTACATATCTTTTTCCCTGTACTTAAAGTAGATTTTCCTTTCAAGGAATTTAACATTGGCAGCCATGCGATCAAACCATGGTGCCCCTAGGATTACATCCTCGTGCTTGAGAGGAGAGATAAAAAAGTCCTTTTTTCCACATAGCTTTGGACATGGAGCCTCAATTTCTCGATTAAGGGAACGACTGAAGCTTCTTGCCCCTTGAAAGCACCATTTGCGGGTAGGACATCTCCCATCTCATAGGCTTGGATGCCTAGCTTGGTGGCCAACTTTGTGGATATGAAATTGTGAGTAGAACCAGGGTGAAAAGAGAATAAAAGCATCATGTTCTCTTACCTTTCCCCAAGCATGGCATAGAGGAGATCCTTTGTGGTGAGCTTCCTCTTCTTGGATTTCGACCAAGGTAGCTCTAGGAGGCTCATGGCGGGTGTTCTTTTGGGGACAAGCGCGGTACGCATGCCCTTGCTCGCCGCATTTGAAACAACGGTTATCCTTGCAATAACACTCAAGCTCTTCAGGAGAGAGTTTGTTTTTGCTTTGTAAACTCACTTCTCCTTAGCTTTGTTGTTATTGGAATTGCCCTTAGGAGACTTTTGGACATTGTCCTTCCCCTTAGGCTCATTGGAACCCTTGTTTTCTGTGGGCTTAAGATTTCTCTTAGCCCCTGTTTGGAAATTGATTCGTGAAGTCACCATGGTATGGTGTATGACCGCAGATATGGTGTGTGGCCTTTAAGAGCTAACATACTCTGCCATATCTTCAGATAAGCCCGCACAAAATTGTTGTTTTTGCTTTCCAAAATACATCTTTTTGAAGACAGTGGATTTGTGAATGGATTCGTAGGGAGAGAGATTCAAGATTTTCCATTCAGTGAGTATTTTTTCTTTTGCATTGGTAGCCAAAAATTGCTTCATGATGGAGGCTCTTAAAGCTTTTTATGTTCGTGGAGCTTCACCGTTTGCCCGTAGGCTAGATCACCATTGCCTGGCGGACTTTTGAAAATGCATAGCTGCATGGCGTAGCTTAGAGGACTTCGTGAAGCCCACATCTCCAAAGGCCATATCGAATTGGTGGATGAAAGCCAAGACTTTGTCCGTAGCACCAAAGGTGCCATCGTAGGTAAGGAAAGAGATGCTCTTTCCTCCCTCTTTGAACTTCTTGAGACTAGACGATCTCTTCCACGCGGCATAGGATTTCCTATGGCCTCTTCATTTTTATGGTTTATAAGTTGTACCATCGCTTTCTTCAGAAGATGAAGAATTTGAGAAAGATGGAGAAGAGGGTGACCTCTTTCTCGCCTTTTTCTTGCCTTGGTCCTCCTTGTCTGCACCATCACTTTCTTCATAAGAGGAAGAGGACGAAGAAGATGGAGAAGAGGGTGACCTCTTTCTCGCCTTTTTCTTCTCTTGTTTTTTATCATACCTCTTGGAATTATGGTGTGGAGAGGTGTGCGATGGCCTTCTCCGTTTAGGAGGTGATGGAGAGCGTTTTGCTCACTGTCTTTGTGGAGTCATCTCCACTGAGGTGACAGGAGGCTCACTTCTTTCTCATTCCTTTGGTGGGGGCTCTTACGTTCTCCTTTGGGAAGGAGATACGTCATCAAGAAGTAAATTTTTGAGCCCTTCATATGGATCCTCTTCTCTTCCCGATCGGAGAGAGGCCTCTTTTGGAAGTCTCACACGGAGGTTTCCTAGGTACTCTCTCATCATGGTGGGGAGTTTGGAGAATCCCATGAGCATGAAGTTGCCGTTGCACTTCACTTTGCAGGGATGGGTTGCCCATGGCTTGTTGAAGCCTAGAAACAAGGTAGTTAACAAGCATAGGGGCATCATTAGTAGCCTGCTCATTAGAAAAATCAAAGCTATGAACATTAATTTCACTCTCTTTACTATTGTTAGCCATTCTAACAATTTTAAGGTGTACTTTGGCGCTTCATTCCCTAGTTGTTGCTCCTCTTTACGCCTTTAGAAAATCACTCAAGCTCTTGTAGCCGTGGCTCGAATATCATTAATTGCAAGGAATAGAAGAGAGTGTCTTTCAACACCAAAACAGTACCGGCTCCTGTCAAGCTTCTAATAGCTCAATAGTGGTTAAGCCGTAGGCAAGCCCCGTAGGACTCCACTATTAAGACCATAGCTCTCGACGGTGATGTGCCGTTATTTGCACGAAGGTAGGCGCACTGCAAGGCTTAAAAATCCCTATTCTACTTACTCAATTGCAATTAATAATAACAACCATTTATAGCTAGCTTGAGGACCTCCCTTCTTGAGCAAGAAAAGAGAAACCTTGTGCTCTGATACCAATGTAACATTTAATGGCCTAGTAACTTGTGTGTAGTGGAAAATATCATAGACAAAGTGAGCATTTCATTAGAATAGATTCCAATTGAGCATAACAAGAGTGCTTGTATGGAGAGAGCAACAAAAAGCATAACACCTAGTTAGATAGGCATGAACAATACTTCAAAAGAGAGACAAATTAAGCTATTGACAACAGTTGAAGACCAGATTTACATGGAGCCGGTCTCCCCTCCAAAAGGCTTTGTATTATAGGTTTCCCCCATCAAGGGAGACATTTTACAATACAATTCTTTGTGTTCCTTCAATAACTAGCTAGTGCAATGAAGATGGAAGCTTCAAGCACTAAGAAAACACTTATTGAACACAATATCAATTCCCTCACGGTCTCAGACCCAAGACCTCACACACCTTCAAAGATGGTGAGAGCTAGTGGGGTATGAGAGTAGATTGAGGGGAAGGATTGGTCTTACGAGAAAGAATTATATCTCCTCACCTAATCACTCATAATAGCTTAGCATAGCTTAGTAGTTAGCATGGTAGAGGAGATGAGCATGCATTGAAGCTTGGCTCTTGGTTGGATTTGCATCACAAAGCCAAGAGTTGTTGGTGTAGGCCTCCCTTCTTACAATCTTGGAGTACATGATGAGCTTTTCATTAAAGCTTGAGAAGGAGAGAGAGAGAGTCTTCTTGCTTCACACATGAGATTGTGTGAGTGTGTGTGTGATAATGCCTTGCTCAAATCAGCCCCCGCTATCTCTTGGTCAACCCTTCCTGCCAATTACTCATGCTGGCATCCCATTGGACCCTGCAAAGCTTAGCCAATGAAAATTGAGAAGCATAAGTGATAGCCTTGAGACATGTGTCCCCCTTTCCCCTTTTGTGAGAGCTTTAGGTAATTAGATAAATCAATTAAACTCTCATTGGACCACTTTGTCTTCTGGCCAATAGGAAGTAGACAAGCCATTGGGCTGTTGAATGCTCATTGGACCCCTTGGTAGACTGTCCAATAGTCTTCTAGAGAGCTTAATTCTTATTGGTCCTTTTATCAAGCCTAATTCTCATTTGTCCACCTCTATGGTTATCCTATAGGATTTGAATACACCTTGTGGGAAATTGGGCTAGGGAGTTGACATGTGTCCATTATGCCCTTTGTGTAAAGGGAAGCCTTTGAGTGAGTGTGTGTGTGTGTGTGTGTGTGTGTGTGTGTGTGTGTGTGTGTGTGTGTGTGTGTGTGTTCTCTCACAAGATTCTCTCTCTTCCCCTACCTTTAGGGCTCACCCCCTCCTCTGTAGGAGTCATGAAAGACCTTTTGGTCATCACTAAACCATCCAATTTTCCGTAGGGTTGGACCATTGGACATAACCTTTGAGCTCATGCCATGCCTCTTGATTTGCACTCGCTCCATGCACTTTGGTATTTTGTCCAATCTATGTAGTAGCTGTGAAAAACTTAGGTCTATGACTATCCTCTTCCAAAATTACATCAGAGTCTACCAAAATAGTATGTTTTTTTTATACCTTTCTCTGTTATTGTTGATCTACTCATCTCTAGACTTAGAATTCCCATCTCATGCATTGATGAGTGCACCAACTCAACCAAATTATTTTGAGAACGAGAACCCATTGATTGGCCCATAAATTTCTCAGCAAGGGCCTAGTGCATGATCTCATTCCCTTTAAATACACATTGTATCTCACACTTCGAAGAACTGTCAAAGCCATGTCTGCACTAGTGGCCTCAAACAAACCTATATTGGACTTGTATCCCATGGAGGCATTCATACTAGCATGTTTTGTTTTAGACAAGTTTGTCTCCTCCCTCCCCACCCCCGCACGCAAATGCGGCACCCTCACATTCCGTCATGACAACCATTTTTCTAGAGTTGCTATCTCACTCTCAATAGCATGTCCCACTATGCAAAAATGATGCAACTTACCTTTGCAAACATAGATTGCATTCATAGTAGGGGCATGCATCCACTTGCAACACAAAATTCTATGGTCCTCGTGGAAGGAGGGAAAATATATTTGACTATATGTCTAAACATATTTTGTTCCCTATGGAAAATGCACGACCTCTCCTTCTCTGGCATACACTTTTTTGCACCTCCAAAATACACTGTCCTAACCCCTATCAAATTTGCATTTTCCTCATCTGCCATAAACCTTCTAAACTCGGGCTTCTCAATCCTTGCTCCGTGACCACTTTATTTAGCATGCTCCAAAACTCAATCTGTGCAAGTTTGTTTTTGACATTGAACTCAGAGCTCGCCAAAATCAAAAGCTCACACAAAAAGGGGTCATACACATGGGTTGACATTGTGGGATAGCCATTGAAACCAGGCACGTGGTCAAGATGGACCCACATGTCGTGAAAATTTCCTCTTGGCCTCATACGATTGACCAAATCCACACCGCTATTAGGGTCTTTAATTGACATCTTGAAGACGTGAGGTACTTGATCACCTCCCAACTTTCTTGGAAATAAAACACTATGCACAAATGGGTGTCTATATTTTTTCTTTAGTTCAAGAACAACCTGCAACCCTTTTGATGAAATATCCTTGGCTCTCTTTGCACAATCCAAGCATGAGAATATTTCAAGGAATTTTGTAAATTCATCATCCACAACATGATTGATCTTTTCATAGTTCAAATCCATGAGCTTGTCCATGATGATGTCTTGTGTTGCACCTCGGTCCAACTAATTTTCATTGGTGTATGGGTCTAGAGTAGCTCGTATAAACAATGCTTCTCCAATTGCTTGCTCCATAGCTCAGCTTTGTCCTTCACCAATATGGTGTTTGTGAAAGCCCAAGTGGATTGCACACCTTCCCGGGGGATTCACCATGGAAAACTTACTGCACCACGTAAGTGCAGGGGAGGCGGTTTTTTTAACAAGTTACATAAGCATATAAGTTAGGGTCAGCCCCCAATATTTATCTCCCAAGATTAAAAATAAGGGAGGGGGGTATCATATTTATGGGGGGGGGAGACTTGACCCGTGTTGATAACGATTGGTCACTGGTGTGCACTAGAACTCAAAAAAATTTAGGGGAAGTTTTTTTTCAGGTCACACATCAAATGTTGCATCAAGTCGATCATAGATAAGGGCTGATTTGGAGCAGGTCAAGGGTTGATTTACACCAGCTTTGGATGGGTCAAAATTGGACGAGTAGCCATAATGCAGGTTGATCGGGCATATAGACTGAAAGTTAAACTAAGACACATGGAAGGTACATCTAGTTATCAATAGAAGTGGTTCCTTTGTATGTTGCCATTCACTATGGTACACACTCTTTGACTAGTTATACTCAATTAGATCATGTGAGACCTAAATTTTATATGTAAGATAGGGGTATGATAGATTTCTTCATTGATTGTTGTATAAGTGTAGAAAGGGGGGTCATATTCCCTAATATGAGTCTTATATAGGGGCTTTATCAAAGTTTTCCGCTTGCAGGTGGGATCCTGTTTTGCATATAGAGTGAATCCCCCAGGCACACCTTGTAGTAGAGATTATTTTTGTTGGAATACAATAATAAATTATTCCAACACATGGACCAACACATTAAGGCATTTGGCCACATTGAGTGAAAGAGAATGTGTCATACTCATCACTTACCAATCCCTTTACTCGAAAACAAGACAACCTTCCCTTTCATACTCATCACTTACCAATCCCTTTGCTTGAAAACAAGACAACCTTCCCTTCTACTATGTTTCACTATAAAATTTAGATCTTAAAAAGAGTGGACAATCAATATTTTCACATTGTATGTGGCCAAAGAATTTTCTAAATTGTACTATCCCTTTGAACTGTCACTACTGCAAGTAACATATTCAATCCACATGTGATTGTCATACCTCTAAAAAACTTCAAACATTGCAGATTTTTTACATGTAGGCGGTAGCTTAAAGGCAATATAAGCATCATACTATTTAGGAAGCTCACTCACTTGCACAACATATTTTACCTATTCAAGTGAAACCAACAAGTTACTTTGAAGGGGCAAGACCCTTATCTTTTCAATTACACTCTCAACTGCAAAGCTAGAAGTACCTTGTAAATCATCAGAGATAAGGATTGGAGAAATTTTTGAAGCAATTTTCTCTATAGATGAGCTCAATTGGACTTTGTAGAACTGATGAGATGCATGATGTAGCAAGTATAAATCCTCTCCTTTGCTATTTTTATTAGGTTTTAGTTTGATTTATGGGCCTGAAAGAGTAAGTAGATGTAGTGTAAATGCAATGCCGTTTAGCTCAAAGTGGGAGAAGTGTAGTTCATGCCATTAAAGTGATGGCTAATAGTCATCCTTTTTTGAAACAAACCTATCGGCTTAGTAAAACTAAAGAGGATGAGATTTAATGAGAGCTAAAGGATTATATTGATCGGGGGTTCGCTAAATCGAGTAAATCTCCATGGGAGCACCTATGCTGCCTCAATGTATCAACCTTACTCTCCTTCACACAATTCTCAAACAACAGCATGAGTTCAAGGCTGAGCTTTGGACTGTAGATGGTGATATGCTGGCTCATCTTCTACTACTGGAATACCTTCTACTAATGAAATGCCTCTATTGCTGAAATGCTTCTCCTACAAGAATAACTTCTACTATTGGAATAGCTTCTACTGCGAAGATGCTTCTTCTGCTGGAATAGCTTCTCTTGCTGGAATAGTTTTGAACTCACACATAATATTATTTCTAAACTTGTTGATATTTATATTCATAATATTATACAAATTTTCATTATTTAAAAAAGCAAACTTCTCAATCATGGAACTCATTTAAGGTGCTACCTAAAATAAAGCTTGAATTTTAGAAAAGATATTGGCCCTTACAAATTAGGATTCATGTTAGAATCATGATTAATGTATCACTTTTCAACAATGAAGGGAAATTAGTATGAGTGCGCAAATCGGGTGCGTGTTCGGAGAGTGAGAAGGGGAGAGAGAGAGAGAGAGAGAGAGAGAGAGAGAGAGAGAGAGAGGGAGAGAGAGAGAGAGAGAGAGAGAGAGAGAGAGAGAGAGAGAGAGAGAGAGCACAAGATGTTGGTGGAGCAGCTCAACACTATGTGTGTGAGAGAGCCCCTTATTCTTTTATCTAGTAAAGAATAAGGTTTGTATAAGTAATGGGCGGTCGGATGTTTTTGGCGCATCCGACTAGGGTAGGAGGCACACCACCTGTACCCCAACAATCTTCCATTTAAAGGAAAATGTGATGATAAGTGGCACTACTATAGGACCTAGAAGTATGTACAATAAGTAAGTGAAGAAACTCTGTCTCAACCTATGCCCACAGGCTCTCTTGAAGCCAATGCATGCCACTGTGTAGGCTCTAGCGGTGTGCGGAAGTGTATATCCGTGCTAGAATCAACATGCATATCCTTCAGGTATCCTGTAATGACGTGCATCGATCCTTGGTGAATCATGGTAGTGTCGTCATTGCACATCTGACAACCCCAATTGCAAACGCTCCCAATGTGCATAGGTAGTAACTGCATATAGGTAGTATTATCATGTAAAATGTTGTCTGTGAAGCCCCAGAGGTGTGTACACTCCAAAGAAAATCTTTTGGTACTCTTGGAGCACCAATATAAACTCAAATATATTTTACTACACCATTTCAAGCACCATAGGTATAGTATATACAAACTCTTCAACCACCAATATATACTCATGGATCTCCTACAATACTTGGAACCATGAAGAATACCTTCACCCTGGGTAGAAGCTAGCATGAGGTCAAACAAGTACTTCAAGTATACATAAAGGTTAAAAAAAGTGCATTGGCCAAAGTGCATAGACTAGGTACTTTAGCACTACCAATTTTGCTACATGTACCTTGTAGAAATATATTAAATTGAAGATTACGTAGAGTACCTACATGTAGATGCTAGTAATACTACCATGTCAAAGGGGTTGGTGCTCAAAAGCATCAATGTAAACTCATAAGTGCTATTAGGGTCCTCTTGGACAATGAGGACCACCTTTGCACATTTAATGGTAGTTTAAAACCACCTTTGTAAACTCATAGGTCCTTTACAACCATGACAGTACATGGACCGATAGGCTCTCTTGGGCTACTTGGAAGCTTCAAAAGTACCTTGAGATTAGGTAGAAGCTAGCATGCGACCACGTGCATGTACTTTTGGAATACAAATTCTAGGTATATAGGTACTCTAAATGTACTCTCTGAGGTACTTATTAAAGTATCAATTTCAAGGACTTAGGTACTTTGCAAAAACTGGTACTTCATAAAGTACCATTTACAGTGGCTTAAGTACTTTAGTACCTAACAAAAGGTTTTAAAAAGTACCATGTTAGGTAGAATGTTCAAGTTGCAATGAATTTAACCTTGTCTTCACAGCCTCAAAGTTTTTTGATGAGATTTTCATTTCATTGGACAGGTGGAATTTTATGAAATATTCCAAATGCAATATTCACGCATCAAGCTCTCTCAGATGTTTTGAGGGATTGAAGCCTTCGTTTGTTTGAAGGATAAGTACACTTGTTGTTGCATTGCTCACATACATATGGTATACCTCAAGGATGCATTCAAACAGAGGAGACAAAGCAAGATAGGAGTGCACAGTGAAGGGTGTGGCTACAAGTGTCAAGTATACTTCACATAAGAGGATACACACACAATAGAATCAACAAATTGGCTGAGATAGTATTATGTCCGAAGCTAGATGATTCTATGTTTCATAAGCTCTCTTTCTTGAAGGGAGAATGTGATCAACGTGGATCGCAACAGTGATTAGTGCTCTTAAAAGAAGAATTTGAAAATGCATTCCAAAATTCAGTAAAGGTGTTTGAAGACGTTGCATCAGCCCATCAAAAGGGCAAGAAGTGCAAGGATCTATTGGTCAAGAATGGGACGTGCAGATTTTACATCCTTCCTTAAAAAGAATCTAACCACCTACATCACACACAATTTTATTGCCAGGTGGCAATCTCAACAATTCAAAGACTGCATTCAAAGGTTTCCTAGAGACGTGGTAGTCTCTGTTAGAGAATTTGATGAGAATTACTCTTTCAACGAGAAAAATGAAGTCCAATCAATGCATTGGTACTCTTCACAAGTCACAATCTTGGTGCTCATCACCTATGTTTGAGACGAGGCTGACAGGGTGTTGAAGTATATACATTTTTACATCTCTGATGACAAAGAGCATGACACATTGTTTGTGTAGCATTGAATGAAATTGCATAGTGTGTGGCTACAAGAGCAAGGATTCAACTCCTTGAAGTGGCACTAGGTCTGATCAAACGAATGTGCTACTCAATTCAAGGCATCCATGCCATTTTTCTTTGTGTCAAGTTATTCTTATTTCTTTGATCTCTTGAACATGATTTCAAGTTTCTTGTTTTTTCCTAGCCTTGAGACGTGTCATTGATCTAGGTACTACTCTTTGACTGGCATTGAGATGCTATGGAGTTTCTTTGCATCAGGCCATGGCAAAAGAGATCATGATGGGGCCGGTGCAATTTTAAAAAAGGCTCTGACACATGAGCAATTGAAACCTGGTGCATGGCACATGAAGTGTGCCAAGAATGTGGTTAGTTTCTTGAAACATAAATTTCATGATGAAAACACCCTGTCAGAGGTGACTCAAATTTTTTGGGACATCGAAGCGGCCGATGTGACGAGGGAGAGGAAATGGAATTGCAAGAGAGTGGAAGGGTCACACTCTTTGCATTGTGTGAATGGACACTCTAGGAATGAAAAGTGCGCACTTGCTACATAGCTCTCTCATGTTTTTGTCAGTTTTGTATGTCACAACATTTGAGGCGATGCCTTAATGACACACATATCAAAAACTGGTAGTATATCTCCATTGAACCCTTGGACAGCAGTGATGAAGAAAGTGATCAATCAAGTGACGATGAAGGATCAGATTTTCCTATGTATGGTGGATGTCATGATGCCATTAGTGATGCTCTACGTGTAGTTGAAAACTTTTTCACAAATACGAACAAAGACAGAGCAAAATTCTACCTCTTGAGGTGCTCAAAGGAGAAATACAAAACAACCCGAGCTCTAAGAGATTCTTGGGACAATTGCATATTTCCAAATTCCTATTCATTAGGCAAAATTTGGACTCACAAAGGGGCCCTTTAAGGAGTTTGACTTTACCTCTCTCTACCAAAACGGGCGCATGGATAAATTTTTGCAAACAAACTCCAAAGTTGGCGGAGGTTTAACAGTTAGAATGTCCTCTTCAAGCTCTGTCTACTAATATATAGCACGCCATGATATTCCTCATATTGTAGAAGATTCTTTTTTTGATTCACTTAGATTCCGACAGAGTTGTCACATCATAGGTGAATCAAAAAAAGAATCTTCTAAAATATGAGGAATCTCGTGGCGTGCTATATAATAGTAGATAGAGCTTGAAGAGGACATTCTAACTGTCAAACCTCCGCCAACTTTGGAGTTTGTTTGCATAAATTTATCCATGCGCCCGTTTTGATAGAGAGAGGTAAAGTCAAACTCCTTAAAGGGCTCCTTTGTGAGTCCAAATTTTGCCTAATGTTGGTTGAGGGCGACTACTATGAGCTAGTTGATAGTACCGAAGATGTTTATTACATACCACCTGACCAGCCAAAAGTGTTGTTGCCATTGAACTTGGTTCGATCCATCAAGATACCTTTGGAACCCTTGCATGGAGATCCACATAAGTTCAAATTATCTCCGGAGGTTTACGAAAATGTGTACAACATTATGCCAACGGTGTTGTAGATCTTTGTATCTTTGATCCTAATAAACAATTGTTTTGCTGCAATTATTGTTTATTTACTTCAGTCCTCCCAAAACACCTAATCACAAATGTAGCCTCTTGATTCTCTTTTCACTTTCTACAATCTATTTTTGGTGTGTTTCTCTCTCTCTCTCTCTCTCTCTCTCTCTCTCTCTCTCTCTCTCTCTCTCTCTCTCTCTCTCTCTCTCTCTCTCTCTCTCACACACACACACACACACACACACACACACACACACACTGCCACTTCTCACATGATATCAGAGTGCTGATTTTCAGCAAGCATATAAGGCACTTATAGTAGTGTTTTCATGTTGGTAAAGTGTGGGAGACCCTCTCTTTATAAAAGGGACCAAGAAACTTATGGCTGCGTTTTTAATGTGGTGAAGCCCTTGGAGGTGCTTGCATTTTTAGCCCTCTTGCAGACAATCTTTAAAAAATTGCAAAGGAGAGGAGGTTGTGTTTGTGTAGAATGTGGATTGGGGGGGTCTTGTCCGTGTTGTTAGTCTCTATTCTGGATACTCTGACTTTAGAGGAATAATCACCAAAGGTGTGATCACATACATGACAAAAAAATCTCTATCTCCATTTACTATACCAACATGTGTACTTCAAAGTGATTTTAAACTTACTACAATTCAGGTTTCAGGCATCTCACTGCTTGTTTAGGTATTTAACGGAGGTATCTAGTGCTAGAATGCTAAAATGCTACATGATTGTAATGACAAGAGGCCTCTAATGACTACACAACATGGTCTTAGAAGCCTTAAATTACGTGTCTGGCACCATCCACAACCACAACCAAACACACACTACCCACATCATAAATAGAGTCCAAAGCACAAAAACTAGAGTCCAAATCATGTTAAATGGACATAATGGAATAAATATAAATTCAACTTTTGTGTTACCCCATGAGTTACATGTTAATCACTCAGTACAAAAGAATTCAAAATGTTGTCCAAAAAACCATCCCTCGTGGGAAGTAGGCATATACATGGGTTAGTAGAGAGGATTAAGTTGTAATGACAACTGGAAGTACAAGGGTTTGCTACAAAGCTTGGCTTCCTAAAATTACATGAGCTTTTTACAAATATCCCTCACATGACAAGGATGAGATACTAGGGATAAAATACCATTGGCATTAGATGTGGCCCCATCAAGTATCCTTCATAACTGGCCATCTTTCCACCTCGCTTGAGTGCAATTTTAACATAATCATCCTCCGATGTAGGCTTCACATTGAAAGTGAAAGCTTCACTAACCAACCCATAGCATCCTGCCACTTGGCAAGAACCTCCTACAAATCCCTGGACAAAAATTCACTACTTTGATCCTCTAGGCCAGGTACAATGATGTAGGAACTAGGCAATTTATGATGGCATTTATAAAGACTGTTGTTGATCAATAGCACATTTCTCGTACTGTAGATTCTTGAAAAAGCCTAGTTTTTCACCTACCATATTGAATGTGGCTACATCACACAACTGTTGTCCAACCCATCCGTCGAAGTAGTCACAAAGCCCCTCAAAAGCTGCCTTGATTGTTCTATTCACTCTGTTCAGCATTGCTAAACTCCATATGTTAATATTTGCGCAACCTACAGTCCAAGCTAAGAAATGTTTTGTATCCTTGGGAACGTAAACGTACCTGAATAACAACAATTCCTGCTTTGTGGGCATGCACAAATCATACATACAACAAAATACTTCAAATCCTGAGTGAAACTTGTTATCCTTTCCATTGATGAGGTTGAACCAAGCAGTTTCAAGATCAGGTGACTGAGCATCCGGGTTATCAGGATCTTCAATCCATGAAGTACAAAGGACAATGTTAAGATCAAACACTAATGCTGGTTGTGAGGGGATATCAAATGGCAGCGATATGATGGTTTTTGGAATATAGGGGGTGGATCTCTGATCATTATTATTTCTTTGACATGCAATTTGAGAGTCCCCTTTTCTTTTGGTATCTCTGTAAACGACATGGGTTTTACATTGAGAAGGAATAGACTAAGTACTTTTTAACCAAAACAAGAGTGACAATTGCAATAAATTGAGAGATAGAGAAATGCAGGGCAACATAAAATTCTCATTTCTATTCAAAAAGCAAGAATCAAAGATTCTGTAATTACAAGAGAGTGAAGACACAAAGAGTCTTCAATGTCACAATTTCTTGAAAACACAAGGCTTTGGTGGGTGGAAAATAATATTGGGATGTTGGAGGGGAGTACTTTTTTTGGGGGACTTCTTTGTAGGAGGCAGTGACTTTGAAACTTCCTCGCTCATTGCTTTTCCATCTCCGCCTAAAACCAAAACCCAAGCGACTTACACACTGATGAGCACGAACATGACCTATAGAGATAAAACAATCAATAAGGTTGATCCTACAAACTTCCTCTAAGTGCTGAGATGCTTTTCCCAAACAAGCCATGAGTAAAAGAGGTCTCACCACCATCATTCTCTTCCTCAACCTTGCTAGATTGCTGCTTTGCGGTTCATCTCTGATTCTCGTGTCTTTTTGGACTATCCAGCTGCACCATAAAGAGACACATCAATAAATATCATTCAATTTCATGTAGGGAGCCAAATCCTATAGCCAAAACAACTTACCATCAACATGTTTCTTTTGCTTCCTTGACTTCTTTACCATATCACTAAGGAAGATAGGGGAATCTGGATCTGCATCACCATGAACCATGCAATGCATCGCTTCCACCCCCTCATGTGCTACAAAATATGTCATCTTAACATCAACATCTTCCATTGGTTTAGTCTCCTTTGGTTTTGGTTCACCTACTTTCTGTTGAGAGGGCTCCACCTTAGCAGTTGTTGTTTTTTCAATTTCCACATGCAAGCCTTCCTCACAAGCCAGAGATTTGTCACTTGCCAGGGATGGGCCTTTCGTGCCACCACCTAGAGCTGCATCAAGGTGTCCGAAGTTGCATCAACATTCAGCTTTGGCACCTCAGCTGGTAATGTTGCCACAAATGGCATATGAATGGAACTTGAAACTCGTAGCTTGTGTAATAAATTATTATTTTTTGCATTCTTAACAAACTCTGTTAATCTTGATAGACATGGAGAATAGAAAACCAACCATTATCCACACGCATCGACTTTGCCGATTCCGGAATACTCTGCTTACAGGAGGGGTTTGCACATTCTTTCTCTGACCCAGCACCTCTAGCAAAACACAAATCATGGTATGCATCACCACACACTAGTGTATACACACACACACTACTTTGGAAGCCACAAAACCTAAAGCACATGCAACACATGCTCATGGAATAGTCACTTTGGCCTCTCGGTGAATCCCATGCTCGCCATCTGTGGGACGTAGCAACATTGAGTCACCTCTCTTCACTTGATCCAACAAGTACTCACAAAATGTGACTTGAGTAACATATGTAGCTTTTGATGCTGCTAGATCAATTCGTTCTTTCTGCACCACACTTGACAAGTAAATATTAGTCCATGTCAAAAAAGTACCAAGGATACACACTAAGTACCTATGAGAGTACGAAGGACAAGCTCAAAGTACCAATTACAAGAACTTACCAATCACATATGAAAGGCACTTTGCAACAAAGGCATATGTACTTTCCCATGGTACAAACATGCATGGTACTTAAGTTAGCAAAAAAAAGACATTTACTTTAACAATGTACAAACATATGCATGGTACTTTGGAAACAATCATATGTACTTTCAAAGTATCAACTTATGAAAGGTACTTTAAAAGATAAAGGCATATATTTTGTCAATGTACCTATGATAGATACTATGAAATCTATTAAGTAATACAATAATATGTACAAAGTGCCTATGTGGGTACTCTTGGTTATACCTTGAATTTGAACTACCATACAAAAAGCTACCATATTACTTAGCTTCACAAAGTACCTTTAATCCTAGTCTAATGGAGGACTTTGTGATTTCCACCACCATCACTAAGATTTGTGAACCATTGGTCAATAAACTTGCATTGGTACTTAAAAAAGGACCATGATCTACTCAATCACAATCAAATGTTGGATTTTGAGAGTTCCACCTATTTGCTACCATTTATAAGATCTATGAAGCAGCAACAATGCCTCATTGGTAACTACAAAAAGTACCATGGTGTATATAATCCCAATCACATGGTGGAATCTAAGAGTTTTGCCTTGTTTCTACCATCCATGTGGACCCATTGGTACTTATATAAACTACCATGACATATTTAATCCTTGTTAAATGGCGGAGTTTGTATATAATTATCTACTTGTGCCTTGTTAAGTACCAAAAAGACTCCATTGGGAATTGTGGAAAGTACCATGTAAAACATAATCAGAGTCAAGTGTTGAATCCTGAGAGTTGTACTTGTCAAGTAATATCCCAAAACTCTATGAACCACTTAGAAAGTTCACATGGTACATTGCACTTAAAAACCTAAATGCAAGGTTTATTTCTAATACACAATGTATTGATCTTGATGCATACCTATACAGTCAACGTCGTCTCTAATCTTTGAGTTGCTTGCATCAGCCCCTAGATCTATCAATGAACTTGAGAGAGCAATGATCAAAGATCATGGGTGGACTTCAAATGTGTTAATCAAATACCAAAGGGTGCCTAGTCCAAGTCTCTACACATACAAGTGGCCAAGCTTTTGAATGAGGGAACTTCAAATGGGCATTCAACCATATTAATATCGGATTTCAATGTGAGAAAATTGGTAGATCCCATCTCAAAAGATCTCAATGAGCTTAGCCTAGTTTCTGCTCTCACAGAAGCACTTTTGTCACAAGCCGTCCACACATAGGTCTTTTTATTGGGATATGTAGTGCATGGCTTGTTACCTACAACTTTTTTGCATTGTCTTCATAGTTCAATCCACAATGCCTGCCATTTGCAATTTCTCATTGCTTCAAACTTTGTAAGTTAATTATGGCCTTTTGATGGTAATCAAAAGGCCAAAATTGGCTTCAAACTTTGTAATCTAATTATGGACTTTTGATGGTAATCAAAAGTCCATAATTGGTAATCAAGAGTCAAAATAAAATTTCTAAATTTAGTACCATAGCTCTTTTGAAATTAATTAGGATAGTAGCTAATCAAGAGTCAAAATAAAACTTCTTAAAAATTTACTACCATAGCTCTTTTGAAATTAATTAGGATAGTAGCTAATGTAATCATTTTTAAGTAGATTGACTACCATATGTCCATAGCTGAGGATGAAACCACCAGGCCCAATTCTTTGGAACATATACAACAAGCTAAAGAGGATGAGAAAGTGTCCCTCACTTTTACCTTTCCCAAAAATATAATTGAGAAATAGAGCTACCTATTGCGGCCAAGACTATCAACAAGTGCTTCACTGATCTCATGCAACCTAGAGATAGGAATCGACAAAAAATGAGCTACTTCACTTGGCTCTTCAAGAGTACACTATCTCTATTGTGCTTCAAGCACAAAAGGTAATTGCCATAGCAAAGAGTGAGAAGATGGAAGCCAATAGATGAAGGGAAAGAAATCAAGGGCTATCATCAAGAAAATAAGCACTACTGACAATGAGCATAAGAAATTTGAAGAACAATAAAAGAAAATTATGGTGGATTTTTTCAAAACACATCAGAGCTTGTTCAAGGAGGCCAAATAAAGAGAGGATGTTAAGGAGGAATTGGTGGATACCTTAGAAAGCAAAGAGATTTGAGAAGGACAATAATCTAGGGTGAAAGCATGTATAGGTGGTACCACTTTTTCCACCTTTTGGTGGTCCCACCAATAGCTAAGAGAAAGGAGGGAACTTTATGGTTTTTCAAATTTGTAAAAGGGAGAGAAATTTTTCCCTATTTTTTGTATGAATGCGAGTAATCATTAGATAAAGTTGGGGTCCTCCTCCCATTAATCCACTTATCACGTCCCCCAATAATTCACCTATCACGTTGCCCTGCTCCTTCTAACCCTAAAGACCTAGAAATGTGTGTCATACCATCTATGCTACCCCCTTCTTGCCTTCCCTCTCACCAAGCGCTTTCATGCTCACTCATCCCTTTGTTGTCTTGCACCAATTTTTGTGTATAGAGATAAGTGCTACCACCCGCAGGAGGAACACCCCCTCCAGGAGGATCAAGAGACCCTTCAAGGATTCTGACTCTTTGTGAAAACCCCTTCACCGCCTCCAGAGCAAGGTGAAGTCAACCTGACAAAGATGGCTCCCTCGACTACAAAGTCCGGTGTGTGGAAGGGTATTTTCCTCTTCTTCCATGTCTGCTACATACAGATATGATTATTACACATCTCCTCCATTGGATTTTGTTTACACATTGTTACCATGTCAATGCATGCATGCCCCCTCAAGAATTACTATTTTCTTGTTCTTGTTCTTATTGCCAGCATCGTCTAAGTACCCTAAGATCTCCAAATTTTTCTACTCAGCTATTGAGCTACATGTTGAGTACAGTTTGAGCCTAGAGGGAAAGTTTTCCAAAGACCTTACTGACCAAGATTTTCCACCTGATTAGTGGCTAACTATCTTCAAATTCCCCAAGAAGAAGAACTCAAAGGTCTTCTTGCATATGATGTAGGATCATCTCTACGATTCTTGCCAACTTTTGTATCAGAAAGTGTACTCCTCTAATGGGAACTAATGAAAAATTCTGCTAGTGGATTTGCCTTTGTAAATTGTGCAACAGCTCAAGCTAGACCCAAAAGTAACAAGGCTATGCGGGCTAGAGTAGCTAGTATGGTCTTGGATAATGTAAAGTCCAAAAGGAGGGGCTTCAATCGCAAGGTGAACAAGTTCTTCTTTGATCATGGTGTGTCTATCTAAAAACACCTAAAAGTTCTATGAATACTTACAAGTGCTTAGACCACTGGCAGGAGATTAGAAACTGGCATGCATGTTCTTAGACCGTTGAGTCATGTTGTAGAGGTGTTTGTGTGGACTTCACATGTAGGACAAAAATTGGATTTTACCATGGATAAGTGCCTTTCTTAAGCCAAAAAATTCTTGAGTGGATCTCACAAAATGCATGCCATGTTAGCAGTTGGTTCTTTGATAATCCTCCTAGACCAATGTTCTTTAAAACACTGGATACCTTTTGGTATCTCTTCCCAAAGTTTAATAAGTCAAACACACTTGGGCTAGATGAATCCTCATATAAAAATGTACTTTAATGATCTTGCATGCTATGTAATTATTCATGAACTAGAAAGGCATAATGAGGGGCAATGGCAAAATTTCCTAAAAGAGGATGTGGTTGAGTTTGTGATGCAATGGTGGACAGAAAGTGTTGACAGAGCAAAAAATGTCAAAGAGTGCCCTTTTGATGCTAGATATGATTCTTTGCAATGGTTAAACTACACTATTGTTGGAGACAATGTTGGCAAATGGAGAAATATTCTTGTTGAAGATAACTATAGGGGACCGTCGCGTATAGCCCCTACACGCCATGTGTAGCTAACTGCCATGATACCGTTCCCACTCACTGTGTAGCTAATTGACAATACTCCCTATAATACATACAAAAATAAATGAATGTGGTTTTGGAAAGTTCTCATGTCAATCTAGAATTATTTTTATATTCTAGTTTATATTGTGTTTCGTCAGGGGATATGAACATTGTTCTCACTATGCAGGTGATAGATTTATCCTCAAAGCATTCGAAAGTTCTTGTTAAGTGATCTGTAAGTGCTTACCTAGGGACTGTTAGTCCCTTTCAAGTAGCCTATGAGTACTTGTCAAGTGGTCTAAAGGTGCTTGTTGAGTGTCCTAAAGTGTTTTGCAAGTGGTCTAAAGGTGCTTGCTGAGTTTCCTAAACATGCTTCCCAAGTGGTCAGAAAGAGCTTGTTCAATGACCTAAAAGTGCTTGTCAAGTGGTTTAAAAGTGCTTGTCTAGTGAGCTATAAGTTATCACCAAAAGTGTACTGAATGTGATTCCAAGTGGTTCAGGGTGCTCTCCAAGTGGCTTGAAAGTACTCATATGTGGTGCAAAGGTGGTAGACACTATTGTCAAAGACATGAACATGTTAGGGGAGTGCTTCAAAGTTAGAACTTACAAGTTCTCCTCTAGGGACTGACTAAGCCTTCCAAGTCTTATTAATGTAGTCCAACTATATTAATTTATACCCATTTTCCACTTATGCGTTCTCAAATCTAATAAAACCAAGTGCAAAACACAAAGTAATACATTGCAAACTCCCCTTTTATAGGCATTTCTTTCTGACATACACCGACAAAGATCACATTTATATTCAATATATCAATGTCTCATTTCCCAAAACATTTGTTTATGGCAACAATCATAGACACCATATTGCACTTCCAAACATACCTATGAACTTGACAATCAATAAAAATTATGTTTTTACTTTGCATAATAAAAATTCATTCTCACTTGCTCTTGACACAATAAAGTGATAATTTTTTTATTTTTTTATTCAAATGTTCTAGTCTTGAAAAATCTCCCCAACCCCAATGCTTATAATATGCAAGAATATTTAAATTTAAAGCTCTAACAAAAACTTATTCATAAATCTCAAACACATATGTAAATCCATTTATGTTTCAACTTTTATGCTTAACATTCAAATTTATTTTTCATTGGATAATTTTATGTTCGTATTCATATTAGGAACTGTCGACCAAACTTTTACTCCACAATTTGTTTTGGACCACCGTACTGACCTACTACTCCATAGCTTCAGTTCAGCTTGTTCATCTATGTCGGATCTTGTTCAATCATCTGCTCTAGCTATCAATTTTGCACTCACTTATGGCTTCATAGACTCATACACTTACTATCTTCCCACTTATATACTTACACACAATCATATATTAAGACACCCCCATACATCTATCCAACTCTGCTTCTTTCTACTTCTCTAGTAGCCTTTTATACTATCATCGATTCTCTCTATATCTCTCTCTTCTCTAGCTCTATACTCCTCTCCCTACATTCATACATAACGCGCACACCACATTCACACACATAATAAAATATCTCTCTTTATTTTTCAACATTCTCTCTCTATTCTTCTTCTCTCTCTCTTCCTCTTCAACTACACATGCATGCACACATAACTATATAGCATACAAAGATGCATACCCTTTCTCTCACAAATAATCACACACACATTCACTAGCATACACACTCACATGCAATACTACTATTAGACTCTCTCTCTCTCTCTCTCTCTCTCTCTCTCTCTCTCTCTCTCTCTCTCTCTCTCTCTCTCTCTCTCTCTCTCTCTCTCCCCCCCATGTATGCACATAGGACAACGTGCACACAAATAAAATATTGCAAGCATACACATACCCACAGACTCTGTTTGCAATCGATCCCTCTCTCACCTCTCTCTCTCTAAATTAATGTCACAGGCAGACTTTTCTTTCTCTCTAACTCATGCTTGCACACATCAAGCCAAACTTACACACACAAAATCTAGCCAATCTCCTAGTCACTCTCTCTCTTTCTTAACCCTCCAAGCATGGTATAACTCTATCTTTGTCTTTCTCTTTAACTCTCCTAATTTCTCTATCACAGTAACCCACTATCGACTTCTCCCTTTCACGCTCTTGATCGACGCTACCAACTAGCCTTGGCAACTAATTATCTTCTTTCTCTTTCCTTCTCTCTGTCGTATAGAAACTCTCTCTCTCTCTCTCTCTCTCTCTCTCTCTCTCTCTCTCTCTCTCTCTCTCTCTCTCTCTCTCTCTCTCTCTCTCTCTCTCTCTCTCTCTCTCTCTCTCTCTCTCTCGCTCTCTCTCTCTCTCGCTCTCACACACACACACACACTAGTATACTATTCATTATTTATATTTGTTTAAAAAGAAAAAACTTCCAAAAAGAAAAACACAACCCCCCCCCCCCCCCCCTTGTTTGAGGCTCCTTCTGCCTGGACCATACTAGGTCAAAACTTAAGAAATTGTTTTTTCTATTAAAAAAATGGACCGCTACTACCGGGGGCCAAGCCCTTGAATGAATTATGACGCTCTGTCGAGCGTGATCAATGTTGTCTACTCTCATGGCGTAGTGGAGGCGGCCTTCTTCCCCCCTGACTGTCGATCCCCATTGAAGGCCATAGGCGTGCAGCTCGATGCTATCTCACACTCATGGTGCAGCACGGCCTAGCTCTCTTGATACCATGGCACGGCACACATGCAATACTTTCCTCCTCCTGCTATAAAAACACATGAGGGTGCATCTCTGCCCTTCACTTAGCCATTGTGGGTGTGTTGAGTGATTTTGTGAAACACCTCTTATCTGCTTTTTACTACCAAGGAGAATGGAGCTCTCCTCGGAGGTGACTCTGCTGAGTTTGCTGTTTTACTGCACTATTTATGCACAAATTAAACACTAAAAGGTTTTTGAGGGAAGGTAGTCCTACCTTATGCTTGTTACAAGCACGCATACTGTGCAGTTTTTCGGCTATGGTATTCTTGCAAACTGTGTGCAAATGGTATTTTCTGTTGATATTATTTCAAAAGGCTTGATATGGTAAACTTAGGAATGATGCATCCCTGCCTTGAATAAAAACTGCTCCTGACCTCGGACTGGTTAGGTTCGCCTCTATGGCTTACTATAGGCTATGTCGATTCTTGTAAATTGTTGCAGGTTCATATAGTTATGAGCTTGACTGGCTATTTTTGCTAAGCCTAGACATTATGTCTGGCCTTAGGTCTCTTGTGCATAAAAAATGTTCATCTATGGTTGTCTGCATAAAAAATGGGGGTAGCCTCAGTACGATGTAAAGGGCTCAGAGATTAACCGCTGCAGGACTTCACCTCCACATAAAACTTTTTGTGCATGTGTGGCAGTATGTGTATGTAGGTATATGTTTGTGAGTATGATGGTTGGCTTGATGGGGCCGTTCCTAATACATGCTACAGTTAGATATGTATTGATAAACGCGGACTGTTAATGTGTCCCGACTGTATAAATGGTGGCAACATGGGGTTATGGCCGATGGGTCACTTGGCTCTGACTCTGGCAAAAATAAACAGCTTAATGACTGGTTCTTGTCGCTGTTGTAACTGGTTTTTTTCTCTAAGGAGATAGAGGTATCTAATTGACTGGCAGGTTTCGAAAACGGTGGGTTCTTTTCTGTGATTAACTAGTTGCCACTGGGGCTTATCACAATTTGGAGCTCATATCAGGCCGGACACTACAGTCCGTGATAACCTGGCATTTTGTGAAGGTAAGTATACAGCAGCTCATTTCTTTTGGCTTTGGAAAAAAGCTATGGTTGGTAGGGCTGGACACTACTGTTCTTCAAAACCGCTAATGACTTATGGATATGAAGGTAAGTATATGGCCGGGGTTGTTTCGGCTTGGGTATAGCTTCCAAGCTATTGCTTAAAAAATGATGAGGTTTCACAAAAAGAGGGGGGAGTCTTGCTACTCTCTTGACTAGTTACATTGTTGTCTTATTGGTTTTAAAAAAAACGAGGTAGTCACCACCATCATCTATGACCTTTGGTTGACAAAAAGAAGTTTGATTTCACATCTCTTTGTCTAAAGAAGTACCTTTGGTACCATGGGTTCTACTGATTTTGAAGGTAAGTATATGGTTGCTTTTTATGCATAGCTACTGAGCTATGGCTCTTAGTTTTACTTTTGATGGACTTCACCATAGACTATAAAGTAATATGAAAGACTGCTAACATACCAAATCTAATGAATAAACTAGCTTGTCTAAAGTAATTAAAACCTATAATATGGACATGGATAACAACTGATATAGTCCATTGATACCTGTAAAACACATCCAAGGCTAACAAAATTGTTGTTTTGTTTGGATGGATGCAGGTAAGGACTCTATCTTATCTTGGATGGCTTTCTTTTCTTTGGCAAGCAACCTTTCTGTAATGAATTACTCACTGAGGAACGGGGAAGTTCTTTTACTTCTAGTCTTACTGAAAGAGGATCTCTTTCCTACAATCATTGTACCTAAATAATTCTAATACTGAGTTATTTTTGTATATATCAGTTCATTATTCCTTGGCCAGCTGTCTTTTGAATGTAAAAATCCAATTATGTCTTATTAGTTAAGATTTAAATATCTACACACACACTAACTCTACACACAGGGTAGTGCCTTACCCAGCTCAATAAAGATGGCAGCCATCCTATCTCCTATGGCGACCCCACTCTCTCGGGCTCTTTGTCGATCCTACCTACGGCGGTATTGGGCACACAGTGCCAACCCTCATGGGCTCCCCCGCTCTCACTCATACCTCCCTCCTCTGCGTGGCAACTCCCTCCTCATGCACATCCCCCCGTGGCGGTTCTCCCTCTCTTCTCACGTCGGTTGTGATCTCATTGTCAATACGCAAAAATAACGGTTTTTTTCTTGTTTAAAAATATATTGAAATGTGAAGCTATGGTCTCTTAAGAGCATACTCCCACCACTTAAAAGTTTTTATAACTTTGTAGGGGCAATCCTGCGAGACCTTAAATGACAAGAGGTGAACTCAAGTTCTTTCTCTCCCTACTCTCTCTCTCTCTCTCTCTCTCTCTCTCTCTCTCTCTCTCTCTCTCTCTCTCTCTCTCTCTCTCTCTCTCTCTATTTTTAAGTCAAATTTTGAAAGCTTCTATCAGTAATCACACTAAGACGTGAGTAAATTTTCGGATTTTCTTGAAGGCAAGCTCAAAATCTAATCGAAATTTCACAATTTGAACTGGTTAAATTACACTATATTGTACCCTATTTTTCTTAACACAGATCGATATATTTTGCCAAAGTTGGTCATGAAAGAGACATTTTAACATTGTAAAAACAATCTCAAAAGACCTCAGAGACCTATCTTGCCAAGTCTTGAACTCAAAATCTCTTATTCACTCTTTGTCAACCTCCTTGGCGGGTTCCTATATGCCCTTGATCATCTTCCCTCTAACAATACTAATTTATTAACAAATTGATATGTATCACACAATCATGTCATCATTATATAAAAAACCAACAAACAAACATGTAAAAAAACACATGCAAGTGCAAAAATTTACATGCATATGCAACTAACATGCCCATGCATAGCCATAAATAACCCTAGTTTGATACAAAAGTTCAAAATATTGAGAGGTCTACATTCCTCCCCCACTGAAATGTGAAGTCGTCCTCGACGAACAATACTATATGCTACACTTCATTACTTTAGCTCCCCATCTGTGCAACTCTACACTTCACAGCAACTGTTGAAAAATAACTCTTTCCTCCCCTTAAATGTGAATGCCCTCATAAGCATTGAATCCTGAAACACATCATACTTTGCGCTGTAGTATGGCCGTTCTAACTTGTTATAAAATATGAAAAAAAATAACATTTTGTAATAACTATCAATCAGTCGGTGATTAATCAGTGACAAATTAATAAACACTAAACATAGTGATATAAAGCAACTAACACTAAGAAATGTATATATCCTCATTGAAAAAAATTTATAAAGAACTACCAATCACCAACCCAAACCTCACCAATAGTAGGTAAAAATAGATAATAGGGTGATGAGTTAATCAAATGACTATAAACTGCCCATGACAAACAATAAATTGATTGCTATTTAATAGTAAGAACAACCCCCTTCCATGGCGATAGAGCTCTATAGAGGTAAACCTATTAGCCCCTATATTATAGAAAATATCTTAGCATTTACAACTAAGTGGAAGTCATTGCCTTTAATTTATTTTCCTTCTTTTGAAGTCCCATTTTTTAGTGGTTTTTTTTTCATGCATTCTTTTTTCTTGTTTTTGTTTTTATTTTTGTTTTTAGCAAGTCATGATGGACTTGATTGCTTTTTATTTTCTTTATTTTGCACACATTCCACTCTCACTGCTATGTTGAGGCGGAATTATCAGCACTTTACACTTACCACCCCATACAAAACCTAGATATGGATCGTGGATCTGACACTAGAGACAAAGTGGACCCACCCGCCTACCAAGCTTGTACGTCACTGGTCACACAACATATAACATAAATTTTTTCTTTGCTCCCCTTTGGCTCATCACTAGTATAAAGTATCTATAATATTGCCATAATCTAGAGTTTAAAGGTCTATACTCCCAAACTATAGAGACCTATATCACTTCTAAAGATTGTTAAATCACCATCAAGAGCATAAATATATTGCCATAACTAGATTAGCCATAGTGACTCTATCAAAGAATCACCCAAACTACTACTCTCAACCACTAATTAGCTTGGTCACAAATCAGTGATTAATAAGTCTAAATTAAAAAAAAAGTTTTATGAAATTATCTAAACCCCCTAGTATAGAAAGTTTATTAAAACTATGGATAGTATAGTATTAACTTGTCACTAACAATCCTCATGAAGCAAGCAAAAAATGATAGAAACGTTTTTAAACATTTAAAATAAAAACTGCAAAGTAAACTACCTGTTTGGTTTTCTTGAACACACTTCGTTGAATAACTGCATCCCCAGATATAGCTTGGACATGTTGTCTCCTCACATCACAACAGCTTCTGTCTTTTGTTCAAAATTACTTACTCTGCAAAAGATTAGACTACACTCCCCCAAGGAATGTAGTTGTCCTACTTCTAATTTTTATGGATTTTTGTTTTGTTTTGTTTTGCTTGTTTTTGTGTTTTTAAGAAATTTTCCAATAAAACAAAAAATCAAGCATAAAAGAAAATGATTCTTTTTGGATTTTGTTGATTTTTTAATTTGTTTGTATTTTTGTGATTTTGTTTGTTTGTTTGTTTGTTTGTTTGTTTTTCCTTTTTAGCATGTGCATACAAGGCTAGGCAAACCTAAAGTCCATCTCCTCCCTCTGCATCATCATTCAAGTCTCTTACAAACATATGATGGAATAGTGCAGGTGCATTGGCTACACCAAAACATGCTACGGTTAGACTATAGGCATCCATACACGGTCCAGTTGTCTACTCTTGGAAAAAGCTTTAGAATCCTACTCACATATCGTGCCTTAGCTAGAGGCATCTATACAAGGTCTAGAAACCTACTTTTACCCAAAATCTACAGCTCTCTACATGTATGTCATTTTCTATCCACTATGCACTCATGTTTCTCTCGTTGTCTTATGGATATCAAGCATACATAGATGCTACAGACACTTACTTTCAATTGAAAAGTTGTAGTGTCGTATGTGTACAATCCACTACACAGAGATTTTCAAAACAAACATTCTTCTTTTCTAAAATCAAAATTTATATGCGAATGAGGTAACAACATGTGACATAACTTATTAGGTACACTCAATAATATTTTTCCATCGCATCATTCTCATTCATCTCATCTGGATTTATCTCACAATTTTTTCCAAAACATATAATTCATCCTAAACATATTTAACTCTCACCAGTTTTAAACTAACATCCCACTCTAAAAAATAAATAAATAGCTCACTCGAATATTTATCTCCAAATAGTGAGGGGGTTTTAATATCTCTTTACTCAAGTGCAAATGGATTTATGAACACTTAGAGAAAAAAAATATAGCTCTTTGCTTTGAAACTAACACCAAAAACATTGATAAACTAACATCTTGAAACTTCCTCTCAAACGTTATAACTCAAAATTTTGTAGCATTTCTAACTCTCCAACATCTCTCCGCTTGCTAACTTCTCCACTAACATCTCTCACTTCTCTAACATATTTTCACTTTGCTAACATCTTTTCACTTTACACCCTCTAACTTCTACTATTTCAAACTCTAGTCTCATGCACTTTCTTGTCCCCTAAAACCAATATTTCTTTCACCACAAACATGCACTACAATTTTGAAACACAAAACACACTATCTACTAAGTCTAAATTTATTAATACCCATTTCAATTTTCATACAATTATTCATTGGATTTTTCTCATTCTACAATTTTTCTGAAATTCTACTAGTCTAATACCAAAGTTTTGCCAAATATGTTTGAATTTGGATTTCACCGAAAGTCATCATTCTTCCTACAATTGAATGTAAATGACTCGCATGTGAGCAAAGATAAACAAGGAACCCTCTCCTCAACAAAGTCTTATCTCACACCACTCAAATCTCACTTACTCACTCCTACACTTTACTCAATTCTCACTCTCCCTTGAACTCACAATCTTTCTTAACTTCTCTTCTCACACAATAACTTAACCACTTACTCAACTTTCATAAAAACAAGGATTTCTTATTCACCTTGCACACACATGAGATCTCTAAACATCCAAATAAGAACAACAAAGTCTCCTCAATGTAGCCCAAATATCTGCTCATAAATGACAATACATTAGAACTCATACGACTCACTATCCATATGACATGAAATGACACCTCCTAGTTATATGTATCTCAATTAAAAATGAGCTAGCTATTTCATATTTCAAACAAGAAAATAATTTGTATTTTTTCAGACCAAACAATTACTACTTACTCTCTCCTATGATTCCCTTATCATTGAGCTCAAATGGTATGGTTTAGTAATTCCCTTTTTCCACAAAACCTTGCAATATGTCCAATCACACCATAGTATTTATACCCAGGCTATCTCTTTTCATAGATTTACTATCCTTGGTTTCTATCCACTCTTTTATAAGCTCTATTTGAAACTTTGTTTGCACATTTTGTCTCCTAGGTATACTATTGTCCTCTACTCTCTCGGCTTTGTCCCCCTCTTGCACATATGCAAAGTACTACCTAATTATATCATTCCCAATGCAATAGAAACTTATGTTTATGTCTCTTATGACCCTCATCATCACTAGCATGTTTAATGTGTTCTTCTACTGGTTCCTCAAACTCATTTAATACTAAGGCTTTTTCTAGATTTTGTTTCTCACAAACACTAGTCCCAAAAGTAGAAGAACCTGACACAATTTCAATATGAAAGTGCTCATATGCAAGGTGCTTTCTACGTGCATCCTTATAAGTAGCTATATTGTCTATGCTATATTCCATTAAAAGGAAATTACACCTCCCTTCTTTATTATAACACACACCACTTAATTCATAGGGTACTAAATTTTCAAAATAAATTTCTTGAAATATTTGTAAATGTTCCCTATCAAGACGTACTTTAACAAGGCTTGTTTTTTCTTGATATTTATCAACGTAGTTATATTATCATTTACTAGATCTCTTTCCTCTCTCCCCATATCTCCTAATAAACATCAATTCTCAATACAAGTATCTACATTGTTATTGATGGACTTACTAATATTATCAATACAATGATCATTATCAACTTTAGCGATCATAACCTCACTCTCATATGGCTCCTCATAATTGCAAAGGACTTGGCATCCTAATTGAAGATGCTTATACTCAATTAAGATCCTCTTTCTTTGCTTTAATATCCCCACTCTTCCTCCACATTAGATCTATAGTCTTCCTCTAAAATATGACAAGTTTCGTATGTTTGTTCTTTTAATTGAAACATATCATTTTGAATAAAGCTATTTTCTAACATTGCTAACTCTTTATTATGTCTAGCTTCCATTAGGACTTGTCCTTTCTCTATCTCTAATCTAGCCTGTTTTTGTAAAATGTGAGCCATAGTCTCATAGGCTTGTTCACGCTCTTTTAGTACCTTTTCCCAAATAGCTTTTACTTCTTCTATTTTGGAATTAGGGTTGCAGATAAACACACACAGCTTGGAGAAGATGAAGGAAGCTCAAGGCACACAACTGAGAGTGTATTACTTAGTGTGCAATGGAAAGATAGATAGCCCTAAAGTGATGGGCGTATATACAATGCACGGGGGGAAAAATGCCCCGACGGTCCTAGTGTGTTCACACACATCACTACCACATGTATATGGTAACAAATCCCCCCTAGAGTGATGTGGTGAACGAGAGCCGGCACATGAGTAAAGGAAAGTTTCATGCCCTAAGGACATGATCAGTCCACAAAGGGGAGTAAGCCCAAAGCTTTGCGGAAATCTTTGAGCTTCTCACAAGATAATGCCTTTGTGAAAAGATCTGCAAGGTTGTCCTGTGTTGGCACATAAGCCAAGCTGATCTCTCCTACTGAGAGCCTCTCCCTGACATAGTGGTAATGCACCTCAATATGCTTTGTGCGAGCATGAAAAACTAGGTTCCTCGCAACTACCAATGCGCTCTGACTGTCAATGTAGATAGTGTTGGCAGTGTCCTGCCCAACACCCAAATAAGCCATAAGGCATCTGAGCCATACACACTCAATCATATCTGTGAAGACTGCCCTGTACTCAGCCTCACAACTCGAAGTGGCCACAGTAGGTTGCTTCTTGCTAAATCATGATATACATGAACTGCCAAGCATGAAACAAAAACCACTTGTGGACACTCATGTGTCAAAACAAACATCCCAATCTAAGTCCGAAAAAGCATGTAAGTCTGGCGGCAATGATCCCCCCTTGGGATAAAACAAGCCAAGATGTAAAGTGCCATTAAGGTAGCGAAAAATCTTCTTGACATCTTGCCAATGCTTAGATCCTGGGCTATGCATAAATCTGCTGACCTGTGAGACTGCAAACTGAATAACCAGCCTCGTGTTGCATACATAAATGAAGCATCCAGCAGCAGTTTGGTAAAGAGTGACATCTGCAAGATCACCAGCATCCTGAAGACTCAATTTCAAACTTGTTTCCATGGGAGTGGCAATAGGTTTGCAATCCTCAAGTCCAAACTTACATAGCAATGTCTCTATGTAGCTTTTCTGACACAAGGCAATACCACCATCACACTGCTTAAACTGTATGCCCAAATAATGATGTAACAGCCCCAAATCTTTCATCTTGAAAGTAGCATTCAAATCAGCCTTAAATTCAGCAATATGTCTCTCATTTGGTCCAGTGATCAGCAAATCATCGACATAAAGAATCACGATGAGAAGTACATCACCCTCACGCTTTAAATACAATAAACCTTTTGTTGGACTGTTATGAAAGCCTTGTTTGACCAAATGAGTGTCAGCTTTCGCATAACAAGCACAAGGAGATTGCTTCAACCCATACAAAGCCTTCTTACATCTGCACACTTTGTCCTTTTGTCCTTTCTTGACAAAACCGCCAGGCTGCGTTACATAAACTTCCTCAAATATGTCACCATTCAAAAAAGTAGTAACAATGTCTGATTGATGTACATCCCAACCAAAATGAAGTGCCAGTGCACAAAGAAAACGCACCGTAGTCATACACAAGTGGGAGCAAAAGTTTCTTCATAATCTATGCCTTTTTGCTGTGCATAATCCTTTTCAACAAGTTGAGCCTTAGGGCGATCGATCTCACCATCCGGTTTGCATTTCAACTTGTAAACCCACTTCGTACCAATGGCCTTTTTGCCAGGAGGAAAATCACATAAAGTCCATGTGTCATTTTCTGTAAGTGCATCATATTCAGATTGCATGGCAGCCATCCAATTTTCTAAATTCTATGCTTCATCAAAAGATAGAGGTTCCTCAACTTCATGTAAGCTAGACACAGCCAAAGCATAACAATCTGATGCATAAGATGCATGGCGAGAGCCTGAACGAGTATGACTAGACAAAGGTGCATCCAATTTACTGTCACGCAATGTATGCACCAGCTATTTTGGCATAACTCTAGCCTGCTCATTTTCAGCCCTTTCCTCATCAAGTACATCATGTACATATGCATCAGTAATAGGCTGATTTGTAACATTTTCAAAAACCCCCATAGGCTGTACATTTGCCTCATTGGAATTTAGATTCGAACTTCCACCACTGAAAAGAGGCAACAAAGTGTCATAAATTTCCTTTGAGCTTACATTATTGTCTCTAGTACATGATAGCAAGGGTTGAACAAAATTTTCCACAAACACTACATCCCATGAAACCAGAATACGCTTTGTTTGCGGATGATACAACCTGTAACCTTTGCTTTCAGCACTATAACCAACAAAAATACATTTGAAAACCTTACCATCCAATTTTCTGTGTTGTGTTTGTGGCACCAAAGCATATGCCAAACAACCAAAAACATGTGTGTGCTCAATAGAAGGCTTTCTATCATGCCATGCTTCATATGGAGTAATAGACTACAAAGTTTTTGTAGGACACATGTTAAGTACATAAGTGGCACACATGATGGCCTCAAGCCAAAAAGAATGTGACAAAAGCTTGACTCAGCAACACCATTTTGCTGAGGTGTATAAGGCACTGTACATTGGTGTTTTATCCCACGACTAGCCAGAAATGCATTAAATTCATGAGACATATACTCCCCCCCTCGATCAGAACGGAGGGTGCCCAGAGTACAGTTTGAGACATTTTCAACCATAGCCAAAATTTGTTTGAAGCACATAAAAACTTCGTACTTCACATTAAGCGGAAATACCCATGCATGCCTGGAGTAATCATCAATGAAATTCACGAAGTAAAGGTAATTGCCAAAGGAAGGAGTTTCCATGGGCCCATAAACATCACTATGCACAAGCTTCAACTTGCATGTGGCCCTAGTTGAACCATCCTTTGGAAACTTAGAATGCTGCATTTTACCCAAAATACAGCCTTCACAAACATGTTTGACAGGTGCTTCAAGAGGCGGAAAAGAAGCAACCATATTCTACAAACACAGCAAACTGGCAAAATTCAGATGACCAAAATGTGCATGCCAAAGTTTTGCATCTGAAATAGCCCTTGAATCTGCAACTTCACTTGCAAAATTTTTTCCACACTTGTCATACAAAGTGAGCTTATACAGCCCAGGGAAGCTCAGCCCATGGCACAAAAGCCCAAATGCAACAATTTTATCACCAAAACTGAGATCATGAACTATACATCTGTGATCCAAAAATTTGACTACAAGTCCAAGTCTAGCAAGTGCCGATACAGACAAAAGATTCTTCTTGATCCCAGGTACATAAAGTGCATCAACAAGTGTAAAGAAACTGTCATTTGTAGTAGTAATCACAATCTTTCCAACTCCGTGAATCGGATAAGAGGCATTGTTGGCACAAGTGACTGTATTCCCATGAGAGACAAACTCGAGAGAGGTGAACAATTCATCTTGTGAGGTAATGTGCTTTGTAGCACCACTATCAAAATACCACACATGTGAATCTGCAGCAACTGATATGCATGCATCATGGACAGCAGGATTGTAAGTGAGCTCTTGTTAGACAAGGGGAACTAGAACCTAGGAGTCCACCACCCAACCACCCACTATATAGCATAGCCCCTGGCCCTTTGCCCTAGTTGGACTCCCTTTCCACACTGCCTTGCCCTTATCTAGTCCGGCCTTGCCGGTGTCCACAATATCGGGGAAATAATTTAGGTGTTGGCCCAGTTTTCAAACTTTCTGAATGTTCTGGCACACTTAAAAATACTTCCTCCCCTTCTTCGAAGGTAACTTGCCAACGTTTCTCATCAGCATACTTCTTATACCGATCCTGTGCTTGTCGGACATTCTGAGAGCGAGTTTCAGCATATCCATGTGGTCTTGGAGAAAATCCTTAACTTGTTGGAGTTTTCTGGTTGCCAACCCCACCGTAACTGGTGACCTAGGTTGAAATCCATACATGAGTATGAAAGGACTAAATCCAGTTGTGACATGCTTAGCACTGTTGCAGGCAAACTCAAGAATAGGAAAGTATTCTTCACAGTCTGACTGTTTTTTGCACGTATGCTCTTAGCATATCCTCTAGCACCTGGTTAACTCGTTCAGCTTGACCATCTGTTTTTGGATGATCGGCTGTACTAAGCTTCAGTTGTGTACCGAATCGTTTAAACATAGCTCTCCAAAAGTGACTGTTAAACTTGGGATCACGGTCATTGACAATGTTACTTGGAAAACCATACATTTTGTATAGATTGTCCACAAATAACTTGGCTAGTTCTAGTGTCTTAACCGTTGATTTGGTTGAAATAAACTTACATAGTTTAGTCAACCGGTCTACGACCACCCATACCAAGTCATGACCTCGTACAGTGGTTGGTAAACCCACAACAAAGTCCATAGAGATGCTTTCCCACTTTCCATCGGGAATCTCCAAAGGAAGTAAGAGTCCTCCTGCTTTCAGGAACTTTGCTTTGTTAGCTTGACATTTTTGGCAATGCAAGATATAAGCTTGAAAAAATCCATGTATACCTGGCCAGTAAAACTGTCGTCGTACGAGAGCGTAAGTTTTTCTAATACCCGGGTGCCTTGCACTTGGACTATCATGACATTCATAAAGAATTTGGCGCCAAATGTCTGTGTCCGTTGGTACACAAACTCTCCCCTTATGGAGTAGGTACCCATTGTCGATGGTGAAATGCTTCCATCATTGTAGTTCATCACTCGATAGAGGAGAACTAGGTGTGGAGGTTAACGTTACACTACCATCATTGGAGTGAGAAGGATCCCTCATTTGAACATGGCTCCACACTTTGGAATAAGCTTCATCATGCTCATATTTGCCTTTGAGAGAATCCAAAAATTCACTACGAAGTTTCGTGAACAAGAGAGAATTGATCTCCGGCATACGACTTAGAGCGTCAGCCACCACATTATATCGACCTTAACGATACCTTAGATTGGCGTCATATCCCTGAAGAATTTCGATCCACCTGGCTTTCTGACCCTTCAAATCCATTTGTTATGTAAACCATTTGATGCTTTCATGGTCAAACACAATCTCAAACTGAGCACCATACAGATAATGCTGCCATGTTTTTAAGGTAGACACTATTGCATAGAGTTCGCACTCATAAGCAGAGTAGTTCTGCTGAGCTACATCAAGCTTCTTGCTTTCAAATGCAACTGGCCGTCCGTCTTGTAACAGGACTGCTCCAATAGCATGGTCACTGGAATTCGTTTCCAAAACAAATGGTTTCAAAGGATCTACAATAGCGGGTATAGGAGTTGTAGCTAATGCATCCTTCAACGTATCAAAACTGTGTTGTTGAGAGGATCCCCACCGAAAAGCTTTGCCTTTGCCTTTTAGTTGATCCGTCATGGGAACAACAATATTAGCATAGTTTTAACGAACCTTCGGCAAAAACCTGCAAATCCCAAAAAAATATGTAACTCTTCCAGATTTTTACGAGTAGGCCGTTTCTGGATGGTATTCACTTTGGATTGATCCATATATAACCCATTAGCTAAAATAACATGTCCCAAATAGTGAATTTCGTCTTTTAGAAAATCACACTTAGATTCCTTGGCATATAATTTGTTTGTTTGTAACAACTCAAACACCTGCCTGAGATGTTGTAAGTGTTCTTCTTTAGAAGCACTGTAGACTATGTTGGAGCCCCATTTGTCCAACTGTTGTAATGAGGCCATCTTGTAAAGCATATCAAATTCCCATTTTATGTCAAAGATGTCTTATCATTTTGATCCATTCGTCTGGGTCATGTAAAGATTAATCACTTAGTTAGTACTGAGAGTTGTTCCCACTTTGTAATAATGAGTAAGAGAACCCCATGTACATTTTTGAGCTAAGGTGACTAAAGTATAAAAGTCACCTTAGAACCATTTTGGAATAACATTGTTTTTAAATATTAATCCTGTGTCGTACGAGTCTGAGAGAGAGAGAGAGAGAGAGAGTCTTATCCTCTTCGCTACGCACTTCTCCCTCACCGGATTCACGACGTGACTACACCATCGCGGTAGTCTCTCCGAGAGCTACGCACCCACGCCACGCATTCACATTTTCGAGCTATTCGCGATCGATCCTTCTTCGAGCTTTGTTTTGTTTGTAAGTAGCACAAACAGTGTCTGTTTTCAACAATCAAGTGCTTTATGGAATGAGAAAGAGATTAGCTACACATAGATACTCATGAACTTAAGTTTCGCCCACTTTTGGATTATGACCTGTTAGTCTATCGCGACTGTATTCGAGATAACTAGGGTTCAAATCTGGTGAGATTAGACTTATAGGTAAGTATATCCTAGTGAGAGGATGGTGCCTACAAGGTTTGATGCGATTCCGAGTTCATTGAAAGTGTAAACGGTGTTGTGAGCGGTTAGGGATAGAGTGGGTTGCATTCTACCAAGGTTAGTGATTGATGCATCATAAAAGTGAGTATGTGTAGATTGGTCTCAGCCTGACAAGCTAACGAGATTGCCTACGTGCACCTACGGGTTAGTCATGTCATTGGATGATAAGTATGTTGTCTGTGTCGTGCTTGTGAGTATGAACAGGGGAGTAGTTAAGCGCTAAAACAGACTAGAATGTCATCAAGGAAAACAATGAAAAATTTGCCCAAGTATGGCTTCAAGACACTATCCATAAGTGTATGAATGTTGCGGGCGCATTGGTTAACCCAAAGGGCATCACCAAGAACTCGTAGTGTCCAAACCGTATTCGGAATGCAATTTTGGGTATATCAACAAGTCAAATACGAACTTGGTGATATCCTGACCGCAAGTCTATTTTCATAAAAATGCGAGCATGAGTGAGTTTATCAAACAACTCATCTACTCGGGGAAATGGGTATTTGTTCTTAACCGTAACCGCATTTAAGCCACGGTAGTCTACGTACATGCGTGTACTGCCATCTTTTTTCTTCACTAATAGGATCGGAGAGACCCATGGTGAAGAACTGGGTTGTATACACCCTCTGCTAAGGTAATTAGCAAGCTGACGTTCCACCTCAGTAGCTTCAGAATAACTCATACGGTAAGGCGGTTTACTTACAGGTTTACAGCCTACAGCCACGTCGATGCTATGTTGCACAGATCGTGTCGGTGCTAATCTTGGTGGCAAATCATTAGGAAAAACATCTTGAAATTCCTTTAATAATTTCTACAATTCACTAGCAACGTTTGCTTGTTTAGAATTAGCCATTGGTGGAAGAGATGAGAGAGAAGCATGCGGCGTTGAGGAATGTTCAACAGATTCAATGTTAGAAAGAAAATGAGACAGTGAGTAACACTAGGAAACATGATCTATTTCATTATCAGAAACGAGCTGCATAAGCTCATCGGTACAAATCAATGGTGATGAAGGTATATCCTTCTCTCCTAACAACAACACATGTGCGCCATGGGATTCAAACATCAAGTTGTTGTGCTCATAGCTACGCTTCAGTGATAGTCCTAGGCTATGCAACCACTCCCTACCAAGAACCACGCCTGCCCTTTCCATGTTCATAACCTGAAAAATCCAAGCATGTGGAATCACCTTGTACTTCCAACGGAACAGCCCAGCATTGAGTATCCCAGATTTCGGTATCATATCCATTCATCATTGCTACCTTGTAGCAGTGGGTACTCGGAGTTTGAGGCAATTTGAGTTTTTTCACCAATCCATAATTGATGAAATTGTGAGTAGCACTGTCATCTACCAAGATGCGCACCTTGTGGCCTTGCAGAGGTCCGTGCATACGTACTAACTCATGTGGTCCAAAGGTTTGTTGCCACATGGAAGCTGTGAGACAGCATTCATGTACCACCTCTGTGTGTGTTACTTCCATTGTAGAGAAGCGTGAGGAAGACTCAAGAGGTAGCAGTCGCACCGTGTGTACTGCTTTTTCCTTGCCATGAGCAGTAAATTTCCCCTTGGGACAATCCTTTTTGCCATGACCGCTTCTGAAACATTGAAAATATAATCTTTCTTTCTTAGCTTTATCAAAGTTCTCAGGAGAGAGAGGACACCTGGACCCCTTGAGTTTTTTAGATGCATCTGAATTGGCAACTATAAATTTTCTTTTATTGTGCCCATACTGAGTGCGTGTATTACCATGTGTATTAGCAGGCACGTGACTATTATGTGCTTTCTTTTCATCTGGATCATCATGAATATGTGCTTTCACTATGGCTTCCTCAAGTGTTTTAGGGTCTTGGGTCTTGACGTACTTCTTAAGCTCTGGTGTCAGACCTCGTATAAACCCCCATACTTGTTTGAAAGTTATCTAAGCCTTCCAATTTGAGGATAACATCCCGATAGTGAAATATATATTCAAGAAATGATGGGTATTGGCGCATGGAATATGTGTCCCAAGCCGTCCAATTTTGATCTGCCTCATTTGTGTGCAAAAATTCTTTGCTAAACATAGCTTCAAAATCTGCCCAACTCTGTTGTATGATACTCTTCTCCTTGAGAGACATCCACCATTTGTAGGCCTTGCCTTCCAGAGTTAAGCTCGTTTGCAAAGCTCTGACTGTGTCTAGAGTACGCGGTAAGGCGTGAATTCCATCCCACTTGCTGAGAAAGATATTCATTGCATCCTTATTGCAGTCTCAGTCTTCTCCCTTAAAAATCGGTGGTTTGGTGTTTTTCAACAATTCATCCACCTCTTTTGCAGTGAGAGTATGCAACGTATCATTATTTGGGCCTTGCCCTAGATTAGAAGGGCCTTGCCCTTGTGTAGCAACGTGCTCATGCATGTGTGTGTCAATAGCACCCTTGGACTGATGTTGCATTAATTGAATCACTAATGTGGATAGTTTAGTAACATTTGCATTTAAACCTTTAAAATTTTCATCCATGACTATCATGCGTGTCCGAAGTGCACGAAATTCTTGAATATCGAGAAATTCATAAGTGTCATCACCTACTGTAGCATCGCAGGTACTCTCCTTGAGAGGATCCGGCCGCGGGCCATCATGGGTAGGATCAGGCGTACTTTGCTCAAAATCAAATGTCATATCGATATCCGAATCCATGGCAACAAAGTGCGGTGCAAGGAATAGTCAGAAAAAATACCTGAGATTGAGAGCACTTGCAAAGTGTAATTAGCCTTGCTAATTCCGTCAAAATCAATAGTATCCCGGTGGAATTCGATTCGAATTGCCCGCCGTATAGGGAATTCCGCAATTCCTTGGTAGCCGAATCAATTATACTTGCAATCGTTAATTGATTTTGAAAGGTAATTGTACTTTGAACTCTGGTCGGAATGATTTTATTAAATCTTCGAGTTTCTGCCGGTAATACGCAGAGAATTGGGTACTCGAAGTTTGTGCCAACCGTGTCGAGATGCCGTGCCTTGTCGGACCTTGACGAATTCGCACACGAGGGAGGGGGTGGGGGTACCCCACTGCGGGTACCACCCCTTGTTCTTAAAAAAAGGGTGTGGCCACTAACCGTCAAGGGGGTTGGGCGCCCTTGTAATGTGAAAAAACGAACATGCAGCGGCTATGGCCGCTTACAGTAGCACGCGAGCAAGGAAGGGGGCCATGGCGGCCACTGTATTGAGCAAGGGGCTTCGGCCCTGGGTCGTGAAATGCTCCCCTGCCTGGTGCGATGCCGTAGAGCTCGCAAGGGATGAATTTGGTGCAGGTCGGCCTCGGCGGACCCTCCTTGCAAGGGGGGTTGCCCACGGAATTCCTGCTTGTCATCCTCCTCATAGGAGAGGTGTTCCACGGTTTGGTGACCTCGACATGCAACTTGCTCATGCAAGTTTGTGTGGCTCCCCTCCTCCATGGCTGTGCCTTTCCAAAAAAGAACCAAGATCTTGATACCAATGTTAGACAAGGGAAACTAGAACCTAGGAGTTCACCACCCAACCACCCACTATATAGCATAGCCCCTAGCCCTTTGCCCTAGTTGGACTCCCTTTCCACATTTCCTAGCCTGGCCTTGCCCTTGTCTAGTCTGGCCTTGCCGGTGTCCTCACAACTCTGTACTAAGAGCCCACTCTGCATCAACATCAACATCACAGTCTCCTTTGACAGAAGACTTGACAATGGCTGCAGTTGTAGTGGAACCAACTTTTGCAGTGGAACCGCCCTCTTTCTTCTTAGCCTCTTTGGCCTTCAACTTAGGACACTACTTGATCAAGTGATCGTTAGCTTTACAATAATGGGAACGCATCTTCTTTTTGTCCTTATCACCAGAATTTCCAGACGAATTGCTGCCAGCAGAAGCATTAGGAACAGAAGTTTTGCCACTCACAGCAGAACCATAAGAAGTGGCTGCATTGATGTTACCACCCTTTCTTTGAGAATCAATAAAAGCCTGTTGAACTACACACTACCTAGTCCTGTTTTTTCCAGAAAGTGACTCTTGCAATAGCAATGTGCATAATGCATCAAACTTGACTACTTCAAGATTTCCTTGAGTCATAAGTCTCCAAGTACTAGCAAAAGTCTGGTAAGAATTTGGTAAGGCATCAAGAACAATCTACACAAGGGAACTGTCTGAAATGACTTCACCTGCAGAAATAAGTTGCTCATTGATATCCTTGACACCAACAAGGAAAGTGTCCATATCATCTTCCTCATGCATAATCTTTGATTCCAGCTCTTTACGCAGCAAAGCAATTTTAGCCTCATTGCGGCTTGCATAAAGACCTGCTAGAATATCCCAAGCCTGTTTTGCAGATTTTATTGAGCGAATGTGAGGAACAATGGTATGCTTCACAGACAACACAATCAATGCATGAGCCTTCGCATCCTTTACATCCCAACGAGATTGTTATGCCGTAGGCAAAACAACTCTAATAGAAGTAATTCTTGCAACAAGACCTGCAACATCCTCAACATCGCCTGCATCCTCAAAACCAAGACGTACATCAATGCCCTGCACAATATTCCAGACGCCCTTTGACACAAGAACTGTTGCATCATATAAGCCCACATAGGGTAATTGTCCCCATCCAACCTATCCTCATAGCAAACATCTTGAAAACATTTATGTTGTTGTCAACCATGGTACATGTTGCACCTTATGTGAAAATTGCCTGTAAAGAGGAGAAACGAAGCGGGAACAACACGTGCTATATAGCACGAATCGTAGAAGACTGTAAGGCACCTGTTATGCAGAAAACGGCACTGACAAAAATTTTGCATAAAATGACGAAATTGCCTGTGCAGACCTGCCTATGGTGAAAACGGAGGCCAAAATGAGCCCGAATCAAAAATCTGAGGAGACTAAGCTCTACGAGCTTAACCAAAAAATTTGTTGACCTGCGAACGCTCGCCAAAGCTCACTAAAATCGGAGAAAATGAGCAAGCGTGTGTTGAAGCTGCTGGCGATTAAGCCCGGGAGGACGCAACCTGCTCTGATACCAATTGTTGGAATTAGGATTGCAGAGAAACACACACAGCTTGGAGAAGGCGAAGGAAGCTCAAGGCACACAAATGAGAGTGTATTACTTAGTGTGCAATGGAAAGATAGATAGCCCTAGAGTGATAGGCATATATACAATGCACGGGGAAAAAACATCTTTAAGAGGGGAAAAATGCCCCAGCGGTCCTAGTGTGTTCACACACATCACTACCACATGTATATGGTAACATTCTAGTGTACTTTGTTGTCTCTCTGGCTCCTTTGTATTACCTAGGTCTTCTTCCATGGTCACCTTAAAACAACTTGCCAAACACTCTCAAGTTTTCTGACCCATTCTAATGACATAAAGTCTTACATTTAATTAGATTGTTGTATTAACTCTCAGAGTAGGGAAAATCTAGCTAGGAAACCTAAGTTCCACAAACACTAGTGCACCGTTGCTATTCTTGATTGTTGCTGACAACCAAACATCCATGGCTCTTTAAGTCACAAGGACCCCGTGGGAATGTTTATGTGTACTCACTCAATAACTTGAATTATAAACTTTTAATATCTTGCTCTAGGGCTCTAGGTCAAACCCAAGTACGATCCACGTGCAAAGTCTATGCACTGGGGTGCCTTGTAGCTCTAATAGCCAGCCCGTTCCTGACAGACACACCAAAAATAACTAAGCCTTCCAAGTCTTATTAATGTAGTCCAACTATATTAATTTATACCCATTTTTCACTTATGCGTTCTCAAATCTAATAAAAGCAAGTGCAAAACACACACTAATGCATTGCAAACTCCACTTTACAAGCATTTATTTATGACATACATCAACAAAGATCTAATATATATTCAATATCTCAATGTCTCATTTCCCAAAACATTTCTTTATCACAACAATCATAGACCTCAATTGCACTTCGAAAACTGACCTATGAGCTTGACAATCAATAAAATGTTCTAGTCTTGGCAAATCTCCCCAACCCCAATGCTTATAATATGCATGAATCTTTAGATTTAAATCTCTAGCAAAAACTTCTTTCAACTTTTATGCTTGACAATCAAATTTATTGTTTATTGGATAATTTTATGTCCGTATTTATATTAAAAACTATCGACCAACCTTTTATTGTTTTTTTTTACGATTTGTTTTGGATGGTCGTACTGACCTCACTGCTCAATAGCAGCATTTCAACCTGTTCATCTATGTCAGGTCTTGTTCAATCATCTGCTCTAACTATCAATTCCGCACTCATTTATGGCTTCATAGGCTCATACACTTACTATCTTCCCACTTATATATGTACACACATTCATATATTAATACACCCCCATACATCTCTCCAGCTCTGCTTCTTTCAAGTTTCTACTTCTCTCTAGTAGCTTTCTATACTACCATCGATTCTCTCTATATCTCTCTCTTCTCTAGCTCTATACTCCTCTGCCTACATTCATACATAATGCACACACCACATTCACACACATAATAAAATATCTATCTTTATTTTTCAACATTCTCTCTCTTCCTCTTCAACTACACAAGCATGCACACATAACCATATAGCATACAAAGACGCATACTCTTTCGCTCGCAATTAATCACACACACACTCACATGCAATACTACTCTCTCTCTCTCTCTCTCTCTCTCTCTCTCTCTCTCTCATGTACGCACATAGGCCAACGTGCACACACATAAAATATTGCAAGCCTACACATACACATAGACTCTACTTGCAAGATCTCTCTCTCTCTCTCTCTCTCTCTCTCTCTCTCTCTCTCTCTCAGTGATGCTTGCACACATCAAGCCTAACCTACACACAAAAAATCTAGACAATCTCCTGGTCGCTCTCTCTTTCCTAACACTGCAAGCATGGTAGAACTCTATCTTTCTCTCCCTCTTTAACTCTCCTAATTTCTTTATCACAGTAACATACTATCTACTTCTCCCTTTCACACTCGTGATCGGTGCTATCAACTAGCTTTGGCACAATTATTTATCTTCTCTCTTGTTCCTACTCTCTGTAGTATAGAAACTCTTTCTCTCTCTTCAATCTTAATCAATGCACACACGTAGGAATTATCTCTCCCTCTTTCTCTCTCTCTTCAATCTTAATCAATGCACACACGTAGGAATTATCTCTCCCTCTTTCTCCTTGTTCCCAGCCTAGAAAAATCTCCTTCTCTCTCTTTAACGTTAACCAACACTCTCTCTTTTCTTTGCGCTACAAACAAAAAAAGTCTCTCTCTCTCTCTCTCTCTCTCTCTCTCTCTCTCTCTCTCTCTCTCTCTCTCTCTCTCTCTCTCTCTCTCTCTCTCTCTCTCTCTCTCTCTCTACACAGGGCAGTGCCCTGCCCGACTCATAAAGAGGACAGCCCTCCTATCTCTTATGGCGCCCCCCCACTCTCTTAGGCTCTTTGTCGATCCTACTCGCAGTGGTACTGGGCACACAGCGGTAGCCCTCATGGGCTCCCTCGCTCTCACTCATGCCCCCCATCCCTGTGTGGTGATGCCCTCCTCATGCATGCCCCCCTGTGGGTGGCGGTTCAACCTCTCTTCTCACGTCGGTTCTAGTACGTCTCGTCGTCAGTACAACCAAAAAAAAAAAAAAATGTTGTTTAAAAAAAAGAAAAGTGAAGCTATGGTCTCTTAAGACCATACTCCCACCACTAAAAAGTTTTTTAAACTTCGTAGGGGCAACCCCGTGAGACCTTAAATGATGAGAGATGAACTCAAGTCCTCTCTCTCCCTATTCTTTCAAATCTCACCATCTCTCTCTCTCTCTCTCTCTCTCTCTCTCTCTCTCTCTCTCTCTCTCTCTCTCCAATTTTTAAGTCCAAATTTGAAATCTTCTATCGGTAATCACACTAACATGTGTGTAAATTTCCCGCTTTTCTTAAAGGCAAGGTCAAACTGCTTAAATTACACTATATTGTACCCTATTTTTTCTAACATAGATCGATATATTTTGCCAAAGTTGGTCATGAAAGAGACATTTTAACGTCGTAAAAACAATCCCAAAAGACATTAGAGATCTATCCTACCAAGTCTTGAACTCAAAATCACTTATTCACTCTCTGTCAACCTCCTTGGCGGGTTCCTATATGCCCTCGATCAGCTTCCCTCTAAAAAGACTAACTCGTTAACAATTTGATATCTATCACACAATCATGTCATCGTTATATAAAAAACCAACAAACAAACATGTAGAAAAACACATGCAAGTGCAAACATTTACATGCATATGCAACTACCATGCCCACGCATAGCCCTTACATCATCCTAGTTTGATACAAAAGTTCAAAATATTGAGAGGTCTACAAGGGCATGCTGTTATAGATTTTTTCAAATACATCATTCAACGATTCATATACGTTAGGGTCACCTTCCAGCAAGCACATTGAAAACCCGATGCATCAAACTAGGTAGGAGTAGATAAAAGCAGGGGGACTTGTCATCCTAAAGGACGTAAGTATCATCACGCCCATTTACCTTGTTGAAGAAGAGTCCCTCAATGACAAATGAGTTTTTTTTTATACGGTTATTCCATTTATCCCTTTTAGATTTTTATGGCAGTCCCCATAGACTTTCTCAACTAGATTCAATTCCAAATGCAAATATTGGAGCAAGGTGATTTAGAAAAGGAGAGAATCATATTGCAGCAATAGGATCAAATGGTACACTACAAATTGAAGCCTTTATAGCTAATTTGGTTAAACTAGCTAGTCCCTCAATGAATCCCATAGTGGTATTATCTAAATTGGCCACCCAACAACAAAAGACATCGGTCCACCCACCTCCACCTCCATACAAACCTCTATGGAAGACCCTTCCATCTACCACAACAAAAGACATTGGTCCACCCACCTCCACCTCCATACAAACCTCTATGGAAGACCCTTCCCTCTACCACAACTAGGCACCAAGCATGTAACAAGCTCACTTGAGGACAACACAAACATGAGCCAGAAGTGTAACGCACTAAGAAAAGCAGTAGCCTGCTCCAAAGGATTAACGACATTCAAGGACAAAGTGTTGGATTACCAAGGGAGAATTGTGTGCCCTCAAGTGAAGGAATGTATGATGACAAAGCTACAAAATGGTCACTAAAGAGGACCAAAAGCTAAACAAGATATGAAGGTCCAAAGAAGGCCACCTTTTCTTCACTATTTTGCCCATACACCACTATGTGGTTTTAACTAGCCGAACCCATTCATTCAAGCCCTTATAATTTTGAGCTTGTAAAATCTCATTTTTTGGTATAGAAAACCTTAGGATTTGATCAAGAAGTTGGGTGTGATTGTGGAATTAGCTATGGTGGATAATCCAATGTATCATTCTTAATAAGCACCCAATTGAAGTAAATAGAGAAACTAGTTACACAATAATGACTCAATGCAATGGAAGCATAAACTTGACACAAACACATGACATAAACACTTGATTATTAGGATTATCGGAAGTATACATGCCAACAACACTCTCTCATGTGGAACTCGTTGCAGATCACTCACATAATCCTCCCCTCAAACACATTAGGGTGACGCACACAACACTCAACCCTCCCCTTGGACAAAAGTAGGTGGATGGACGCACAATCTCCCCTACACACACATAGAGGGCAAGGTATACAAGTGTGTGACAAATCACATTGAGATGTTCTTACCACTTGGGCTCATTGTGACGTCAAGTGTAGTGTTTGAACCTCTCACAAATTTGACACACATAAATTTTTGATATTGATTCATCCTTGTTCGTTGCTGCTAACAGTGACCATAACTTCTCAAAAAAATTGGGAGAGGTATCATCATAGCTTCTCAAAGTGCCTTTTCAATGGCATACAAAACAATGTGTATGATCCTTTGTATTCAAGTATCGGCCCAAGTCAATTTTACATGAATCACATTGTGCTAGTATGAAAAATCATGTGTAAAAAATTTATTGAAGGAAACATCTCATGTAGTAGCGCTTGCCTAGTGTGAAGGATCTTTCAAGTGATGAATCAAAACCAAAACACCTTTTCATCTGGAGGCTCTCTTGTAGTCTTTCAAAGGCCAGATTAGACTAAGGGAATGCCTATTAGAGAGATATTAAAGCATGGAGAATATAAAAACCTTTTTGGTTTGAAGCCATACTACCTTTGTGCCCTTAATGCACCACAACAAATGCATGCACCAAGAAGAAGATGTGATTGGGCTAATTTGCTCGTGTATAAAGATCACTATTGCATCACTTGAGCACTATTATGGATCCTTTTACGAGGGCATCCAGTGGCAAATGTTAGTTGGGGCACAAGCGACATCAAGAGCAAGGGAACAAAGGCCAAAGAGGATGGCCAACAACAGAAATACGATATTGCAAAGAGAGAATACTCACTTGTATCCATATAAACAAGATAATTGATTTTGTTAGCTTTGGATACGTATTACAAATGTCAAAGAACTTATCATTTGTTATCATGTGCACTCAAAAACACATGCTCGAAGCAAGTAGGCTTTCTCCTAATTGAACATGTGTGCATGTTTTGAGACAAGCATCTTAAAACAGATTCAAGTAGGATTGCTCGTAATTGAACATGTGCACATGTATTAAGAACATAAGTGCCTCAACCTCTAAAAGATCTACACCCTGACCACCACGAACCTCATACACATGCGTAGAATGGACCACATACCCACTATAGAGCCCATTGCAACAAGCATACCACTTATAAAGCATTACCGGCACCTTGTCGCATGCAATTTGTAGAATTCAAGTATACTTTGATTCAATGGCCATAATTTCTTATATGTTGTCGAGAGCCTTGCCTGATTCACAACCAAAATCGAAGCATGTGAAACCCATGCTTGCTTGTCCTCAACTCTTAGCGCCCTAAACCAAGCAATGCGTCATATCATGGTCCTTTGCATGGCTTGAAGAATCCACTTGCTTTGAGGGAAGTTGATCAGCTTAGGCTCTCTGCATGATAGCACGAGTCCGACACCTTCCCATTGTCGATGTCATCTTTTTGCACCTATGCTTGTTGCTCAAGTTGCATCGGCTGGTGGATGTGTACCGACCCTAAAGCTTAAAAATTTTGGGTGCCCAAGCTTTGGGGCACCTTGGTGTGTATACACCAAGGTGTCCCAAAAAATGAACAACTGCAAAAAGGTTATAGGTTTTCTAACGAAAGAAGGTCTTTTAATTAATGGTAAAGAGTGTGTAGAGGAACATTACAAATACCTTTTAAACGCATGTGCTATAAGAAATTTGAAAGGTAGACCCCTACACTTGGTAGAGTTGCCTCAATTGCTACACTCATGGAACCTCCTCCCCTTAGACCACATAGGCTCCACTACGGGAAGCCTCTTCACCTTCATTGGAAGAGTGGTACTAAAGGGTATTACCTGTGTATTCTTCTTCTTGCTCATTTTGGTCATCATGTCTTCTTGTTGAAATTTTTTTATGACATCCTCAAATTGTAAAATGGATAGTGACAAGTTTGTCAAAGTTCTTATTGTCCTTCGGGACTTGAGCAAGGGATCACCCTCCATACTATTTCGCATGGGCTTGCTCAAATGGGATCGACGGCTAAGGTGATATGGGCCGTCGGATGTGCATTTGGTAAATTCGGGACGTTTGGTAAATTTGGGAAGAAAAGTAAATTCGGGCAGGCTTGTAAATTTAGGTCGATCCGCACCCCATGTCTCGAACTCCTAACCTCCCTACCATGAGCCATGTGCACTAACCACTACACTCTCATGTGTACGTTGAAATATAGGCGATTCGAGTTTGTCATATTGTAAATGTGGACCGATTAGTAAATTTGGAGCAACTTCAGATCTAACGGTCTATAATTGACGCGCATTGCCTTTTCCTCCACCATTGATCCCATTTGACCATGCCCGTGTGATATAGTGATGAGGATAGACCACCTTGTCTTGTTCTGAATAATGCACTTCAAATAGGTTAATTGAGTGTGTATAAGCCTAGCCCATACACAAGACCAACTACGTCTTTGCCTTTTGCACCATCAAGCTAAAGAAAGACAATTACAGTTTACAATTCTTGGATTTGGCCCCAAAAACATCTTTTTTTTCTTTTGTGAATCTTCATAAGCTATGTGGAATTATCCGAGTGATGAAAATTTTTTAATCCATTAAAAGTGAATATGATCCCAAGTACAGCTTTATCTTTTTACTAAAACTATGCTTGGGTAGGCCTAGGTTGGAAGGTCTCATGTGTCCCCATGGTTTGACAACATCCCAAAGTATTCTCTTCATAAGGTAGCCTCTATTATTGGCTTTCCAAGCATGAAATTCAAAGCTTAGTTTCCTTCCTTCCCCATAGCGGTGCTCAAAATGTGAGTAAAGAGGGGTCACACCCTTTACAATGAAGCATTATCTACCTGGTTTACAAGAGAATTAATGTACAAACTCAGAACCATATGTGAAAATCAATACAGACATATTAGAGGAAGGCTTAAGCACAATAATAAAGCTTTGTAACTATCTAATTTGATTATATAATTTCATATTACACTACTTATTTTTACAGATGGGCTAAAGTGTAGGGCTTGGCATGAGTAGATCAGAGCACCATTGAGCATGAAATTTGGCGGGGGCTTCCTCTCTCCATTATCCTCTTGTTTTTCTTTTTCTTTCTCCATTTTAGATGGTGTGATGTCCTTTGGGGTAGTATCTCCTTGGTCTTCTTGATCCTCTTTTTGTTGGGCATGCTCTTGATGCTCCTCTATTTGTGCTTTGTCTTTCTCCATTTTTTCCTTTTCTTGGTCTGGCAAGGCTTAAACAGTGCCTGGATTTGTTAGCACTATGTTTTCTTTATTATCTGCTTATCGGGTGTCTTTGGTTGTGTTAATTCAATCTATGGTGGTGATGGTGTAGCTTATTGTGCCATCTCTCATGTTTCTTCATAGATGGGAGAGAGAGGTGTGATTTGTTGAGTCTCTAGTGCCTTGGATCTACCAATTTCTTCGTCTGTAGTAGTACCTTGTCAATAATGACTAGCTGTCAAGTGCATCAAAAATTAGGTGCATGCGAAGAATCCCTCGACGACAATCTAACCACAAGTGCATTGCAATCTAACCCGCATCGTGCCATCATACACTCACTCCAAGCAATCAACCAAACAAATCCACTCGATGGGAATGCAGGCTAGTGCTCACTAGAAACCGCATTCACACCACGTAGGCAATACATCAACCCCAACATCATATCTTGGAACCTCTCCAAGCTATCTCCAAGTACTCTATTCTTGCATACCAATTCAACCCTTTGCTAAACAATCTTTACCCTAATAATAAACTTGGAAAGTGTCCACCTTCTTCTACATTTGAATATAAAAAACAAGTATTCTTCTAAAATATATGCTTCTTTTCATTTATACTATGGTTGAGGATGTAGGGATTGAAAGTCATCAATGGCAAGGATCAAGAAACTACTAGGAAGGTTCATAAAGAAGATGTTTAGAAGGAGAAGCTACATGATGAATCAAAAACAAACCAAGGAGAGAGCTCAAAGCACGAAGAATGGCCTCTTGCACTCAGAAAACTATCACCGCAGAGAAGAATTGAGATACTAAGATCCCACTTAAGCCTCTTTCAAAGAAGTGAAGATTTTCTCAAAGAGTGCTATACTTAATGGAGATTAGGAGAGCACAAAAGGCACTCATTGTGACAATTCTTAGGCTTTCTTTCTAAAAAACTTGCAGGCAAGTTGCAAAGCAACTCAAAATAGATATGAAGTGGAACATTTTGTAAAGAGCACTTAAGATTTTGTAAAGAATGTAAAATTTCCTGTTTTGAAAACCAAAATTTTGTATAGCTATACACCCCTTGTAAAATCAAACATTTTGATTATGATGCAAGTAAATTCAACCAAAGGCTTCCATTGTTATAATTTCATTTTCTCCAAGCCAAGTGTAATTCCAATATAGTCTTTCACTTTTTGTTGCAATTGTGGTAGCCCTTGGATTTGCCTCTGCATGTTGAGTCTTATCTAATTATGTTAAAATTATCATGTTAAGACCCAAAGCATAATCCATGCCATCTTCTAAACCTATATTTGAAGGACCTAAAAGTTGAGATGATGAAAACTAGCTCAAAGTATACATCTACCTTCTCTTCTACTTCCTCCTCTACCTTCTCCTTATGTATGGTCTTATGCTCAACCTGATTTTTTTTTCTCTTCTTTTGCTTCTTCTTGCTCACAAGAAGTGAGGAAGAGGAACATGTATCCTTACCCATATTTCTATCAGTATTGGCCATTGTACGTGTGGATGGGGGTGAGTTTGGAAAACTTACTTGAGCTTTTCAAGGGGATGACAAAATTGTTGTATGATAGCACTTTGTTTTTCTAACATACAAAAACCATACAGTATTGAGGGCATTACATTGGCGCACATTTTCCCATCTAACCACAAAAAAGCTTCACAAAATGTAGACCAATAAGATGAAACATTTGTACCAAACACGTAATTGTCATTGATATGAAAATATTTTGTACAAAATGTCAGTTGTAGAAAACAATTGATACAAACTTCCAACATCATTGGAAATAGTGTAGGGCTCTAACAAGGGAGTAGGCTTTAGCTTGAAAGTAGATGCACAAACCTTCTATCACTTCTTGGCATAGGAATTTCTTTTCAATCCTTCTCAAGAGCTATAAACCACATTATAAAAAAAGGAAAAGTAATACTATGCCTCATAGAAGCAAAGAATGGTAGAAAGAAAGACATCAATATCTACACCCCTTTCCATCTATCTCAAAAGCAAAAGCATAAGGATAATATATCTATGCATTGTTTAGATCCTACCTCATTTAGTGCAATGTGCACATGGATCTTATCTTCAAGGGGGTTAAGTGTTCATTGTTTATCCAGGTACCAATGTTTTTCAACATATAAATGATCATAAGAATGCCCCCTTCTCCCATTGTAAAGCTCCTCCCCAATGGAGCCATGCTAAACATCCAAAATGTTAATGGCACGCTCCACCAGCTACCTTTTCTCTATGCTATAGAGATAGAGATGTGTAAGAAGCATAGTAGCACAAAAACAAGCACCAAAAGTATAACAATCATAAGAGCAAAGTACCCCAAACAAAGCAAAGCAAAGTGGAAAGAACAATCAACATAGGATTCACTTACAGCTAACTCTGTGCTGCAGAGAAAGATTGGAGCTATTGGGACAAAGGTGAAGCTCCTTGTGCATGTAAACATGCTATACTAAAGCTTCCTTCATTGTCTTCTTGGCTCCAAAAATCTTTCACTCCTCCTTTCCAACATGACAAGAATTGATTTTTTGAGGAGTCTTTTCTTCTCATGCTCTACTACATTATAATCTAGCTACCCTTGGCTATGGATATTGGGATCCACCAGCTATGTTTGTTTAATGTGGCATATGTGGTAATGCTTTCAATGAATGTGCTAGGGTTTTTAGAGTGGGTGGATTCCATTGCTTGAGGAAGATGACACATAGAAGGGGAAGGTGAAGAGAGGACATGAAGAAGAGGAGGCAAAAGAAGGTGTATAATCTAGCTACCCTTGGCTATGGATATTGGGATCCACCAGCTACGTTTGTTTAATGTGGCATATGTGGTTATGCTTTCGATGAATATGCTAGGGTTTTTAGAGTGGGTGGAATCCATTGCTTGAGGACGATGACACATAGAAGGGGAAGGTGAAGATAGGACAACAAGAAGAGGAGGGAAAGAGAGGACAGCAAGAAGAGGAGGGAAAAGAAGGTGGTGGGATGAGGACAGAGGTGGGAATAGGAGGGAAAAGAAGGCCGTGAGAAGATTCAAAAACACTTTTTGGTTGGGGAAATGGGAGGGAAACGAAGGAAGTGGGATGAGGAGAGAGGTGGGAATAGTAGGGAAAAGAAGGCCATGAGAAGATTCAAAAACACTTTTTGGTCGATGAAAGAGAGTTTCATAAGTTAAAAGGACCACATAACGCGAAGTTACCTCAGATTTTCTTTCAAAAAAAATCATTTTAGAAATTCAAAATAAATATTTAAAATGAAGGTTGTGCAACGGAAGCCCCTCTCTCGTTGGCATAGAGCACTCTCTCTCTCTCTCTCTCTCTCTCTCTCTCTCTAAATGTTGAAAGGCAGAAAAATGACCTCAAACTTCTCATAATGTTGGAAAACAAAAGAAAAGTGATGTGAGTACGGTGTATAAAGTGGAAGAATGATGCCATGATGGCAGCATTCTATGAACAGATGGACCCAATAAGTCGAGTAGCTTTCCAAAGATTTTTAATTTTTTTTGTCAATCTAATCGATGTCATGTTTTAGAGACTATCAAAACTTGACGACTATGCCTATGAAAGCTATGGAGTAAAACACGCGAAGGTGAGCTACTCTAGAGTATGCACTTTCTAGGTTGACTTCTGCCATTAAATGTGTAATGCCGTAGGATATGGTGAAGCTTGACGGTATGTGCTTGCTTTGAGGATTTCCCGCGTTGAGACTCACAACCCTATGGTGTATATGTAGAGTATAGAAAGTAGAACATCAACTGTTGGGTTATGGTTTTCCTTTACTTTCTATGATGCTTCACTAGTGTTCATGCTTAAAGCTAAAAGTGTAGCAAGGGCAATGCCCACTTGTTCTTTCAGTCTATGGAAATAGGGTTGGCACCATGTACATCATATTGATCAGGGGACCTCCTCCTAGAGAGCCCAAGCACATGTGGAACTCATAGCTCATAACTAAAATTTTCACATACACAACAATTGTGCCAAAAATGGGAGCAAAAATGTAGGCGTAGGAATTTATTTTTACCCTTATCTTGGGCGTGTCCTTGAATGTGTGTGAACAGGTCCTTTTGGAGGATAAGGTCCCTTTGGAAGATAAGGTCTTTGGAGTCTTAGCGTAAAAGCACTGATAGTAGGACGAGCCCAAACTTAAGAACAATCGTGTCCCAAAGGCAATACAAGTGTGAGAGAGTTTTGTGGCTACACGGACTAACTTGTTCACATGTGATTTGTGATGCAACGGTTCAATCCTAGCAAGAAGTGATTTTTTCCACTATTGAGGGAGGGTATGAACTCTGTTTGGGGCTCAAAACTTTTGAACTTCAAAATGAAAACCCTATTGAACTCCTACACGATGCCGAAACGCCAATTGTCTATATTCTCATCATGAAGGAGGTGAAAATAATTATCCATAGCACATGAATGCCATGTTTCTTTTTTGTTTTCCTTAATATAGGGCTTTTACCATAGGGCTTCTACTATAACGGTCAAAAGTCTCTCATAGTATCACAAGAAGATTTAGAAATTTTCTCATTTAGGAAAACGGAGTCTTTTCCAGTGTTTTTCATATAATGAATAACATCATGAGCTTCTGTGAGGGAGGCACCGCATACCTAGCTAGGTACGATTGGGTGTAGGGGACCCATCATGAGCTTCTGTGAGGGAGGCACTGCATACCTAGCTAGGTATGATTGGGTGCAGGGTTGACGACCTTTTGGAGAAGGGCTTAATAAAGCCTAGTACTTCTCCATATTGTTCACCTGTCCTGCTAGTACAGAAAAAGGATAGCACATTCCGCATGTGCATAGACTATAGATCTCTAAACAAGATCACAATCAAGAATCGATTTCCAATCCCTCGGATTGACGACATTCTTGACAAGTTAGACCCCCTGCACCCAATCGTACCTAGCTAGGTATGCGGTGCCTCCCTCACAGAAGCTCATGATGTTGAGGTAAGTCACAATGTGAGAATTATTGTGAGAATTTGTCCAAAACTTCAAGCTTCTTGAGGCCTATGTGGAGGTCTTCTCTCTTTTTCTATGTTGTTCGATGGCCTACTAAAGATGCCACATGGCTAATGTCGAAATCGGTGACAACATTTTCTGTGACATTTGGCAGCTCTGCAACACTAATGATGGCCGATTGCGCTTTATTAGTGGCAATAGGAGGCGCACGGGGTTAACATGTTCTTCTCTACTGGCAATGTTGAAGCGGTTGTGAGGTCACTTACCTACACTTCTGGTTGATGAGAGGCCAGGGTGCTTCTTCTTGCTTTTGTTCTTCTTCTAATTTCTAGTAGCTAGTTATAAGAGTTTATGAGCACTAGCCAGAATGTGAGCTAGAATGGATACGCACCCAAATGAAGGAAATACACTCCAATTATAATTATGCATAAGCTTCCTCTTCACTAGCACAAGAAGATTTAGAAATATTCTCATGTAGGAAAACGGAGTCTTTTTCAGTGTTTTTCATACAATGCATAACATCATGAGCTTCTGCTCGAGAGGCACCACATACCTAGCTAGGTACAATTGGGGGCAGGGGACTGTCGGCCCCCGGTGGGAAGGCACTGCACCCACCAGGCCGACGGTCCCCAGCCCCCAATCATACCTAGCTAGGTATGCGGTGCCTCCCTCAGAGAAGCTCATGATGTTGAGGTAAGTCGCAATGTGGGAATTATTGTGAGAATTTGTTCAAAATTTATGTTACTCGCAAAGACAAACACTCGACTCTTGCACAAGAAAAAGAAAGAACAACTCCTTCTCACATATTTAAACAATAGGTAATGTGTAAAAGCAGCACCAATACAAATACTAACATAAAAATAAAAGAGGACATGAATGTTAAGACTATCACAAGAAGTTTTGGACAAATTCTCACAATAATTCCCACATTGCGACTTACCTCAACATCATGAGCTCATGTGAGGGAGGCACCGCATACCTTGCTAGGTATGATTGGGGGCAGGGGACCACCGACCCGTTGGGGGGGATCAGTGTTCCCCTGCTTCCAATCGTACCTAGCTAGGTATGTGGTGCCTCTCGAGCAAAATGGGTCGGTGGTCCCCTGCTTCCAATCTTACCTAGCTAGGTATGTTGTGCCTCCCTCACAGAAGCTCAATATGTTATGCATTTTCCTACATGAGAATATTTCTAATCTTTTTGTGTATGAATCGTGATCTCCACAAAGAGGTTGCGATTGATGATACCTACACATGACCATGGTGTGTGAAATAGTGTATGTGATAGAGATTTAGCTCAAGTCAATAATAGGTTCAAAGATGGATTAACTTGGATTCAATAAGGGAATCTTCAACTTACATGAGTGATCAAAAACTAGGAAGAGCATTGCACTCATATACACAAACTTGGATGATTTGCATTGAGAAATGTTTTTTTTAATATATAAGGTTAGGGAATGGTCTTATAGTGACCATTCCCTGTTTTAATCAGGGCGACCGATGGAGGCCGGGAGCACTGATTTAAATAGGGAATGGTCACTGTAAGACCATTCCCAACCGTCAAATGTCCAGGGCGAGGGAGGCCAGACAGCGACGTGCCATGGTTTCTGAGCATCGAAAGTGATGTCTTGGCAATTACACACAACGAATGCGACATGTCCTTATTACGTGCGCTAATGTGCTTGCAAATGATTGGCCTGAGAGCTAATTATTATGCATGCTGATCTGTCGCTTATCGTGCAGCTGCAATGCTGAATTCCGTAGCAGAATACAGAGCAACTGAACGACCCAAATTGGCCGCCCCCCCTCCCTGGACTTTGACGGCATAGACCAAGTACATATCAAGTGCCATAATCCTTTTCTTATCTCATTCACTCTCAAACTCACACCTTGAAACTCCCTCATATGTTGGTACTACACTCACCTTGCCGTTCTTGGGAGGCATCACCAACGATCTCCAACTTCGGTGATTCTTGTGGAAGATTGTGCGGTTTAGGATACTGTGTAGTACTTTGGATGGAGCCTATGTTGTGCATGGTGTGGCTTTTGTTCTAGAGTTAAGAGTATGTTTGCATGCACAAATGCGATGGTTTGTGTTTTTGCAAATCTCCCACTTCGATGTTGCAAAAGCTCGATTGTGTCGTCGTTTCACAACGATCAAATAGGGATGTGGAACAATATGCACGCATGTTGTGGTCAAAGGTGGTGAGAGATACACAATATGTTTGGTTTGATGCAGGTTTGATATTTATGAGAGTTGGCTTCTACCTTATTGGAAATTGTCTCCAGCCTTGTTTATCCAAATGAGCATGTGTCTGCTTTATTCAACAAGAAGACAATATAATATTTGTGTACTTAGCTTCCTTCATGTTGATTCTATGCAAATCCGTCGTCAATGAGACTATGGAATGTTTTCCCTTGGCTCCGAAACTCCTCTTCAGAACCAAAACTTATCTAGTTGCGACACTCTAAACCTCAAAATGCCCCATAAACCTTTCCTCATGTTGTGACCCTTGACCTTGACTTGCCGTGTGGGGAAATTATAGCATTAAATTTGTCAATAGAGCCATTACCCACTGTGTGCCAATAATTGTGAGTGAAAAGGCCTTGGTAGCGGATTGGTAGTGTCTAACTCCTCCGTAAGACTACCGAGGATAGCATCATCTCCAATTAGAAGCCAATAAACCCACAGAAAGAAAATCCTTCCTGCATCAAGATGAGAAGAAATTTCTCAGTTTTATCCACATTCACAGTCCAAAAATTGCAAGCATAAACACTCCTCATGACTGCAGCCAATTGGCAAGATTTGGTGTGAGCTTAGGTCCTCGGTGCTAGGATTTTCCTCATAGGGATTGATACTAACTCTGAAAAACTGATTTGAAACTATCCCTAGAATGTAAGAGATTAGATGTGAGCTAATCAATCTCGTTTATTAGACTCTGCTACCAGTTACCGGAGAACAATAGGTTATGGAGGCATGGATAGTGAAGCATTCATAGTTGAAGGTTAAGTCAGAAACACTTTGCATTGATTCAAATGACAGAGCTATATCTTTTATAGGCATGTAGCCATGATCAAGGGAATTAATCAAGGATCACTGACATGCCCCTGTTGTGGGAGCTAAATGAGAGGATAAATTAGGGGTTGACCCATGACTGATTTTGGGAATTACATACTTGGCTAGACCTAATGACAACATGACCATACAATATTTGTGACAGATTGGTACCAAGGATATGCTACCGTTGATGAAGACCTCCAATTCGACCGAAGGAAGAGAACCAGAACCACCACCGTTTAGAGGTTACATTTATGAATGTAGCTACAAGAGCCTCCCAATGAAAGTTCCACGACGGCACAGATTGTTCAGGGTTCCTATAGAAACCTCCCAAAGGAGGAATCATCAACCTTTACAAGCAAAAGCCCTCTTTATCTCCTTTCTTAAAGGAAAGTACTGCCCTGCTGACAATCACATAAGGTGAGAGCTACAGCAAGAATTGACAGAGTTGCCCATCATGAATACTTCCGAGGGCAGTTTTCCAGCCTCTAATGTTGGTGGGCGGAGTTAATGTTGGTGGACGGAGTGTCTGGCATTATGAAGTGTTACATAAGGTATTACCTTTGCACATATATGTGGTCAGAAAAAAAAAATGCGGAACCTGACATACACTATTGAGCTACACTTTTGAACTTAATCGCAACACCAGGAGCTGGCAACCTTGGTCCTTGCGGTGTAGCACCAGCATCGTCCAAATCTCGCTCTGAAATTTTTCCCAAAACATTCAGCAATCTCATCCTCTTCATTTCTTTTCCTGCCAAAATAAATGCCAAAGACCTTCACCAAACAATCTTTCAGCAGCTCTCAAAAAAATCACTTGCCCCGTTCCTGCTTCAAAAATGAGCATTTTTTTTTAATCCATGATTATCGTTTACAGGACTACGTACACCATCAGCTCTATACTGCATAGGGTACCTACTACAAACTAATAAATATTAGTGCATGCACATGAACAATCTGAGTGCCCCAAACTTGTAGTTAGAAAGTCACAAGAAAACTCTGTTTTGGGGCCTATTGAATTGGAAACTGCATTTCCATAGTCACCTGCTTCTCGTTTCCTTTCTACCATTTCTTAAGAAAATTTTGAAGGACGCATACAAATATATCTATAAGAAGCCATTTTAATCCATTCCATTGCAAAGAGCAAGCCTTTTCCATGGATGGCCTTGCCAGTCTCATTCCGTTTCCCCATTCCATGTGACTATGGTAGTAGTACAACTAAGTATCAATAAAAGGCTCCGCCGGCACCTGCACCCATAAGCATTCAAATAATACAATCAAGTGACAGCCATTCTGTCAGCTAGCTCCAAAGGCTCACCATATACAATAAATTCAGGCAGATTGATGGCATAGTCATGGGAAACAGAGATCAATAGAAATTAAAAAGCACAGATAGATATTTAGGCCAAACGGGGAATAGAACAGTGTAAATCACGTAGATCTGCAAGAAACAGAAGTAACACACATGATCCTGCAAATTAAAAAGTTTGCTGCAAGCTAAGGGCACAAAATAATTTGCTTAAAACTGCAGTACCTTCTTCGAGAGAGAGTCTTATGGCTCTTGTTTCGAGTTCCACAGCATGCCCACTCCTGGCAGCTGCTGGAAGAGATCTTAGTGCTGTTGGCAACAAACAACTCCACAATAAACAATAATAAATACGATAACACTACGGCAATCCATCCAGATGGACAAATGAATAAAGTGGCACAAATTGACATAGCTCAACAGAGATGTAGGAGGTCCCAACCATGCAAGCACCCATTCTGATCAGCTTCATCACACTGCTTGAGGAACGCTTGTAGCTGCTTGAAGCGCTGCTGAAATGGCAATACTTTTGCATTAGTTGTTGCAATGTCATTCGCTATAGGTGTTGCAGATAGAGCTAGAAACTTGCCCCAATCTGCATCAGCATAAGAATCACTAAACAAGGGAGTTTTCTGTATCCTGCTACCCGCTTGCTGTTGACAATGCTCTAAAGTTAATGGAACGGACGGCCCTCCTTCAGAAAATGTTGATAATGCCTTGGGCATCTGGACATGAACGGAGGTAGCAAAAAGCTTCAGTCCAATTGCTGAAGGTGCTTCTGAAGATTCTGCTGTGATTGACGTTCCACATGAGGTCACAGCGTGCCCTCCTTGGCTTTTTGCCTCCCAATCAAAGGCACCCACATCATTGATACACACACTGTTTGCAGTCTCGTGAGCTGCCCTTGTTCTGCTGCCATCAATAACACAGCATGAGGTAAAGCCCTGCTCAGAATGTTGAATACCAATTGATTTCATAGATGTTCCGTCCTCCCCAATCGAAGTGTATTTGAGCCTCTTGATGTTACCAGCTTCATCCCCAGCATCTACTTCTATGCTCCCAACAATTGAATGGGAAGTTGGCTCCAGCATCGCACATGGGGATAGATTATATTCATGTGTCTGGTGGAAGGATGTCGTCACCAAGCATGCACTCATTGGGATGTATGCTTGTGGGAACATCTCTGAACAGAGCTTATATGCATTTCTGGTTTCTTTATCCATATTCGGTGGGAGAAGAGCAGACATGCTCGAAGATGGTGCTCTGATGGATTGGTGCTCAGAAATACCCGACCCAAAAAGACAAGTTTTTTCACACGAGGTTGTTAGTTTCATGCGGACAGCCTCTTGTTCAAGCGGTTGTGCTACATGTCCATGCAACATAGCACCAGATTTGGAAGGTAACAAGGATTGCAAGACAGTCTTCCTAGGCGTGTGTGAAGGTCCTGTTTGCAAGGTAAATGATGGGGCACTCGACTCTGATTGTAACGACCCGAATTGTTCCCCTGTTGCCGAGGGCTTGTTTTTTCTTGAACATGGCAGTGCCAAAACATTCTCCTTGTGAACCTCAAACCCCTCTCTCTCCACCTCTGACTGGATCCTACTGTAGCTTTTGAATGATGATGTTATCGTACTTGAAGTCTTCGAGTGATGCTGCAATGGGGACAGCTGAGTGTTTGGGGCCGCCATTACTGTAGTGAAAAGGGGGAGGACGGTGAGGAGGAAGGTCGCAAACTCCAGCTTAGTGCGAAGATTGGGCTTCTACCAGAGGCTCAAGGGTACAATGTCGGCTCTTCTCTTCGGTGAAGACATAACACCTGTCAAACCATAGATCAGAGTAGAGAGAGAGAGAGAGAGAGAGAGAGAGACTTGGGGCAGCGCTAATATGTGCTGTGGAGAGCATGCATGCGCGAGAGTGCGACGGAGAGAGAGAGAGAGAGAGAGAGAGAGAGAGAGAGATTTGTAATTGTGATCAAAATGCAACTCCTGCGCTGATGAAACCGAGCATAAGCGTGTACATGTTTCCAAGAACAAAATGTGTCGGGTACACGACACACCGTCTACACCCACCAGTGCAAAACCCTCAAACTCACCTGCCTCCGGGGGGGAAATGCATGCAGACAAGCACACATAATTCGCAGGGATAGTAGGACAAGAGTGGCAAGGAAGAAGTTGCAACCCTGCCTCCGGGGGGGGAACGCACGCAGACAAGCACACATGATTCCCAGGAACAGTAGGACAAGAGTGGCAAGGAAGAGGAAAACAGAGTGTGATGAGAAGCATACCTCCATAGTTGACTGGAAGAAGGCTCCCCCAGTTCTTGCGTACAAATCGGGCTCTATTGCATTGAATTATGCGACTAGAGGTGTCAACTAGATCTGCAGATACCATGGAAAGCTCGGAATGCCATATGTCAGTAGAAAAAAACGAAAGAAGAACAAGAAGAAGAAGAAGGTCGGAACTGTTGGTGGCCATAGACACGAAGCTCATGCTGCTGCAGAGGAGCTCATCATTGTCTGTGTGTCTTTCGCCTTCTTTCCTGAATTCAATGTAGCTAATCAATTATTGTCTACATCACCGGTAAAGAAAACTATCGCCCAACTGAGGGACGAGTCGTGACTCGTGAGGACCCAAAAGCAAAAAAAAATTTGAGAAATGAAAATGCAAAATATAAAATGAATGAGACAGACCGTTAGAAGCGAGCGTTTTCCCTACATGTTAGCTACTTGGAAACTACATTTTACCACAGCGTAAACTAGTGGTGCACTGGAAGAGGTGGAGTGGTTATAAATGCATGTAAAGAGAGAGAGAGAGAGAAAAGAGAGAGGAGAAGAAGAAGAAGAGTTGAGCACAGCACAGAAGAAGATAGAAGAGATAAGCCATTACGTTCCCTCAGCTCAAGTTCACAAGTTCCAGAAGAACCTAGGAACAGAGCACTAGTAGATCTGCTTGCTGGACAGAGGTCCCCAACGGAGATGTTAAAAGTATGGATCATGCAACAATCGCAACCCAAGGGTGTAGAAGTAGAGACCATACAGTGTCTGCCCAAAAACCGCTTCATATTTGTCTTCAAGACCTTGGATATGGCTTTTAACGTTCTAAGTGCGAGTCAATGGCACATTAGGAACTCCCCCTTGTGTCTCTTTAAATGGAACAAGGGCTTTAACCCTGAGACATCCGCCACTAGGAACTACCCAATCTTGATAGAATTCTCTATCCCCCTGCATCTACATCATTATCTTGGAGTCATAGCATGCAAACTTGGCAAAATCTTAGGTGGAAGACCTCGACATGATTTCTATATCACTGCTTGGCACCCGCAAGTCCTTGTGGAAATGGATATATCCAAGCCTACAAATATGCCATATGCCATGGACTTTCAAAAGATGACGATGAGACCATCGAACATGCCATTGAGTATAAATATCTTCCAAGGACATGTTTTCTCTATGGACGAGATGGACAGTTTGTGAAAGATTGTCTCGTAAGTCTCCCTAGAAAGCTACTCCTACCACCCCTCCCTCCTTTGTTCCCTCCCAGGATGCCCAACCCCCTGTTGTCAAAGCCAAGGAAGCTCCCCATTCGATATCCTTCAAGAAGCCTAGCTCCCCTCAAAGTAAACATGTTTCCTCAAAGAAAGCAGATAACAAGGCAAGCAAAACCATGGTAATCGTTTTGCTATTCTAGCAAGGATTCAAGATTATGTTGACTCAGATTTTGACGATTCAGGGTAATTTATTCCCCCAACTCAGAATGCACATTCTCCTTCATCTTCCACCCTAGAAGAAGAAGTCAATGTAATGGATACACAACCTTTTCCGAATTTAAACAAGGAGAACTTACCCAACAAAGAGATGTCGATTTCTCAGGTCGGTCACGAACCCTTCCCTATGGAGGTCCTCAAAGATAACAAGAGGAATCATGACAATGTGGTTCACACACCCCCAAGATCATCGGGGGGGAAGAAAGACAAAAGAGTTGGTATAAATGAAGATCCTATCCTGGAATATGAAGGGTCTCTGAGACCCATGCAAGGCCAATAAAGTGGCTAACTGGATTAGGAACAACCCTCATGACTACTTGGTCTTATAGGAAGTCAAAACCTCAGGTGCTGACCTACAAAAAGCACTACAAATTATCTCTAAACATCACTTATGGGTCTTGGATTCCCATAACCACGGCTCTAGGGGATGTGTTATAGGTATCACATAGCGATAATGACTTCCCTCACTCTATTCAACTAGGTCACGACTGGTGTTCTATAATGCTACCTCGGCCCACAAATGCTAGACTGGTTGGCATCAATGCAGGAGGCCATATGGCTAGTTGTAGCAGGAACTTCTCTCTGTTCAAGGCTCCATCATCTTAGTGGGGGAATTTAACATGGTAGAGACCATTAATGACCATTTTTTGGCTCAAAGAACTATGATAAAGGGAACGAAATTGTTGCCTTGTGAATCCTTAAAAACTAAGCTTACTCTTTGAGATGCATGTTTGGAAGGGGATTTTACGTGGCAGAATTATTGCAAAGGGGACTCAGCTAGGAAGGCCCGTCTAGACAAATGTTATGTTGATCACTCTCTTGTCAATTAGCAGACTCCCCTTTATCAACTTTTTCTATGGCTCAAAATCCAGTTTAGATGCATGTATTGTGCATAGGGAATGAAAATAGCTCGTAGACGGGCATGACTAAAACCACAACTTCATCACAATAAACTTACGTAGAAAGAGAGAGCTTTCACCTGCGAGCGCGTTGGTATGCCCGGATTTGCAGTGCAACACCACAAGAGAGAGACACAAAAGATTGAAACAACAGAGAGCTCATAGGACTGTACTCCAGCGTACGCTCACTTTCATTATCCAAAACTTAGGTCCAAAGTTACAAAAAGTGGCTTTTATACCTTAGCCATGGTTTAAAATGTGTAATGTTCAGGCGCCCAAGACCTTTGAGGCTCCACAACTTACTGTATCTGCAACCGCACACTAGTTGACCTATTCTTTACATCTTAAAACTCTCATTGAGCCTGTAACACATTACAATTATCACAATGGCTAAATAAATCGAGAAATTACAATCATGGCCATTTTGGAAAAATGTAAAAGTGTGTAACTCCAATCTTCATCGCTTCTTCATATTTGTCTTGAATGTGCATTCATAAGGCTTTGATCTTTAGCAGCTCCTATTAACTGACGTCGGCTCAATTAACATTCCCCCCTTCTGACTCTAGTGTATGTCCTCGGGCACTGTTGAGAAGTGTACATGGAGATTGTGGAAGGTTTTTGATTGGTTGTTGATGGTCTGATTGTCTTCATTTGTTGTTGAATTTGTTGATGAGGTTCATTCCATTGTAGCATCTTCATTGGTTTGAATTTCTCTGTAATGTAAGAGATGATGTTGCATTTGTCCATTGTAACAACATAATGGCAAGGCTATTGTTTATTTATTAAGAGTATATAAAAGAGAAGTAGAAAGATGAGGATCTAAATTAGGGTCTAATACCTGGATGACCAAAGGGCAAAAACCTAGTGGGAAAATAGTTCCTTTGGGATACACACAAAATTGGAGTACTTATTAGCATCAAAAATATTAATAAAGTATTAAAGGGATTATTTCCCGATGGATGTGGAGATAAAGGGTAGCAAATATGTGGGTGGTATGATGAAACATTTGTTTGTCTGCTGTAGTCCACTCAAGGTGCATAGGTGGAAGCCAAAAAGAGTGTCTAATGCATATGTCCAATGGTGGGACATCTTATACGCATACATAAAAATGCATGGTCAACAATATGTTTTGCAAGAATGATTTTTGAGGGGTTCTTCAGAAAGAAGGTGTAGCTATAAAAGCATATGAAGCGGCTTTACAAGCTAGCACCACTTTAGGAAGGATTTTTGTTGTCAAGGATATGTGCTCTCATCTTAGTGTGCACTGTGCATGAGTGTGAACTCTACGTCACTCCACCATGATTAAGTTGATAGACTTTGACCCTTATGCTCATCTCATCCAGCATGAGCGACACACTTAGATATGCTCAACTCTTCCAGTTTGAGCGTAAACCTAATAACTATGACTCATAGCACAAAGTTTATTAAGACTTGAAGCTTTGGGACTAACGCTTTGCTCATTTTTTGGCTCATTAGCCCGACTCTACTATGCCAAAGAGTGTTTTTTGCACCTTGGCGACTTGACTTTTCACATTCTTGAGCTTACTAAAAACATTTCTTCAGGTAAAAGTAAACTTGAATCCTCAAAAATAGGATTATTGAAGGACCAAGTTGGCATTGAAGGTTTCTTTTGCCATACTTGTTTTATCTTGGAATCTATAGCTTTGTTGGTTGAGTTGTCCTTCTTTGCCGCTGAAGACTCCATTGTCTATTTGGTTCTCCGGCTAGGCCTATTGTAAAGAGCCTTTGAGGTTGTTGTAGGCCTCGGTTGACTGTATTCATTTGATTTTTGAATTGGAGCAGTGGAAGACTTAGGAATCCAAATCTTTTGATGACCTTTGTAACTCTTTTGTTGACTTTGCTTAGCTCTAGGTCTTGTTGAGATCTTAAGATCTTCATGCAGGTCTGGTGTAGTAGTAGTTTTCTTGTGGTTGACTAGTAGCCAAATCTTTGTATAACTTGTGTAGAATCCTTGTCCAAGAGGAAGATTCTTTGAGATCCCTCTTTGTTCTGTATCCCCTTGAGAGTTGTGGTTGATTGTAGTAGTATTTGATATTGTCCTTTTGTAAATCTGCTTCTTAGGTATCCTGGAATATTGTTAAGGTTGATACCTAGTGGTCTTTCTTTCTTGGGAGGGTCTTGACATTACTTCATATGCTCTTACCTGCAGTTTTGGTACCCATATCTATCTGTTAACTTTATAGTACTCATGTTCTTTTAAGCTCCATTGTGATACTATCCATCCCATGTGTTTGTCTTTCTGTGTTGATCTTCTGTCTTCAATCCACACTCGATCATTGAATTTTACTAAATTGCTCAGAACAAACACTTGCTTGACTTTGTTTTGATTTCTTCAGTACTTGGGCTGAAATATCTTTTCTTTTCCGGGTGATTCCCTAGAGGCTGTGTTTGGGCTATCAAGTGACTTGAAGTTTTAAAAGCTTGGCTTTCTTGAAGAAGTTGATCCATGAGGGTTCTTTGATGTAGAGGCATATGCCGTCACACCTTTTGTGCTAGTCGGTGGAAGGTACACTTTAGCTTTACCTTTGTCTGTAAGATTTGCCGTTGATTCTTGTGACTTCTTCAACTCTGAATCCAACAATAGCGGTACCTATAGTTGTTGCTTGCTACCACTTGGGAAAGAGAGTATCAACATTGTATCTTCTTTGTAGGCCTTCTGTTGGTCTAACCATTGATGTCCAAGGATGAAATCTGCAAGCATGTCTTTTGAAGACTTCACTTGAAATTTTACCTGCTCTTCATTCTTTTGGATGCTAAGGATAACAACCATTTATTTTTGACTTGAAACCATACCTAGCATTGCTTTATTGTCCTTTTTGCATGGAGTAATCTCTAGAATGCTTTGTATGTTCTCTGAAACCATATTGCCCTCTTCTCTTTATCCAATAGAGCATTGCATCTGACACTTGCTCCATTTGCCCTACTGAGGACTATAGATATTTTCATTGGCAATTCTATTGAAGATTTCTTTCCTACTTTTGTCATGGTCTCATCTTGATCTAAATGTGTCTCTATGGAAGGTGACTAGAGACTTTATTTTCAATCTGGTTTACATCAGTTGATTTAATTAACAATGAGTGATTGGCCTCTAGACTTCCTATTGCTTCCTGGTTGTTGGCAACCTCATTCTTCTTTACTTCTTGCCTTGGTGGCTCTTTTTGATTGCTAGCTTTCATGGTTTCTCTTTGCTCTGTTTGAACTACTCTTGCTTGTTTAGCTTCAAGATCTTTGGAGGTTCTAATTGTTGGAAATAATTTATCTTCAATAAACTCTTCTTTGGCATCCGTCTCCATTTGAGTTTTACTTAAGGACTCTGTGATGTCATCCGCGGGTGACCAGTCTTGGTCTCCATTCTTTGTTGTCTTTAAAGTGTGCATCTTGTTTGAACTATGTATCTCTAAAATCTTCTGGGCCATTGGCATTCCCACTATGATGTGATCTGGTACATCTTCTGTTGTTACCACATATAGTTGAGCCATGACGATCTGTGAACCTACTTGAATGGCGGTGGAAATGATTCCCCAACATTCTGCTCATTTGTTCATAGATATGATAATGAATTCAGGAGCATCTTCTAGTTGTGGTTGGCCACATTTCTTCCAAGTGAAAAAGGACACGACGTTCTTGTCTAGCTGAAAATCTAGATTTACTTCACTTGAGAGCTTTGCTGCATGTTCACCAGTGATGTTGCACTTGATATTCTCAGGGTTTCTTTTAGAATTGATTTTTCTAGTTGTGGTGGTATCCTTGGGCTGAACTTTTTTTGCAACTTCTTTGCTTTGGTCACTTGTTTCATTTGATGTTGACTCATTTGACTATGATACTACACCTTTTACTTACAACTGCTAAGCATTGTATGTCTGCATTTGCGTAGCTTTTGATCTTAGAAGATCCACTGTACTTTCTGATAAAATCTGTCTCTTCGGAGTAGATTTTGGTGGTGACCTTTTTGTAGTCTTCTGAGCTTTAGCTTCCTTTGATTTTGACTAATCTGTCACCTATTCTGGCAGCTTAAGGCTTTGCATCATCTTGAAATAATCTTTGACTTCAGTCTGGCCATCTTTAGGGGTCTATACAAGGTCGTGAACCTGCTAGTATTCATTGCCATCTATATCCATGTTGGGGTATAGGCGTCTGTGCCTTGCCCGGCCGCCCAGAGTCTGGGCGCCCACTGACTTGTATACCTTATACATAGCATAAGTGTATAGGGGGCTGCTCACTCTTTTGAGTCTCCCCACCCACATCGTGTCTGTCTCCTTCTCTCTCTCTCTCACTCTCCGTCTGTGGTGCTCCCCGATCCCCTTCAATTGGTATCAGAGCTATGGTGACCGCGGAGAGCACGACGGCTTTGAGAGCTTCGAGGCGATAGCTCGCTCGCTCTCGACGGTGGAGTTCGATCGCGGAGTTTCACGGAGAGCGATTTTAGCTTGAGGAGCATTGTCTTTAGAGCTTAGGAGCTTGGTGTGGTCAAGCTTGGTCGAGGAGGCGGTTGCGGCTTCCTTGGTGAGAGGAGCTTTTGAGCTCAGTGGAGCTCGTTAGAGAAGTGCTCGGCGGAGGAGAGCTTGACATTCGAGTGCTTGGATGCTGTTGTGGCAGAGCTCTTGTGTTGGAGCTTGCATTGAGAGGACATTGCATCACGCAGAGTGGAGCAGGAGCAGGTTCAAGACTGTGTGCAGCTCGTTTTTGCCATTTTCGGGCTCTATAACGCAGTTTTTTGCGTAGCTCCGTCATACAGAGTCAGATCTACATGATCCAGGAGTCTAGGTCAGGGTTTTGGCACGCTCTGAACGCGATGGTGATGTCTATTTGCTGAAATTATTCTTTGAATTACAGCAGGTACAGCAGCAAGTTTATTTGTGCACTTTCGGGTCCCAAAAACACTGTTTTTGGCATAGCTTTCACACCCGGACTCGGATACATATGATCCAGGAGTCTACCTTGGGGTTTTGGCACGCTCCGGACGCGCTCGTCATATCAGAATTTTAAAATTCTGAACGCTGAATTTTCTGTAGCAGCAGCAGTTGTTTATTGTGTGTTGAGGATTCCACACATGGTTTGCTCTCAGATGTGAGAGTGATATTTGCTGCAAGTTTCCTCACAGGTGGGAGGATACGATGTATGCCTTATGTGGTTTGATGCTCAGGGAGACTAATGTGATTGCATTTTGAGCTCGGCAATGTATGCCTCGAGCATGTTTTTTGGCAGTCACAGGTAGAGCAGATATTTGTGTACTAGATTTGCAGGTGTTTGCAATGATGTATGCAAAGTGTGGAGATTGGTGCATGCATTTGGAGTGCGGTTTGATGCGCTTTGGTTGCTCATGGTTTTGAGCGTGCAGTCAATTTGGTTACTAGTTTTGTGGCCGTTTTACTGACGAAACTCTGGCGAAATTTTCCCAGGAGTTTTATGCGCATCATTTATGCGATCTAGGTAGAGATTGCGGGTTGCACTCAGCATTTGCGTGCGGTGTTCTCTGTAGGTGGGAGATTTGTGCGTGTGTATGCATCGATACCGCACAGTGTGGGCTTGGTGATTAGCTCACGGGTTTGACAGGCGTACAGTTATCTTGGCACACTCACAGGAGTGAGTATTGTGATGTATGCTTGTGTGGCTACGAGCTAGGTAGCCGGATTCGAGCACTAATGGCTTGAGGTTTTTCAGCAGGTTTCAGCTACAGGTTTACAAGTTTACAGGTAGGTTTGAGGGCTTATGTGGGCGCTGAATTTTCAGCCATTGTTTCCTCTTTGCAGGTGTCCATGTATGGCTCAGTTGTAGGCTGATTTGGGACACATTTGTGACTTGTTTATGCAGCTGTTTAAGAGCTGAATTTTGGGGCTGATTTGCAGCCATATCTTACAGCCATATTTGCAGACTTTTGTTGATGCGATTCGAGCCAGTTTAGGGCTGATTTGGTTGACATTTGCTACTCATTGTTGGTTGCTCTTTTGCGAGCATTATGGCTGATTTTTCATTTGACTTCCAGCGTTATGGTCTGACACAGTTTGATGGTGCAGATTTTGTTGCTTGGAAGGAGCATATGCTTGTTGCATTGGCGGATTTGGGGCAGGATAAACCCTTGCATGGTTTATCGGCGAAACCCAATTCTATGCGTGATGATGATTGGCAGGATCTTGATGAGTTAGCCATGTCTACGATTTGTTTGCATCTGGTTGAGTCTGTTTACTGGCAGGTCTCGAGGGAGACTACAACTCATGCTTTATGGCAGAGTTTACATGCTATGTACGCGGCATCCATGTCTACTAGCGAGTCTAGTCCCACTTCTATGTCCATGGGAGAGATTGGTCCCACACGCAAGTCTCGACGGCATAGAGACTTGACATGTTGGCATTGTGGACATAGAGGGCACATTAGGCGTCGATGTTTCAGGCGTTTGAGACAACGGAGGCGACAGATGCGTGATGCAGATTTGGGCATGACAGATGCTAGTGAGATCAGTACGGTGGTTACTGAGTATGATTGTGACGGTGATGTCACATTTACATCTAGCTTGTCTTCAGACGATCTTATGTCTACGGATTGCATATCGGATTGCACATTGTCTTCACATTGGTTACTAGATTCAGATGCTGCTTTCCATGTCACGTCGCATCGTGAGTGGTTTAGCACGTTTTCTAGTGGGAGACTTGGTTGTGTGCACATGGCTGATGGTGCTGTGTATGACATTGAGGGTACAGGAGACGTATGTTTGTCCTTGCCCAGTGGTATGAGATTTACCCTGCGTCATGTGCGTTATGTGCCAGATCTGAGACGGGATTTAATCTCAGTCAGACAGTTACGGGATAGTGGATGTCAGATTTCGCTACGAGAGCGAGATTTTGTGATGCATTTGGGTTCGCTAGTGATTGCGAGAGGTGCCAGGAGTGGTACAGGTTACCCATTGCATGTGGATCACGCGAGAGACGGTGTTGTCTCTGTGATCACGCAGCCAGGTAGACAGCGAGAGAGCAGGCGAGTCTCTTTTGCTTGTGGGTTGCAGGATGCTTTGCATGGAGTGCAGAGTAGTGAGCTCGTTGTGCACACAGTTGGGGCACGACTTGAGCAGTCACACAGAGAGGTGACAGAGTCAGACATGCATGCTTTGCTAGTGACTGAGCAAAGTAGAGACTCAGTTGTGCTAGATACTTCTATGCAGGATAGACAGGTAGAGCGGTCTTGCTCTAGTGAGTCACGACAGGAGGACGTTGTGCAAGAGTCTATGCATACGGAGTTAGAGCATGAGAGCTCTAGTGAGTCACAACAGATTGAGTGTTCATGTTTGCAGTGGATGATTGCAGAGGAGGCTGAGATGTCAGCGATTATGCAGTCATTCCTTTCTATGCTCGACAGTGAGCATGGGGATATAGTTGTGCAGGATATGTCTTCCAGCAGACACCTAGAGCAGCTGGTTTGCTCTGAGGTTGCATGACAGGTTGATGCGTCTTTTGCGGACAGTCAGGAGATGCATGTGGCTAACACGCCTTGTCAGTCAGAGATGCCTATTGCCAGGGACATATATGTTGATGCATGCTCCGTAGAGCTAGCAGGGCCCGCTAGCATTGCATCGACATTCGGTGGTCTCATGTATGAGATGTTGATCTTGAGACCGGATATCGCAGCTGCAGTGGGAGCATTTGCAGTTGGGGTTGTCAGTCGTTTGTTGACTGATGATGGCATAGTGCACGAGGGAGATATGCAGGTATTGCGTACATACTTGTAGTACGTGTGCGGTACGTCTGGTGGTGTATGGACTTACACGGGAGCAGGACAGCCGGATGCACACGATCACAGCCAGCCAGTGGGCATCGGTTGAGAGCGGTTTTCTCTCGCCTTTTTTTAGTCTTTAGACTAGGTTCCCTTGCTTAAAGGCACAGTCGCCTTTAAGTGGGAGGTTGTTGGGGTATAGGCGTCTGTGCCTTGCCCGGCCGCCCAGAGTCTGGGCGCCCACTGACTTGTATACCTTATACATAGCATAAGTGTATAGGGGGCTGCTCACTCTTTTGAGTCTCCCCACCCACATCGTGTCTGTCTCCTTCTCTCTCTCTCTCACTCTCCGTCTGTGGTGCTCCCCGATCCCCTTCAATCCATGTATGCATATGTGAGCTTGGTCCCATGCAATTGCTTGAACACTATTGGACTCGTTGGCTCTTGACTTTGTCTTGAGGAAGTCAACTGAAACTTTTGTCCTTGATGATCTCATACTGGCACTTGTTATCATATTCCGAGGGAATTTGGTTCAACTGGGAACTTCCAATAACTATATGGTCTTTTAATGGCTTCTGATTTGAAGAGGGCTTGTTAGAAGCTCTAGGGCTTCTAACTGATTTTGTGTTTTCTGGTACAAGAGCTGAGTTTTATGAAGTTATAGCTCCTCCCTTCCTAGGGTGATCACTAAATCTTTCTCCATGATGAGAGATCAAAACTATTTGGCTCTGGTCTAATCTCACCTTTTGGGATTGTGAAGGCATATTGTGTGTGGCATTGTTGATGTTTGGCATTTGGAAACCTTCTGTGTAGTTTTCTATGTACCTTCCTGAAACATGACAAATAATTCCCCAAGTTAAGTCGTAGATAGCATTATCTTTACCCTAATATTGTTTACCCCATGGGTCGCCTTTGATATCAGTTTCTGTGGTTTTAGGACCCAAGGCATCATAGATCTTAGACTCTCATCTATATCTAAGACTCTTTTGGTCAAAGTATATGCTGGTTTGGTCACAAAGTCAAAGATAAATTTTCGGTGGGGGAGAGTTTGGCTATGAACATATTTCTAGGTTCATTGGGGTAATATCATTCATCTCTAGAGAGGATGGGCCACAATAGATTCTATCCTTTGAGCTGAACCATCCTTCCTGATCCATCACTGGATGCACTTCTATGAGCTGGTATGTGGGCCTTTCGAACACTAGTCAATCCTTTTCAAACAATTGCCATTTTCGGTCTATATAGTGTGCATATGAATTATGTGTACCATACAATGCTAACATCATTCACTTTGATGTGTCCCTTATACTCGTGAATGATTGCACACTAATGGAAGTGGATGTAGAATCATTTGTTATAGTGGATGCAGAATCACTTGCAAACCTTACACTCTTTTCCACCTTTGGTGATATCTGGATGCTTTGATCGAGTTCACACAAGAATTTGTTGTTCAAAGGATAAATTTTAGGCTTTTCAGGTGCTTGTGCATCTTTATGCAAATTTTGACTTTTTCGTGCTTTTACTGGTGCTTCTATTGGTAATGCAAAAAAAATATGATTGCACCAAAAATGACGAGTTAGATGCACTTACATTGGGATTCATATTTCCAGTTTTCTCCATGCTTTGCTTTGCAATAGCCGTGTCCTTGTTGGCTAGATTTTTTAGATAATCCTCTGGAAAATGTCCACCTTTTTGTCCACAATCTAAGAAATACACCATGACAAGTGGTATTTTAGTTGGTTCTATCATCTCAAGCTCTTGTTGAGAAGTTGTTTCTTTTGCGCCTGCCAAGTTGTCGGCATCTTCTTTTAGAACACTGAGCATCAAGCTATAGAATGCTCCATCTTGACCTTTGTACCGCCTTTGACTTGGTTCTCCAACTTGCTTCTATTGGTTGATATGTTGGATCTTCCATTTTCGGCTCTCAACTGTAGATCTGACAACTATAATCCATGTACAATGACCTTGATTGCATATGCACCAAATGTATGGTTCGCTGACGTTGTCAGGAGTTTTTTGGAGCAAGGGATTGCGCATATGTACATACCCATGCATGGTGCATCAAATAAAGTATTGCCCATTTTCCAGAGCCAGGTGGTTACGTGGGGCCCACATGTGTACAGGTAGGACAGCATGTACATAGTGCAGCAATTTTCACTATTATTAGTACTGGTGTGTTTTTTCTACAATAAGGAGGAGTTGGTAGCGCGTAAAACTTCTCGAGGAAGCTATCCGCGGGCCGACGACATGAGGTCAGCAGGTGTGAGAGGATGGCATCTAGTGGCGTCAGGAGGGCGAACGAGGTCAATATTTGCACGCAGATGAGGACGGACACAGCTTGGGTGTTTTCTTGTGATAATTATGCAAAAAGGTCATCATGAGGACCGCTTTTTGGGGCCACTTCACGTGGTTGCGAGATGCATTATTAGAAAAAGCTGAGTGCCAGGTGTGCGAATGATGCAAAAAGGTGACAACTATGCACTGCGAGGTCAGTTTTTGGCCTGTTCGGGGTCCGTTTGAGGTCATCTAAAAGGCCAAGGGTGCCCAAGTAATAAAGCTAAGTGTGGGAACTGAAAAAACTGAGAGAAAACCAGAAAAAACGTGGAGAAGAGAGGAGGAACAGCCGCAGGTGTGTTTTTGCTCATTTTGGAGCCTGTTTTGGCCGTAAACTGCTCATTCGAGGTCGGATTTGAGCACTTTGACATTGTAGACTGGGGTTTTGGGCCGTTCCAAACGCGATGGCGCTGTCCATTTTGCCAAATTCCTCACTCTTTTTCTGCTGTTTTTCTGTGTAATCTTCTCCGGTGAGTGAAGCTTCTTCTCCAATTTGTGATTGTATCTGGTATCTTTTACCCATATTGTGTGAGCTGTTTACCCCATTGGTGTTGGCCCAAGCTCAATTGTATCTAAACATCAGAAATTCTCCTCTTTTGAGCTGAGTTTTTTGGGTGTGTGTGTGTGTGTGTGTGTGTGTGTCTGTGTGGAGTGGATAAGTGGATAGTTTCTCTCCTCTCACTCCAGAGGTGTGTTCCCTGTCTCGGCCAGGTGTGTTGTCTAAGCCGAGTGGTGCCCCATAGTGTGTGTGTGTATCTTCCCAAGGGTGTGTGTCGGGTCGTTATAGAGGCGCTGTGTGTGTTTTCATTCCGCTCACATTCTTTTGGTGCCCCCACTGAGGATCTTCTTCGAGTACCTTCTGCTTCGAGCTTCGAGCTTCGAGTTTCGGGATTGCAGATTACAGGTTACAGGTTACAGGTTACAGGGACAGGTACATGTACAGGTGATTCACACAGGTACAGGTAGTTGGAGTACAGTGATATACTAGCAATGATGTCACTTGCAGTTGTTGTGGGAATGCATCACTTGGCGCCTATGTGAGCGCATTGTCTGCTGGATTGTACGTTACTTGTGGAAACTGCCATTGTACGCCTTTGTGGAGCCATATATGGTTTTATTTGGTAGTCCCAGCCATTTCTGAGACTTGGTCTGGAAGATAGTCATTTCTGAGACTTGACTATACGCGATTTGCATTAGCTTTCGTGTGAGGGTCGATAGCGTGAGGTTTTTATTGAGCTGGGGGATTCTCAAATGTGGAGATCCTTTCGGTGATACAGGTAGCTGGAGCACCCTTTTCGTGACCTCGTCATAGGCTATGTACTAGTGAGTCCTACTTGATGCTCGGATTCTATTGTTGACAGTTTATGCGTACATAGACAGTCTATATTTTGGGTTCCTACCGCTCTACTTCTGGGGAAACTCTGTCGAAATTTTCCCAAGTTATGATGGCTGGTTTTTTGGTATTTTGAGCCATTTATGCTGTTATGCTGCTGAAATTTTGGCAAAATCAGAGGTTGAGTCAGGTGTGCCTTCTTGGGAGCTTCATGGTTGGCTTTAATGGATGATCAAAATGGCCCTCAATTCACTCCATTTCATTTAACTCAAAGAATTCAGATTAATGTTCATGTGTCCAGGAAGATCTTTTTCCAGCAGCGCATAGTCTTTATGTTTGGGCCAAGAAGATTGAGAGAGATCCTGGAATGTCCTTTGCCTGTTGTAATTCCGATGATCAACTATGAAAACTCATTTGATGTGCATGTGTTTGTTCTCATCTAAAGCTGAGCTCCATTGAGGTTTCTGGGGATTGGGTAGTAAAAAGTTTTGGGTTCTTGCACTTGTGTTCGAAGGGGTTCTCAAAGCATCATAATTTGGGTAGCCATGGCTTTCTCTTATCCCGAGTTTCATGGAAGAAGTGATGAAGATGTGGAAGAATTTTTGGAAAAGATGGAGGTTGCCTGCATTAGCAACCAGATTCATGACCCTATGCAAATGTTACGCCTTCTCCAAATTTGTTTGAAGAGTGATGCACGAGCTTGGTCCAAAGCATTTGAAGAGGAGTTGCGTATGGCTGATCCACCTATAAGATTGAGTTGGGACAATCTAAGGCATGGATTGGAAGTGGAGTTTGTGAAGATAGAAGACCCTGACAAAGTGTGGCAAGAAGTACAAGGTTTGGTGCAGAAGGAAGGTGAGCCAGTAGATGCGTACATACGTAAGTTTTCATTGGCATGGGAGCGAATGTGCAAGGCTTTAACACCACAGGTACCCCCGCCTGACATGATGAAGAAGGACAGGTTCTTGGCTGGTCTTTGGGAGAATATACGTTGGAGAGTGGAGCTAAAGAAGCCTAGGACATATGAAGATGCACTAGAGGTAGCAAGGAACAAAGAGTGGAAGCTGAGGAAAATGAGTCAGTTAGGGGTGGAGTCTTTGCCAATGAGGTCTGAATTTCAGCCTATAGAGTCTTTACAAGGGCGCATGTCAGGGGTTCATCATGAACCAGTGGTTCCTGTTACTACTCAGGTTATGCCAGCAGTGGTCACTACAGCAGTGCAAGATGATGGCCTAAGGCAAGACATGAGGCAAGTGGTTGATCTGATGAAGAATCTCAGCCTAAACATGCTAGGTCAAGTGGGAAATAATCAAGGTCGAGGGCGGTTTGCAAATCAGCCAGGAGGTGAAGAAAGACCTAGGAATGGTGCTGGACAAAGTAATAGTAGGTTTTGGAGGCAGACGCCCACATGTTATAATTGTGGAGAGTTGGGTCACATCAGCCCGCAATGTGATAAGCCACCAAGGATGGGGGGAGACATGTATCCATTGCCAAGACAGGTGCTAACTAGGTCAAATGATTATGGCATCGAAATTAAGGGAGACGAAGGAACCAGTGGACTGACCCAGGAGGAAAAAGGGAAGACAAAAGTGCTAAGTGTAGTCACCTTGGAGAAGGCATCAAAGCTAGAGGATACATTAGTGATGCCTATTGGGAAGAGGACCACAGAGGAAAAGGAAGGAAGAAGTGCCCCAGGTCCTAGTAAGAAGAAAGGAAAGAGCCATGAAGGCGAGGATGTCAAGGCCAAGAGGAAAAGGAGAGCTCGTCGAAAGTTTCATGTTTCAGATTTTCCACTAGGGGATGGGCAATTAAGCTATGACTTGAAGGAGGATCTGACGAGCAGGAAGGCAGATGTTACTTTTGGGCAGCTTATAGAGATGGTGCCTAAGCTAAAGCGACAGTGGAAGAGGATGGTTAACCCAATGGAGAAAGAGCTAGAGAGAGGTTCAGTGAAGGTGTTGGCAATGGACGAGCTACCAGACATTTGTCCAATAGTAGATGTGTGGCATAAAAGGAAAAATTTGGGACAAGGTTATGTGGATGGCGGAGCCCAAATATGCGTCATAACACACTCATGCGTTGAGAAGATGGGCCTCATAGTGGTTGGGGTGTCAGGTTTTCGGATCAGATTGGCAAACCATCAAAAAGTAAAATGCTTGGGTGTTGTAAAGAGCTTAGAAGTGGAGGCATATGATGCAAAGGCAGTGGTTGATTTTCATGTGATGCCAGCAGGGTTGGGAGCATATCCTATTATACTGGGCAGACCATGGTTACGTGCAGTGGGAGCTGTTCAAGATTGGCGACATGGTACGATTAGCCTCTATGGAAAGACAGGTACCAAGAAGCTTTATAATATGGACACAAGGAAACGATTAGAGGAGCTTTATGAAGATGAGGATGAGTCTAGTGATGAAGACTCTTCCACGGTGACAGATGAGGACAGTGATAGTACTCCCAGCAGTGACGAGGATGCTGATGTTGCATTTATTTTGATGGATAAAGAAATCCAGGAGTGTGGTTTAGTCGCATTTGTGAATGAAGTTGAAGATGAAAGTGAAGGGCCTTATGAAGTGATTGAAGGGCTGATGCAAACCAAGGTTGAGTTGTCAAAGAAGCAGGAATTAATGACGCAAATGATTAGTGGAGACCTCTCAGCTATGGAGAAGGATATATTTTTGCATATGCTGGCTAGTTTTCCTGATTTGTTCATTACTTCATATGAAGAGATCAGAGGGTTCAAGGGTGAAGAGATGCATATAGAGCTGAAAGAAGGTGCTAAGCCAGTACGGCAAAGGCTAAGAAGGATGGGTCAAGAGCAAATGGAAGCCTTGCGGGTAGAGGTGGACAAGTTATTGAAGGCAGGGTTCATAGTTCCAGTGGAGACCACAGAATGGGTGAGTCCAGTAGTAGTCAGTCCAAAGAAGGATGGGAAGTGGAGAATTTGTGTAGATTTTAAACCCTTAAACGCAGCCACTAAGAAGAACCCATATCCTCTTCCATTCATCGATCAGATCTTGGATTCAGTGGCAGGTTATGAGAGGTACAGTGTGTGTGATGGTTTTTCAGGCTATTTTCAATTGAAGATTGCTCTTAAAGACCGCACAAAAACAACATTTATTACGCCATGGGGCTGCTATTGCTACACAGTGTTGCCGTTTGGGTTGTCAAATGGACCATCTTTCTATCAAGAAAGAGCAAATTGGGTGCTGGAACCATTCATTGGTAGTTGTGTTAAGGCTTTTATGGATGACTTCTGTGTTTATAGCAGTAGGGCTGAACACCATGAGAAGCTGCAGATGGTATTGGCTCGATATGATGAATGTGGAGGACAACTAAATCCAAAGAAATGTCATCTAGCACAGCCAAGGGTGAAGTTATTGGGACATATGGTGTCAGAAAATGGCATTGAGGCTGATCCAGATAAGGTGAAGTCTATTATTCTTCTTCCATCACCTATGAGTACGAAGCAATTGGCAACCTTTATACACAAAGTGAAGTACATGGCACGGTTTATTCCATTGTCTTCTCAGATTCTTTATCCATTACAGCAAGTGGCAAAGCATGATCCATTGCAATGGGATGACAAGTGTGAAGAAGTGTTTCAAGAGGTGAAAGAGGTGTTAGGGGGGTTGTCAGCCATGCAGACTTCTGATTGGGAGAAAGTTTTTTATGTAAATCCATCAGTGGGGGATGATGCCATTGGAGCCATGCTATTGCAAAAGGGGAAAGGCAGCCATTATATGAGGCCGGTGTATTGTGCAAGCCGAGTGAAGTTGGTAGCGGAGAGAAAGTTATCGGAAGTAGAGCTAGTGATGGCCAGTGTAATATTTGCTTGTCGACGATTTCGTCATTACTTGCTACCACGGCCTTTTGTTTTCTTGACGAGTTATGCCTTTTTGCCACAGTTAATTAATGGTATTAACATGTCAAATGTGGTGAAGAAATGGGTAATTGAGCTGCAAGAGTTTGAGTTCTCTTTTCTAGTGGAAGATAGTACAAGGGCTACCCTAGCTGATTTGTTGACCTACAAGGAGAATCCCCTTATTGTTAAGGAAGAGGTGGTGAGAAAGGTAGTTGAAGAAGTGCCACAGATCAGCAATGCACATGTGTTGTTCTTTGATGGTTCATACAGAAAGAGCCATGATGCAGCTTCAGGGGGTATAGCACTTTATGATCCAGAGGGGAAGCTAGTATGCAAGAGAGGGTTCAAATTGGATGCTCATAGTAACAATGAGGCTGAATATGCTACATTGGAAGCCGGATTACACATTTGTTTGAAGCATGGGGTTCGAAGGTTGAGCATAAAAGGTGATGCCTTGTTAGTGGTGAAGCAAGTGTTGGGTGTGTGGAAGAGCAAGAACACCTCATTGTAGGAAATGTGCTTCAGAATTAAAGGCCTGTTAAAAAAGTTTGAAGCATGGAGTATCAGACACATTGAACGTGCTCTAAATGGAGAGGCACATGAAGCAGCTCAAGGCATGATTGGGGAGCTATTTGTGTTAAGGACCAATTTACCTCTTTATCATGGTCGGGAAAGTTTGGCTCAAGAAGAGGAGTTTTTGCTAACAGGAATCATTCCAAAGGAGATTCATAAGTCTAAGAAGTATGGCTTTGTGCGTAGAGCATACAGGTACAAATTGATTGGTGATGTCTTATACATGAAAGGGGCTGATCTCGTGTTGAGACGTGTACCTTGGAGGGAGGAGCTTTACAGAGTTTTGGAAGAGAATCACGAAGGCGCATGTGGTGGCCATTTTGCTCTAAAGATCACCTTGCATAAGATTTTGCAAGAGGGGTATGTATGGCCTAGTTTGCACAAGGATGTTCACCATTGGTGTAGGTCTTGCAATAGGTGTCAAGCATTTGGGAAGAGAGTGTTGAAGCCAGAGCTACGAAAAACCATTATGGCGTTTGATGTGTTTGAAAAGTGGGGAATTGATGCAATAGGCCCGTTACCTATCACAAGCAGGGGCAAAAGCTATATTTTGACGGCAGTGGACTATCTCTCTAGATGGGCAGAGGCTATAGCAGTAAAACAGATCACTGCAAAGGATGTGGCAAAATTTGTGTATGATGAAATATGTTGCAAGTTTGGGGTGCCACTGGAGTTACTTTCAGATAAGGGGCCTGGCTTTAGAGCTAAACTGCTAGATTTTTTATGTGCAAAGATGAAGATTAGGCACCAGCATACCACTCCTTATTACCCGCAGTGTAATGGCTTGAATGAAAGATTCAATGGTGAGTTGGTACAGATTCTTTCGAAAGTGACAGAGCACCAAGGAAAGAATTGGGATTTGGAATTGCCTAGTGCATTATGGGCTTACCGTACTTCGGTGAAGACAGGTACAGGGTTTACTCCATTTCATTTGGTGTATGGAAAGGAAGCACTATTGCCTGTGGAGGTAGAGTTGCCTGCGGTCAAGATGTTAGAGAAGTTGCTTGGGCCGCCTAGTGATGCATTCAAAGAGAGGCTCTTGCAGTTACAAGAGGTCCAGTTGGATAGGATGAGTGCATTGGAGCATTATGGGCAGATGCAGGATAAGGCTTTGACAAAGATAAATGAAAAGGTCAAAAGTAAGGGTATCAAGAAACATGACTTGGTTTTGCGCTACAACAGTAAGCTGGACAACACCTTCCAAAAGAAGTTTCAAATTAAGTGGGAAGGCCCTTTCAAGATAGTAGAGTGTTTTCCAAATGGCACATATCAGCTGGCTAACCTGGATGGTGTTCTACATAAGTCAAGGGTAAATGGATTGCGTCTTAAATTGTATCATGCTAGATTGATGATGGTGGAGCAAGATGAACTGTCTGTGGAGCAAGCAATGTTGGTGAAGGATGAGGAGACATGTGATGCGGCGAGTCTCATATCGCTCTTTGCTGCTGCTGATCATGAATGATCTAGCAGGCTAGGGGATGGGCAAATTATGTCAGGAGTTTTTTGGAGCAAGGGATTGCGCATATGTACATACCCATGCATGGTGCATCAAATAAAGTATTGCCCATTTTCCAGAGCCAGGTGGTTACGTGGGGCCCACATGTGTACAGGTAGAACAGCATGTACATAGTGCAGCAATTTTCACTATTATTAGTACTGGTGTGTTTTTTCTACAATAAGGAGGAGTTGGTAGCGCGTAAAACTTCTCGAGGAAGCTATCCGCGGGCCGACGACATGAGGTCAGCAGGTGTGAGAGGATGGCATCTAGTGGCGTCAGGAGGGCGAACGAGGTCAATATTTGCACGCAGATGAGGACGGACACAGCTTGGGTGTTTTCTTGTGATAATTATGCAAAAAGGTCATCATGAGGACCGCTTTTTGGGGCCACTTCACGTGGTTGCGAGATGCATTATTAGAAAAAGCTGAGTGCCAGGTGTGCGAATGATGCAAAAAGGTGACAACTATGCACTGCGAGGTCAGTTTTTGGCCTGTTCGGGGTCCGTTTGAGGTCATCTAAAAGGCCAAGGGTGCCCAAGTAATAAAGCTAAGTGTGGGAACTGAAAAAACTGAGAGAAGACCAGAAAAAACGTGGAGAAGAGAGGAGGAACAGCCGCAGGTGTGTTTTTGCTCATTTTGGAGCCTGTTTTGGCCGTAAACTGCTCATCCGAGTTCGGATTTGAGCACTTTGACATTGTAGACTGGGGTTTTGGGCCGTTCCGGACGCGATGGCGCTGTTTATTTTGCCAAATTCCTCACTCTTTTTCTGCTGTTTTTCTGTGTAATCTTCTCCGGTGAGTGAAGCTTCTTCTCCAATTTGTGATTGTATCTGGTATCTTTTACCCATATTGTGTGAGCTGTTTACCCCATTGGTGTTGGCCCAAGCTCAATTGTATCTAAACATCAGAAATTCTCCTCTTTTGAGCTGAGTTTTTTGGGTGTGTGTGTGTGTGTGTGTGTGTCTGTGTGGAGTGGATAAGTGGATAGTTTCTCTCCTCTCACTCCAGAGGTGTGTTCCCTGTCTCGGCCAGGTGTGTTGTCTAAGCGGAGTGGTGCCCCATAGTGTGTGTGTGTATCTTCCCAAGGGTGTGTGTCGGGTTGTTATAGAGGCGATGTGTGTGTTTTCATTCCGCTCACAACGTGTGATGATGTATGGATAACCCTTTGGATCAATTTTTTACACATCTATCTGCACCTCATCTTTGAGCTTGCAATACATGGCTCCACTAAAGTCTGTGAACATCTCATATTTTTCTAGATCTATGGTGTCACTCTGATCAATAGGATCGTGACTCATGTGCTACTTTTACTACTCATAAGATACATATGGCCTTCTAAATCTGTATACAAAACCTTATCTCCATTGTAGACATAGACTTGTAAAACTTGCTCTATTGCATTTATGTCTTTGCTATTGTCATTGACTAGCTCTGGTCCACTTGAAATCTCGGCTCAACCCGAGTCCATGTTGTGCCGGTCTATAAAGATGTCTCCTCATAGATTCTTTTGTTGTATGGTAAAATTCCTCCTTCTCGGGTTGAAAAAATTGCTTGTGCCCAAGCAATTCTGGTAGTTGAATACTTTTTAGACACACATGAGTTAGGAAACACTAGATCGAATGCATTAGAATTTGAGTGAAAAACTATGACTCTAAATAGCTTGATCTGCAATCACATGTACCTTTGGTGATAACAAGCTATCTTTGGAGCGCCAAAAATAAAATTTTACTATTTCAAGAGATTTTTGTCCAAGGTAATTTTCCTTGGTTTTTACATGTAGTTTCAAGTCTCTTCACTGAGTTTCAGAAAGTTTGAACTATATGTAAGTGGTTTACCATCCCTTTTTGTCCCGTCTTGAGGTTTCCATCTGTTTTGGTGTTTTAAGTCTTTACACAACTTCAAAGTTGTTCAAACTTGCTCAAGAGCTCTATAATGTTCAATGGAAGCTATGTCAATGAAAATTTTGCCAAAATCACCTTTCGGATAGAGAATTTATCTTATGTGCACCTAAGATAAATTCTTCAACTTTTGAACTTTGACCACTTGAATATGGTTTTTATGATAGGACAAAGCTAACCCTGGTGTCAAAATTAAAAAAATCACCTTTTTAGTAGAGAATTCATCTTATGTGCGCCTAAGATAAATTCTTCAAAATTTGAACTTTGACCACTTAAATAGGGTTATTATGATAAGACAAAGCTAACCCTGGTTTCAAAATTAAAAAAATCACCTTTCTGGTAGAGATTTTATTTTATGTGCGCCTAAGATAAATTCTTCAAATGAACTTTGACAACTTGACTAGGGTTATCATGATAAGACAAAGCTAAACCTGGTGTCAAAATCAAGAAATCACCTTTCTGGTAGAGAATTTATCTTCTGTGCGCCTAAGATAAATTTGAACTTTGACCACTTGAATAGGGTTATTATGACAAGACAAAGCTAACCCTGGTTTCAAAATACAAAAAAATCACCTTTCTGGTAGAGATTTTATTTTATGTGCGCCTAAGATAAATTCTTCAAATGAACTTTGACAACTTGACTAGGGTTATCATGATAAGACAAAGCTAAACTTGGTGTCAAAATCAAGAAATCACCTTTCTGGTAGAGAATTTATCTTTTGTGCGCCTAAGATAAATTCTTCAAAATTTGAACTTTGGCCACTTGAATAGGGTTATTATGATAAAACAAAGTTAACCCTGGTTTCAAAATAAAAAAACCACCTTTCTAGTAGAGAATTCATCTTATGTGCGACTAAGATAAATTCTTTAAAATTTGAACTCCGACCACTTAAATAGGGTTATTATGATAAGACAAAGCTAACCCTGGTTTCAAAATAAAAAAATCACCTTTCTGGTAGAGAATTTATCTTATGTGAGCGTAAGATAAATTCGTTCAAATTTGAACTTTGACCACTTGAATAGGGTTATTATGATAAGACAAAGCTAACCCTGGTTTCGAAATAAAAAAATCACCTTTCTAGTGAAAATTTTATCTTATGTGCACGTAAGATAAATTTTCACTATTTCAAGAGATTTTTTCCCAAGGTGATTTTCATGGGTTTTTACATGTAATCCTGGTGTCAAATCAAGAAAATTATCCTTCTGGTGAAAATTTTATCTTCGATGCACCTAAAATAAAATTTCCATGTTTCAACATATTTTTGACCAATTTGACTTGTGTAGGTTCTTATATGCGATTTCAAGCTTGTTCAATGAGTTTCGCAAAGTTTGGACAATTTACCAGTGTTTTGTCTCGCTTTTCGATCTCGTAGTAAAGGTTTCCAATTTTATTGGTCTTTTTACCCTTGCACATCTCCAAAATTGATGAAACTTGCTTAGGAGTTGTATTATGGTCTAAATAGACCTTATGAGTTGAAATTTTGGTAAAATACCCTCTCTACAGAGATTTCTATCTTCGGTGCGCCTAAGATAAAACTTTGCCATATTTTGACCTTTTTTGTTTTTTTCTTCACAGATTGATTTTCCCACAAGTTTTAGGATTTATCCACACCCTGGTTTCAAATTTTAGCATAATTTGACTTTTCCTTGTTGATTTTCTATGAAGTTTGCAGTTTTTTCCAATTTTGGACTTGACCAAGTGTTTTAGTGATCCAAATGTTTCCAAAATCAAAGGGGATGGTCTAAACAAGTTGGTCTACCACCTTGCAAGTTCAATTTCTCAGTTTCAGTCCCACAACCTCCTGTCTATCTTAGGTGCGCCTAAGATTATTTTGACATTTTTTTGGTTTTCTTCAATGCACCTTAGATCAAATGCAATCCTGATGGTTTTCTACTTACTCTACCCCTACTGAACATGAAAAAAGAGTGCAAAAAGTGGAAAATCCAACTTTCAATCTCAAATCTCTACTTCCTACTTAGGTGATACCTTACTGACCACCAGCTAGTCTCAAGGATCCTTCACCTACTCCGTCCTAGTAAACTAATGCTCACGAGGTCCTTACCGAGTATCTCTACTCTCAAGCACCTCTCAGCCGTGATAACGTCAAAAAATGTGTTACTCTAGCCAAAACTAGAGGAAGTAATGGAAATTCGAATGCTTTGGGTTTTTCTCTAGTCTAGGTTGCCTCGTCCCCGGCAACGATGCCAAAATGTCGGTCAGCTGCCAAGCATCACCATAACGATGCTAGCAAAGCAAGAACCACAGACATAAAATGTCAATACGTGGGACGTAGCTGACCCGGCTAGTGCATGGAGGCTACAAGAGATGGCCAATCTCTCGAAAAACCCAAGTCTAGTGTGCTCTCACCCAAATCGATCTTATGTGTGTGTTAGACACCAAAAGCCACTTTGCTTACCGCAAGCTTGATCCGAAGAATTTACATAGCTACAGTACTCCGAATGCAATGAAACTTAATGACTGGTATGTGCAGAGTGTCCTCAGCATCCCTATGTGCTCAGAAGTCATTTTTGACACTGTCAAAATCATGCGTTAGATAAACAACATGTTTACCGAAGCCTAATACGTTGATTTCATGTAGTTTCAATCCTCCAAATGCTTCAAAACTTAGTACCTAGAATGTGCAGAGTATCCTCAACACTCTCATGTGCACAAATGTCATTTTTGACACTCAGAAAAAATCGCGCATAAGAGAAACATCCTATTTTAGGTCATTCGATTTTGGACTTATGTAGAAAGAGAGAGCTTTCACCTACGAGTGCGTTAGTATGCTCGGATTTGCAATGCAACACCACACGAGGGCGACACAAAAGATTGAAATAGCAGAGAGCTCACAAGATTGTACTGCAGCGTATGCTCACTTTCATGATCCAAAACTTACGTCCAAAGTTACAAAAATTTGCCTTTATATCTTAGCCAAGGTTTAAAATGTGTAATGTTTGGGCGCCCAAGACCTTTGAGGCTCCACAACTTACTGCATTTGCAACCTAGGCGCACTAGTTTACCTATTCTTTACATCTTGGAACTCTCATTGAGCTCGTAACACGTTACAATTATCACAATGGCTAAATAAATCTAGAAATTACAGAGTCTTAACATACCCCGAGCGAGATTTTCCGAGCAAACTAAAATCCGAGCAAAGATTGGGTACCAGTGTCGAAGAAGTCAACCCACCTTGTGCTCTCAAACCATCACATCAATAATAGTTGAGTACCCAACAACTTTCCAAAAGAGAATGGAGCAACTGCTCTAGGTTGAGCTCCAACTTGGAACTAGGGAACTACGCTCCATACATGCCCCACAAAGATTTCCGCCTGTGTTGGTAGTTGTATCCTTTCCAAGTTGGAGGGGTTTAAAGCCATAGTCATTGAAAAGCAATCCATCAAGCCATTCAAGATCGACAGAGTTTCCACCTCCCCTAATCCCAAAAAGCCATGACATCTTTCTGGAGGATCAGGCAGAGACCTTCTTGGTGACCATGCAAATAAGGCAAAAACCACTGGAGGGGGTGAAGGAGAGGGAGGGGCAGAACTTCAAGGAAAAGGATGTTGATGAAGAGGACGAGCATAGGGCAACACTATGCAAAGACGAGATGGATGAAGAGCTTGCTACAATGGCCACAATATCTACACACAAAAGCAAGCTTGCCAACTACCTTTCCTCACTCTTTCACCTGCAAGCAAACTCCTCTCTCTCTCTATCTCTCTTGCTTTCTTTCTGCATCTCTCTTTGCACATGAACTCACACGGGTATCTGTTTGTGTATGTGTGTGTGAAAGATGGAGTAATAATGAACCACAATCGCCCTCCCCATCTACTCTGAATCCATCTCTTCCCTCCTACTACCTTGCCCCCTCTTTCTGGATGCTTTTCTTGGCCTCAAATGTGAGTGTTCTGTCTTCTCTCTCTCTGTCTCTCCTCTAGGCGGCCAAAATATCAAGATTCAGCAGCAAAAGCGAGCTTGATGGCGTTGTGAGCGGGATGAAAACACACACAGCGCCTCTATTATGACCCAACACACACTCTTGGGAAGATACACACACACACACACTATGGGGCACCACTCGGCTTACACAACACACCTGGCCGAGACAGGGAACACACCTCTGGAGTGAGAGGAGAGAGACTATCCACTTGCCCACTCCACACAGACACATACACACACACACACCCAAAAAACTCAGCTCAAAAGAGGAGAATTTCTGATGTTTAGATACAATTGAGCTTGGGCCAACACCAATGGGGCAAATAGCTCACACAATATGGGAAAAATAAGCCAGATACAATCACAAACTAGACCAGAAACTTCGCTCATAGGAGAAACTTACACAGAAAAACAGCAGGAAAAGAGTGAGGAATTTGGCAAAATGGACAGCGCCATCGCGTCCGGAATGGCCCAAAACCCCAGTCTACAATGTCAAAGTGCTCGAATCCGACCTCGGATGAGCAGTTTACGGCCAAAACAGGCTCCAAAATGAGCAAAAACACACCTGCGGCTGTTCCTCCTCTCTTCTCCACGTTTTTTCTGGTCTTCTCTCTGTTTTTTCGGTTCCCACACTTAGCTTTTTTACTTGGGCACCCTTGGCCTTTTAGATGACCTCAAACGGACCCCGAACATGCCAAAAACTAACCTCGCAGTGCATAGTTGTCACCTTTTTGCATCATCCGCACATCTGGCACTCAGCTTTTTCCAATAATGCGTCTCTCAACCACGTGAAGTGGCCCCAAAAAGTGGTCCTCATGATGACCTCTCTACATAATTAGCACAAGAAAACACCCACGTCATGTCTGTACTTATCCACGTGCAAGTATTGACCCCGTTCGGCCTCCTGACGCACTAGATGCCATTTGACGCACTTGCTTACCTCATGTCGTTGGCCCACGGATAGCTTCCTCGAGAAGTTTTACGCGCTAACAACTCCTCCTTATTGTAGAAAAAACACACTGGTACTGGTGATAGTGAAAATCGATGCACTATGTACATGCTATCCTACCTGTACACATGTGGGCCCCACGTAACCACCTGGCTCTTGAAAATGGGCAATACTTTATTTCATGCACCATGCATGGGTATGTACATATGCGCAATCCCTTGCTCCAAAAAACTCCTGACAGCGTCCTGCCCATGAACTAAGAATAAGTCGAGTGAGCCATGTGGACCAATCATCACCGTCCATCGAGCCAGGTCAAAATCAAGGCCTTTACTAATTCAAGGCGAGAAGACGAAGGTGGACAGGATGTGTGCTTGAGTGGGAGTCATTGTTCCCCCCTGTCAACGCCATGAATTAATCATCATTGTAGGCAACCTAAGGGACCCGAAGGTCATTTTGCAAGGGAGTACTTGAGAGTGTCAAATTTCAATGCCATTGCCTAGAATGATGGCAATGCCTGCTGTCTTTGGCAACAACATCACATTTACACATAAAAGTTGCAGAAGAACTGAAAATATGTAGCATGCCTCTTATATAAAAAGCAGTTTGTCAATTAATTCACAAGAAGTTTATGTGTGTGGAAGTGGGTCATTATAATTCTGGCATTGCCTTTAAATGATCATTCAATATTTTTGCTCGTCTTCAAGAATCTCTATCTTTGAATTATATTATGATATCTTTTTCGAGTATCACGATGACAATGCAAAACCGGTTTTCAAGACTCTTTTGTGAATCAAGGTAAAAAAGCGTAGCTCCCCTTAATTCACAAGAAGATTTAAACATTTACTCATGTAGGAAAACGGACTCTTTTTCAGTGTTTTTCGTACAATACATAACATCATGAGCTTCTGCTGGAGAGGCACCGCATACCTAGCTATGTACGATTGGGGTGGAGTACCGCCCTCCCCCCCCGACTGGGCCGGTGGTCCCCTGCCCCTATCGTACCTAGCTAGATATATAGTGCCTCCTTCACAGAAGCTAATGATGTTGAGGTAAGTCACAATGTGGGAATTATTGTGAGAATTTGTCTAAAAATTCTTGTGGTACCAAAAGAGAGAGAGAGAGAGAGAGAGAGAGAGAGAGAGAGAGAGAGAGAGAGAGAGAGAGAGAGAGAGAGAGAGAGAGCAAGATTGTGGGTGATGGTGGATGGCTTTCATGAAGGTGGATAGGACCTCGAGGGCACTATCAACACAGTACGAGGCAACAAAAAACGTATCGTTGAAGGGTTATGCTAAGGATGTTTCTTTGAAGGTATTTGCTTTGAGGCGCATTCTTTCGGGATCAGGGAGCGTGGCGGTGCTACCATTGCCCCACAATCCTCTCACCCCCGATCTTGCAAGATCATACTACCGCGTCATCCCTTGCATGCATCGCTATTTGAATGGTGATCTATGCACGCATCCATCTGGTGTAGCCCCCCCTCTCTCTCTCCTGGGCCAACCCTTATCTGTGATCAGACTGGTGCAGATGACGAGGGCAGCCCTTGGTTTCTTTGTTTGTCCCCTTGCGAGCCCACAATCGTGGCATGTTGCAGGCTCGCCAATGGTGATGTATGAATCAGTAGTAGGCAAGTTATGTACAAAATCTAAGATTAGTAAGGCGTAGTGGGCACTCTTCTTGTTCTTCAAGAGAAGCATAAACTTATGTGAACTTGATGATGTGGGTAGCAGTTGTAATCTTGATTGAGCAAAGGTTAATTTATTTATAGAGAGATTATTATATTAATAAAGAGAGAGAGAGAGAGAGAGAGAGAGAGAGAGATGCACTAGGTTGACAAGCATTACGGTGAGGAGCCTTTGTTTCCTACTTCTTGTGCACATGCGCGTCATTCTAGAGAGAGAAATGAGGAGATCGAGATTGTTGCAAAACTCTAAACGCAAAAAACGGGTCCATGTATTTTAACCGTTTGAAGTGATAAAAACCTCGTTATATTTTGAGGTTGCATTTGGGAAAAGTGAGAAATTTACACAAGTCTTAGTGTAATTATGGCTAAAAGCTTCAAATTTTGACCTAAAAACCAAGAGAGTTTCAAGTTTTCCCTTATTTTCACTATAAGGGAAATCCACGTTGGTGTGTTCAATGGAAGCTATGTCAATGAAAATTTTGTCAAAATCACCTTTCTGATAGAGAATTTATCTTATGTGCACCTAAGATAAATTCTTCAACTTTTGAACTTTGACCACTTGAATATGGTTCTTATGATAGGACAAAGCTAACCATGGTGTCAAAATTAAAGAAATCACCTTTTTAGTAGAGAATTCATCTTATGTGCGCCTAAGATAAATTCTTCAAAATTTGAACTTTGACCACTTGAATAGGGTTATTATGATAAAACAAAGCTAACCCTGGTTTCAAAATTAAAAAAATCACCTTTCTGGTAGAGATTTTATTTTATGTGCGCCTAAGATAAATTCTTCAAATGAACTTTGACAACTTGACTAAGGTTATCATGATAAGACAAAGCTAAACCTGGTGTCAAAATCAAGAAATCACCTTTCTGGTAGAGAATTTATCTTCTGTGCGCCTAAGATAAATTTGAACTTTGACCACTTGAATAGGGTTATTATGACAAGACAAAGCTAACCCTGGTTTCAAAATACAAAAAAATCACCTTTCTGGTAGAGATTTTATTTTATGTGCGCCTAAGATAAATTCTTCAAATGAACTTTGACAACTTGACTAGGGTTATCATGATAAGACAAAGCTAAACCTGGTGTCAAAATCAAGAAATCACCTTTTTGGTAGAAAATTTATCTTCTGTGCGCCTAAGATAAATTCTTCAAAATTTGAACTTTGGCCACTTGAATAGGGTTATTATGATAAAACAAAGTTAACACTGGTTTCAAAATAAAAAAACCACCTTTCTAGTAGAGAATTCATCTTATGTGCGACTAAGATAAATTCTTTAAAATTTGAACTCCGACCACTTAAATAGGGTTATTATGATAAGACAAAGCTAACCCTGGTTTCAAAATAAAAAAATCACCTTTCTGGTAGAGAATTTATCTTAGGTGAGCCTAAGATAAATTCACGTTCAATATTTGAACTTTGGCCACATGAATTAGGATTATTTAGCAGAAAGACAAGAACAAGAACTAACCCTGGTTTCGAAATAAAAAAATCACATTTCTAGTGAAAAATTTATTTCTTATGTGCACTAAGAATAAATTTTTCCTTCACTATTTCAAGAGATTTTTTCCGAGGGTGTTTTCATGGGTTTTTACCTGTAATCCTCCTGGTGTCCAAATCCAGAAAATTTCCCCTTCTGTGAAAATTTTATATTCGGATGCAAGCACCTAAAATCAAATTTCCATGTTTCAACATATTTTTGACCAATTTGACTTGTGTAGGTTCTTATATGCGATTTCAAGCTTGTTCAATGAGTTTCGCAAAGTTAGGACAATTTACCAGTGTTTTGTCTCCCTTTTCGATCTCGTAGCAAAGGTTTCCAGTTTTCTTGGTCTTTTTACCCTTGCACATCTCCAAAATTGATGAAACTTGCTTAGGAGTTGTATTATGGTCTAAATAGACCCTGTGAGTTGAAATTTTGGTAAAATACCCTCTATAGAGATATTTCTATCTTCGGTGCGCCTAAGATAAAACTTTGCCATATTTTGACATTTTTTGTTTTTTTCTTCACAGATTGATTTTCCCACAAGTTTTAGGATTTATCCACACCCTAGTTTCAAATTTTAGCATAATTTGACTTTTCCTTGTTGATTTTCTATGAAGTCTGCGGTTTTTTCCAATTTTGGACTTGACCAAGTGTTTTAGTGATCCAAATGTTTCCAAAATCAAAAGGGATGGTCTAAACAAGTTGGTCTATCACCTTGCAAGTTCAATTTCTTAGTTTCAGTCCCACAACCTCCTGTCTATCTTAGGTGCGCCTAAGATTATTTTGACATTTTTTTGGTTTTCTTCAATGCACATTAGATCAAATGCAATCCTGATGGTTTTCTACTTACTCTACCCCTATTGAACATGAAACAAGAGTGCAAAAAATGGAAAATCCAACTTTCAATCTCAAATCTCTACTTCCTACTTAGGTGATACCCGTACTGACCACCAGCTAGTCTCAAGGATCCTTCACCTACTCCGTCCTAGTATACTAATGCTCACGAGGTCCTTACCGAGTATCTCTACTCTCAAGCACCTCTCAGCCATGATAACATCAAAAAACGTGTTACTCTAGCCAAAACTAGAGGAAGTAATGGAAATTCGAATGCTTTGGGTTTTTCTCTAGTCTAGGTTGCCTCGTCCCCGGCAACGACGCCAAAATGTCGGTCAGCTGCCAAGCATCACCATAACGATGCTAGCAAAGCAAGAACCACAGACATAAAATGTCAATACGTGGGACGTAGCTGACCCGACTAGTGCATGGAGGCTACAAGAGATGGCCAATCTCTCGAAAAACCCAAGTCTACCGAAATCGATCTTATGTGTGTGTTAGACACCAAAAGCCACTTTGCTTACCGCAAGCTTGATTCAAAGAATTTGTATAGCTACAATACTCCGAATGCAATGAAACTTAATGACTAGCATGTGCATAGTGTCCTCAGCATCCCTATGTGCTCAGAAGTCATTTTTGACACTGTCAAAATCGTGCGTAAGATAAACAACATGCTTACCGAAGCCTAATACGTTGATTTCATGTAGTTTCAATGCTCCAAATGCTTCAAAACTTAGTACCTAGAATGTGCAGAGTATCCTCAACACTCTCATGTGCACAAATGTCATTTTTGACACTCAGAAAAAATCGCGCATAAGAGAAACATCCTATTTTAGGTCATTCGGTTTTGGACTTATGTAGAAAGAGAGAGCTTTCACCTACGAGTGCCTTAGTATGCTCGGATTTGCAATGCAACACCAAAAGAGGGAGATACAAAAGATTGAAACAACAGAGAGCTCACAGGATTGTACTGCAGCGTATGCTCACTTTCATGATCAAAAACTTAGGTCCAAAGTTACAAAAAGTTGCTTTTATACCTTAGCCAAGGTTTAAAATGTGTAATGTTTGGGCGCCCAAGACCTTTGAGGCTCCACAACTTACTGCATTTGCAACCTAGGTGCACTAGTTTACCTATTCTTTACATCTTGGAACTCTCATTGAGCTCGTAACACGTTACAATTATCACAATGGCTAAATAAATCTAGAAATTACAAAGTCTTACCATACCCCTAGCGAGATTTTCCGAGCAAACTAAAATCCGAGCAAAGATTGGGTACCAGTGTCGAAGAAGTCAACCCACCTTGTGCTCTCAAACCATCACATCAATAATAGTTGAGTACCCAACAACTTTCCAAAAGAGAATGGAGCAACTGCTCTAGGTTGAGCTCCAACTTGGAACTAGGGGACTACGCTCCATACATGCCCCACAATGATTTCCACCTTTGTTGGTAGTTGTATCCTTTCCAAGTTGGAGGGGATTAAAGCCATAGTCATTGAAAAGCAATCCATCAAGCCATTCAAGATTGACAGAGTTGCCACCTCCCCTAATCGTAAAAAGCCATGACATCTTTCTAGGGGATCAGGCAGAGACCTTCTTGGTGATCGTGCAAATAAGGCAAAAACCACTGGAGGGGGTGAAGGAGAGGGAGGGGCAGAACTTCAAGGAAAAGGATGTTGATGAAGAGGACGAGCATAGGGCAACACTATGCAAAGACGAGATGGATGAAGAGCTTGCTACAATGGCCACAATATCTACACACAAAAGCAAGCTTGCCAACTACCTTTCCTCACTCTTTCACCTGCAAGCAAACTCCTCTCTCTCTCTCTCTCTCTCTTGCTTTCTTTCTGCATCTCTCTTTGCACATGAACTCACACGGGTATCTGTTTGTGTATGTGTGTGTGTCAAAGATGGAGTAATAATGAACTACAACCGCCCTCCCCATCTACTATGAATCCAGCTCTTCCCTCCTACTACCTTGCCCCCTCTTTTTGGATCCTTTTCTTGGACTCAAATGTGAGTGATTTGTCTTTCTCTCTCTCTCTCTCTCTCTCTCTCTCTCTCTCTCTCTCTTTGTGTGTGTGTGTGTGTGTGTGTGTGTGTGTGTGTGTGTGTGAGTGAGTTTGTGTGCACGTGCGCTGCAAGTGCCTATACTTTGCTAATGAGCACTTACAGAAAAACTTGGCACACCTATGATCGTATGGCAACATGCACTCATCTTTGGATCTCCATGAAGAGATTCGTATGAGCTTCATCAATTTGCTGTGTGAGAAGGTATGAATAATGATTTGGGCATTCATAACCCATATGCAAGCAAGTCCATAACATGCAGATAAAAAAACTAGGAGCTGCAACATCATGGGTAGCATAAAATATAATAACTCAATAAGGAGTTTAAAGCCGATCTCTCTCTCTCTCTCTCTCTCTCTCTCTCTCTCTCTCTCTCTCTCTCTCGGGCGTATTGACGTCACAACGACAATTAGTTTTCGGAAAAAATGTGACTCCATTTAATATTATGCCCCTAAATAGAGAAGAATATTGTAAAGTTTTTGAAAAATAACCCAATTTCTTGAAATCTATTTTTGGAAAATTCATTGAAAGGAATTTTGTATGTTTGGGAAAGTAATTTTTCCCAGACACTAGCAAGAATGAAGGAGCTATCCATTGCCGAAAGAGAAAGAAAGAAAAGCTCTTGTGCCATTGTTTACTTTGGGATACGGATCTCTTCACGGAGATCGAGTTTCTCCACCCGGGACCTCCCTACACATTACCTGCCTCTAGGACCGCACGCTGGCACGCATTGCTACATGAGAAGGTAATTCTTTGAGGGTTTTACTCGTTGGTGCTCCCTGCACAACAGTGTTTGGGAAAAATCAATTTCACAAACAAACAAAATTCCATTTAAGATAAATTCCAAGAAGAATTTCCTAATGACGTGCACCGTAAATGAACACATCTTTTAATCACGTCACTCATTTTATCAACACGTGAGGCTTCAGTCAGTTCATGGATTTTTGCCCTCGAATTGGTGGCACCTATATATGCTTGGCATTGATGTAATGTCTCTCTAGCACCGTGCACCGGCTGTTGAAGATGATGAAACAGGAAACAGAAGGAAGAGAGAAACTCAGAGTAGGAAGAAGATGGAGAAGGAGAAGACACAGAGCTTGCGTACGAGATCTCTGTAGTTCTGTCTCTCTGTATTAGAATAATAGAGTATATACAAACTCAGAGCTACAAAGCTTATATGAGACCCTAAGAGATAAGGTGTCCTTTCACACCAGATGTCTACGGGGAAAAACCCAGTGGGAGAAAAGTGCCCCTGGTGAAGCGCGTATACACACTAACACTACTACATGTCTACAAATCCCCCTGTAGTGATAATGTGAATCCGTACAAGGTAGCAGATCATCATGTGTATGAGAGTAAGCCTAAAGCTTTTCAGAAAGCTTCAAACTTTTCTCGTGATAATGCCTTCATAAATAGATCTGCAATGTTATCCTGTGTAGGACAGTAAGTTAGTGTGATCTCCCCTGCATGTAGCCTTTCCCTGACATAGTGGTAGTGAACCTCTATGTGCTTTGTTCTTGCATGAAATATTGGATTCCTTGCAACTGCCATAGCATTCTGACTGTCAGTGAAAATGGTAGTGGGTGCCTGTTGACACTCACAAAGATCTGCCAATAACCAACGTATCCATACACAATCAACTGTTGCCATGAAAGCTGCCCTGTACTTAGCTTCACAAGTTGATGTAGCCACTGTGGGTTGCTTCTTGCTTAGACAAGATATACATGCATTTCCCAATAAAAAACAATTCCCACTTGTGGAATGTCGTGTGTCAAAATCACCTGCCCAATCTGAATCGCTGTAACCAAGAAGCCGCATAGAACTGTGCTTTCCATACATATCCCCCCTTGGAGAGAACATGGAAAGATTAGGGGTACCTGAAAGGTAACGAAGTATGCGCTTCACAGCCTGCCAATGATGCATACCTGGGCTGTGCATAAATCTGCTTGCTTGTGAAACCCCAAATTGAATGTCTGGACGAGTGTTGCCTTCCAAATATATCAAGCAACCAACTGCTACTGCATAAGTATGTACATCAAAAGGTTCTCCAGCATCGTGCATGCTCAGCTTTGCTCCAGTTTCTATGGGTGTAGAGATTGGTTTACAATTTTGCATACCAAACTTGTCCAAAATTTTATGCAAATATTTTGCCTGCAACATGTATATGCCATCCTCTGATTGCACAAACTGAATACCCAAGTAATAATGTAGCAAACCAAGATCAGACATCTCAAAGGTTTTTCTCAAAGCATCTTTAAACGCTTCAATTTCATCTGCAGTATTGCCTGTAAGAAGCATATCATCCACATAAAGTGTTAGCATAATGAGAACTCCATCTCTCTTTTTGACATACAAAGTACTTTCTGTTGGACTATTCTGAAATCCCTGGCCAATCAAATAAGTATGTATCTTCTCATACCATGCTCTTGGAGCCTGTTTGAGACCATACAAAGCTTTACGCAATCTACATACCTTTTGCTCTTGACCTTTTACAACAAAACCACGTGGTTGACTTACATAAACTTCTTCCTGCAAATCACCATTCAAAAAAGCAGTTTTGATATCCAACTGATGCACTTTCCAACCATGATGAGAAGCAATTGCAATTAGTGATCTAACTGTGGACGCACGAGAAGTAGGAGCAAAGGTTTCATCATAATCTATGCCTTTCTGTTGCGCATAGCCTTTTGCCACAAGCCTTGCTTTGTACCTGTCAACAGTACTAAAAACCCACTTTGTACCAATACGCTTTTTACCTGTAGGCAAGTCCACTAGATCCCATGTATGATTCTTATGAATAGAATCAATTTCTTGCTGCATAGCATCTTTCCACTGAACACACTCTAAAGCTTGTTCAAATGAATCAGGCTCATCTGCATCTCAAAGAGTGCTAAAGCAAGCCAAATCTACTTGCTCTTTGCCAAAAGTAGTACCAGCACGTGTTTTTCGTGGCAACGGTGCATCCAACTTGCTATCCTGCAAAGTTTTTTGAACCCATTTAGGCAAGGTTCTTTCTTCCCTGAGAACTTCTTGCTCTTCACGCACAATTTTCTCTACATCATGAGGTGTCACATGCTGATCAAAAGATTGATCAAGATTATCAACCTGTTGTGATTCTTGATTCTCCACAAAAGAAGGAAGCAAACCTTCAAATACATCATGTGTCTGCATATGAGGTACATCAAAAGCAACCATAGGTTGAGCAGTAGTTTCTGCAAAAATTACATCACGACTTTCAAAAATCTTGTTTGTAGTAAGATTGTAAAGTCTATAACCTTTACTTCCACTACTGTACCCCACAAATATACATTTGATTGCCTTATCATCAAGCTTCCCACATAACTGCTGAGGGATGTGAGCATAAGCAAGACAACCAAAAACACGAAGATAACTGACTGAAGGTTTTCTGTCATACCAAGCTTCATATGGAGTAATGGTCTTCAAGGCACGAGTAGGACACCTGTTCAAAACATGTGCTGCACAAGCAACTGCCTCCATCCATAGCTTATGAGGCAAACTCTTAGCCTTGAGCATACATCTGGCCGTCTCCATTAAAGACCTTTTCTTCCTTTCTGAAACACCATTTTGTTGTGGTGTGTATGGCATAGTGCATTGGTGTTTAATGCCTTTCTTTCTCAAAAAATCCTTAAATACACCTGACATGTATTCACCTCCTCGATCGGTACGAAGAGTCTGTACTTTGCAACCTGTTTCATTTTCAACCATGGCGACATAATGTTGAAAAATTGCAAACACATCTGACTTTGCTTTGAGTGGATACACCCAACAAAACCTGGAAAAGTCATCAATGAAGGTCACAAAATAAAGGTTGTTTCCTATAGATGGCGTCCTCATAGGACCACATACATCACTGTGTACAAGCTACAACTTTCGTGTCCCTCTAACTGAACCATCCTGCGAAAATGCAAATCTGTGCATCTTTCCAAGAACGCAACCTTCACATACATGTCTTGGTGGCATCTCCAATAAAGAAAAATCATGCACCATATTATGACGTTGTAAAGTCATCAAACTGTCATAACCAACATGCCCAAATCTAGCATGCCACAACTCAACATCCTGCATGGCCTGAGTCTTTGTTTCTGCAATACATACCTGAATCTGCTTTTCATAACGATCTAGCACAAATAGTCCATTTTCCAACGTACCTGTAGTGATAAGAGAATAACCATTCTCTCGATCTCGTACAACACATCTGTCATCCTCAAAAATGACCCGAAGACCATTTTTTGCAAGAGAGGATACAGACAACAAATTCTTCTTGATCCTTGGAACATATAAGACATCTGGCAAGCATATATCTGAACCATCTGAAATGGTAATCAAAATCTTACCAACGCCTTTGATTGGATAAGAAGCATTATTTGCTTTCCTGCTGGAGTTGCATCCAATGAACAAAACAAATCCTTCCTTGAAGTAATATGCCTGGATGCACCACTATCAAAGTACCAAATCATTTGTGTCTCGTCAACATTGTAAGCAGAAAAATCTGATCATACTAAGAAAGCATAAGAATCCTGCACAAAGTTTGCAGACTCTTCTTTAGCTGTAGAAGAATCACCAAAAGCTGAAACAACCAAACTTGACTCTTTCTTCTTTTCTTTAGCAATTCGCTTTTTACACTCACTAATGTAGTGACTAGGTTTCTTGCAGTAGTGACATTTACCTTTCTTTTTGGACTTGTTGGAATCACCTTCAGACTTCTTTGAAGACTGTCCTGCACCAGACTTGGAGTGATGAGCACTCTCTTTACCCTTGTTTTTGTTCTGTACAACAAGAGCATGATCCATACCATCCACCTGTAAAGACTTGTTCTTACGTGATTGATCCTCTTGCAATAGCAAAGCCACTAACTCTTCAAAATGAAGAGGCTCAGGATTAGATCGCAAAGACAGAGTCAAAGAAGTCTGAAAAGTCAAATAAGATGGTGGTAGTGAATTGAGTGTTTTGGAAACCAAGTCCTTCTCTGGAATCACTTCATCAATGCTAAGCAATTGCTCTTTAAGATCCCTGATTTTTGTAAGATGCTCGACGATATCGTCACCTTCGTCCATCTGTATTTTGTCAAGTTGTTTCTTCAAAAAATCTATTCTGGCAGCGTTTCTCCCTCCAAACATAGCTTGCAGAGTGTCCCAAGCATCCTTAGAAGTTCTGCAAGATCTGATATGTGGTGTGATTGTCCTCTTTATGGTTAAGGCAATCACAGCCATAGCTTGTGCATCTTTAGTATCCCATTTCTTTTGCTCTGGAGTGACTTGTGAGGGTCCTACACCAACAGATGCACCACGACCAGGTGTGGCAGGTGCAATGCTACCTGGACGAACTTCATCTCCAGATACATAATCCCATAATCCTTTACCAACCAAAACATTTTTGGCCATAAAAGACCAAAGAGAATAGTTGGTACCATCCAATTTGTCTTCGGATGTAAATGCACCAAAAATCTCTTTCTCCGTAGATTGAGCCATACTGTGGATGCACACAAGAGAGCAAAAGAACCTCCAAGAGATTCCCAAATCTCCTCTCCAATGCAAGCAAAACTCTACACAAAATCGCAGCACAAAGCTAAGACAAGCTACTTCCCAAAAGAACTGTTTACCTGAAGAAAATCTGTCAAAAAGCACACCCTCTTGATCTAAATGCCTCTGAAAAGTAACTTATGCTACGCTGCTCAGAACAAAATTCTGAGGGCTCGAACGGCTTCAAAAGGGGGGTAAAACTACAGGTCACCTACTGAGAATACTCCCGCAACGTCGAGGATGCTCCCACGAGCAAATGTTCTGAAAACTACCTGAAAACTGTGATTGCGCGCGCGGACGCGAAAACGCAAGTAGAGGCTCTGGAAATCACCTTGCTCTGATACCAATTGTTGAAGATGATGAAACAGGAAACAGAAGGAAGATAGCAACTCAGAGTAGGAAGAAGATGGAGAAGGAGAAGACACAGAGCTTGCGTACGAGATCTCTGTAGTCTATCTCTCTGTATTAGAATAATAGAGTATATACAAACTTAGAGCTACAAAGCTTATATGAGACCCTAAGGGATAAGGTGTCCTTTCACACCAGATGTCCAGGGGGAAAAACCCAGTGGGAGAAAAGTGCCCCTGGTGAAGCGCGTATACACACTAACACTACTACAGACATCTGGTGTGAAGGACACCTTATCTCTTAGGGTCTCATAAAACTTTGTAGCTCTGAGTTTGTATAGACTCTATTATTCTAATACAGAGAGACAGAACTACAGAGATCTCGTACGCAAGCTCTGGTCTCTTCCTTCTCCATCTTCTTCCTACTCTGAGTTTCTCTCTTCCTTCTGTTTCCTGTTTCATCATCTTCACAGCCGGTGCACGAGCTAGAGAGACATTACATCAATGCCAAGCATATATAGGTGCCACCAATTCGAGGCAAAAATCCATGAACTGACTGAGCCCTCACGGTTGATAAACTGAGTGACGTGATTCAAAGATGTGTTTTCATTTACGGTGCACGTCATTAGGAAATTTTCTGTGAATTTATCTTTAAATGGAATTTTGTTTGTTTGTGAAATTGGGGATTTTCCCAAACACTGATGTGCAGGGAGCACCAACGAGTAAAACCCCTCAAAGAATTACTTCACAGGTAGCAATGCGTGCCAGCGTGCGGTCCTAGAGGCAGTTAAATGTGTAGGGAGTCCCGGTGGAGAAACTCGTCTCCGTGAAGAGATCCGTATCCCAAAAAATAAACAATGGCAACAAGAGCTTTTCTTTCCTTTCTCTTTCGGCAATGGATAGCTCCTTCATTCTTGCTAGTGTCCAGGAAAAATTACTTTCCCAAACATACAAAATTCCTTTCAATGAATTTTCCAAAAAAGATTTCAAGAAATTGGTTTATATTTCAAAAACTTACAATATTCTTCTCTATTTAGGGGCATAATCTATTAAATGGAGTCACCTTTTTTCCGAAAACTAATTGTCGTTGTGACGTCAATTACGCCCGAGAGAGAGAGAGGAAGAGAGAGAGAGAGAGAGAGGAGAGAGGAGAGAGAGATCGGCTTTAAACTCCTTCTTGAGTTATATTATATATTTATGCTACCCATGATGTTTGCAGCTCCTAGTTTTTTTATCTGCATGTTATGGACTTGCTTGCATATGGGTTATGAATGCCCAAATCATTATACAACCCTTCTCACACAGCAAAATTGATGAAGCTCATACGAATCTCTTCAATGGAGATCCAAAGATGATGCATGTTGGCCATACGATCAATAGTGGGGGTGTGCCAAGTTTTCTGTAAGTCTCATTAGCAAAGTATAGCACTTGCAGCGCACGTGCACACAAACTCCCACACTCACCACACACAACACACACCAACACACACACACACACACACACACACAAAGAGAGAGAGAGAGGAGAGAGAGAGAGAGAGAGAGAAGAGAGAAGACAAATCACTCACATTTGAGTCGCAAGAAAGGATCCAAAAGAGGGGGCAAGGTAGTCGGAGGGAAGAGCTGGATTCATAGTAGATGGGAGGCGGTTGAAGTTCATTATTACTCCATCTTGACACACACACATAGCACAAAACGAAGGTGGACAGGATGTGTGCTTGAGTGGGAGTCATTGTTCCCCCCTTTCAAAGCCATGAATTAATCATCATTGTAAGCAACCTAAGGGACCCGAAGGTCATTTTGCAAGGGAGTACTTGAGAGTGTCAAATTTCGATGCCATTGCCTGGAATAATGGCAATGCCTGTTGTCTTTGGAAACAACATCACATTTACACATAAAAGTTGCAGAAGAACTAAAAATATGTAGCATGCCTCTTATGTAAAAAGCAGTTTGTCAATTAATTCACAAGAAGTTTATGTGTGTGGAAGTGGGTCATTATAATTCTGGCATTGCCTTTAAATGATCATTCAATATTTTTGCTTGTCTTCAAGAATCTCTATCTTTGAATTATATTATGATATCTTTTTCGAGTATCACGATGACAATGCCAAACCGGTTTTCAAGACTCTTTTGTGACTCAAGGTAAAAAAGCGTAGCTCCCCTTAATTCACAAGAAGATTTAAACATTTCCTCATGTAGGAAAACGGACTCTTTTTCAGTGTTTTTCGTACAATACATAACATCATGAGCTTCTGCTCGAGAGGCACCGCATACCTAGCTAGGTACGATTGGGGTGGAGTACCTCCCCCCCCCCCCAACCCACCACTGGGCCGGTGGTCCCATACCCCTATCGTACCTAGCTAGATATATAGTGCCTCCTTCACAGAAGCTAATGATGTTTAGGTAAGTCACAATGTGGGAATTATTGTGAGAATTTGTCTAAAAATTCTTCTGGTACCAAAAGGGGGAGAGAGAGAGACACACACACACACACACACACACACACAACACACACACACACACACACACCACACACACACCACACACACACACCACACACACACACACCACACACACAGAGAGAGAGAGAGAGAGAGAGAGAGAGAGAGAGAGAGAGAGAGAGAGAGAGAGAGAGAGAGCAAGATTGTGGGTGATGGTGGATGGCTTTCATGAAGGTGGATAGGACCTCGAGGGCACTATCAACACAGTACGAGGCAACAAAAAACGTATCGTTGAAGGGTTATGCTGAGGATGTTGCTTTGAAGGTATTTGCTTTGAGGCGCATTCTTTCGGGATCAGGGAGCGTGGCGGTGCTACCGTTGCCCCACAAGCCTCTCACCCCCGATCTTACAAGATCATACTACCACGTCATCCCTTGCATGCATCGCTATTTGCATGGTGATCTATGCACGCATCCATTTGGTGCAGCCCCCCCCCTCTCTCTCTCTCCTGGGTCAACCCTCATCTCTGATCAGATTGGTGCACATGACGAGGGCAACCCTTGGTTTCTTTGTTTGTCCCCTTGAGAGCCCACAATCGTGGCATGTTGCAGGCTCGCCAATGGTGATGTATGAATCAGTAGTAGGCAAGATATGTACGAAATCTAAGATTAGTAAGGCGTAGTGGGCACTCTTCTTGTTCTTCAAGAGAAGCGTAAACTTATGTGAACTTGATGATGTGGGTAGCAGTTGTAATCCTGATTGAGCAAAGGTTAATTTATTTATAGAGAGATTATTATATTAATAAAGAGAGAGAGAGAGAGGAGAGAGAGAGAGAGAGAGAGAGAGAGAGAGAGAGAGAGAGAGAGAGAGAGAGAGAGAGAGAGAGAGAGAGAGAGAGAGAGATGCACTAGGTTGACAAGCATTATGGCGAGGAGCCTCTGTTTCCTACTTCTTGTGCACATGCACATCATTCTAGAGAGAGAAATGAGGAGATGGAGATTGCTGCAAAACTCTAAACGGAAAAAACGGGTCCATGTATTTTAACCGTTTGAAATGATAAAAACCTCGTTATATTTTGAGGTTGCATTTGGGAAAATCGAGAAATTTACACAAGTCTTAGTGTAATTATGGCTAAAAGCTTCAAATTTTGACCTAAAAACCAAGAGAGTTTCAAGTTTTCGCTTTTTTCACTAGCTGCAGATGGTATTGGCTCGATATGATGAATGTGGAGGACAACTAAATCCAAAGAAATGTCATTTAGCACAGCCAAGGGTGAAGTTATTGGGCCACATGGTGTCAGAAAATGGCATTGAGGCTGATCCAGACAAGGTTAAGTCTATTATTCTTCTTCCATCACCTGCGAGTACGAAGCAATTGGCAACTTTTATACACAAAGTGAAGTACATGGTTCGGTTTATTCCATTGTCTTCACAGCTCCTTTATCCATTACAACAAGTGGCAAAGCATGATCCACTGCAATGGGATGACAAGTGCGAAGAGGTGTTTCAAGAAGTCAAAGAGGTGTTAGGGGGGTTGTCAGCCATGCAGGCTCCTGATTGGGAGCAAGTGTTTTATGTAAATCCATCGGTAGGGGATGATGCTATTGGAGCCATGCTATTGCAAAAGGGGAAGGGCAGTCATTATATGAGGCCAGTGTATTGTGCAAGCCGAGTGAAGTTGGTAGCAGAGAGAAAGTTCTCGGAAGTAGAGCTAGTGATGGCCAGCGTAATATTTGCTTGTCAACGATTTCGTCATTACTTGCTACCACGACCTTTTGTTTTCTTGACGAGTTATGCCTTTTTTCCACAGTTAATTAATGGCACTAACATGTCAGATGTGGTCAAGAAATGGGTAATTGAGCTGTAAGAGTTCGAGTTCTCTTTTTTAGTGGAAGACAGTACAAGAGCTACCCTAGCCGATTTGTTGACTTACAAGGAGAATCCCCTCCTTGTTAAGGAAGAGGTGGTGAGAAAGGTAGTCGAGGAAGTGCCACAGATCAGAAATGCACATGTGTTTTTCTTTGATGGCTCATACAGAAAGAGCCATGATGCAGCTTCGGGGGGTATAGCACTTTATGATCCAGAGGGGAAGCTAGTATGCAAGAGAGGGTTCAAGTTGGATGCGCATAGTAATAATGAGGCTGAATATGCAACGTTGGAAGCCGGATTACACATTTGTTTGAAGCATGGGGTTAGAAGGTTGAGCATAAAAGGTGATGCCTGGTTAGTTGGGAAGCAAGTTTTGGGTGTGTGGAAGAGCAAGAACACTTCATTGAAGGAAATGTGTTTCAGAATTAAAGGCCCGTTAAAAAATTTCGAAGCATGGAGCATCAGACACATTGAACGTGCTCTAAATGGAGAGGCACATGAAGCAGCTCAAAGAGGACCAATTTACCTCTGTATCATGGTCGAGAAAGTTTGGCTCAAGAAGAGGAGTTTTTGTTAACAGGAATCATTCCAAAGGACATTCCGAAGTCTAAGAAGTATGGTTTTGTGCGTAGAGCATACAGGTACAAATTGATTGGTGATGCCCTTATACATGAAAGGGGGCTAATCTTGTGTTGAGAGGTGTACCTTGGTGGGAGGAGCTTTATAGAGTGTTGGAAGAGAATCATGAAGGTGCATGTGGCGGCCATTTTGCTCTAAAGATCACCTTACATAAGATCTTGCAAGAGGGGTATGTATGGCCTAGTCTGCACAAGGATGTTCACCATTGGTGTAGGTCTTGCAATAGGTGTCAAGCATTTGGGAAGAGAGTGTTGAAGCCAGAGCTACGAAAAACCATTTTGGCGTTTGATGTGTTTGAAAAGTGGGGGATTGATGCAATAGGCCCATTACCTATCACAAGCAGGGGCAAAAGCTATATTTTGATTGCAGTGGACTATCTCTCTAGATGGGCAGAGGCTATAGAAGTAAAACAAATCACTGCAAAGGATGTGGCAAAATTTGTGTATGATGAAATATGTTGCAAGTTTGGGGTGCCACTGGAACTACTTTAAGATAAGGGGCCAGGATTTAGAGCCAAACTGCTAGACTTTTTATGCGCAAAGATGAAGATTAGGCACCATCATACCACTCCTTATTACCCGCAGTGTAATGGCCTAAATGAAAGATTCAATGGTGAGTTGGTGCAAATTCTTTCGAAACTGACAGAGCACCAAGGAAAGAATTGGGATTTGGAATTGCCTAGTGCATTATGGGCTTACTGTACTTGGTGAAGACAGGGACAGGGTTTACTCCATTTCATTTGGTATATGGAAAGGAAGCACTATTGCCTATGGAAGTGGAGTTGCCTGCAGTCAAGATGTTAGAGAAGTTGCTTGGGCCGCCTAGTGATGCATTCAAAGAGAGGCTCTTGCAGTTACAAGAGGTTCAGCTGGATAGGATGAGTGCATTGGAACATTATGGGAAGATGCAGGATAGGGCTTTGGCAAAGATAAATGAAAAGGTCAAAAGTAAGGGTATCAAGGAGCATGATTTGGTTTTGCGGTACAACAGTAAGCTGGACAACACCTTCGAAAAGAAGTTTCAAATTAAGTGGGAAGGCCCTTTCAAGGTAGTTTTCCGAATGGCACATATCAGTTGGCTAACCTGGATGGGATTTTACATAAGTCAAGGGTAAATGGATTGCGTCTTAAATTGTATCATGCTAGATTGATGATGGTGGAACAAGATGAGATCTTTGCAGAACAAGTAAGGTGTGTGAGGGATGAGGAGACCTGTGACGTAGCGAGTCTCATATCTCTTTTTGCTGCCTGCTGCTGATCATGAATGATCTAGCAGGCTAGGGGATGGGAAAATTATGTCAGGAGTTTTTTGGAGCAAGGGATTGCACATATGTACATACACATGCATGGTGCATCAAATAAAGGATTGCCCATTTTCCAGAGCCAGGTGGTTATGTGGGCCCACATGTGTACAGGTAGGACAGCATGTACATAGTGCATCGATTTTCACTATCACCAGTACCAGTGTGTTTTTTCTACAATAACGAGGAGTTGGTAGCGCGTAAAACTTCTCAAGGAAGCTATCCGCGGGCTGATGACATGAGGTAAGTAGGTGCGTTAGATGACATCTAGTGGCGTCAGGAGGGCGAATGGGGTCAATACTTGCACGTGAAGAAGTACGGGCACAACTTGGATGTTTTCTTGTGATAATTATGCAGAAAGGTCATCATGAGGACCATATTTTGGGGCCACTTCACGATGAATTATTGGAAAAAGCTGAGTGCCAGGTGTGCGGATGATGCAAAAAGTTGACAAGTATGCACTGCGAGGTCAGCTTTTGGCCTGTTCGGGGTCCGTTTGAGGTCAACTAAAAGGCCAAAGGTGCCCAAGTACTAAAACTAAGTGTGGGAACTGAAAAAACTGAGAGAAGACCAGAAAAAACATGGAGAGAAGAGGAGGAACATCCGCAATTGTGTTTTTGCTGTTTTTGGAGCCTGTTTTGGCCGTAAACTGCTCATTCGAGGTCGGATTTGAGCACTTTGACATTGTAGACTAGGGTTTTGGGCCATTCCGAATGCGATGGCGCTGTCCATTTTGCCAAATTCCTCACTATTTTTTTTGTTGTTTTGGCTGTGTAAGTTTCTCCTATGAATGAAGCTTCTGCTCCAGTTTGTGATTGTATCTGGCATATTTTACCCATATTGTGTGAGCTATTTGCCCCATTGGTGTTGGCCCAAGCTCAGTTGTATCTAAACATCAGAAATTCTCCTCTTTTGAGATGAGTTTTTTGGGTGTGTGTGTGTGTGTCTCTCTCTGTATGGAGTGGGTAAGTGGGTAGTCTCTTTCCTCTCACTCCATAGGTGTGTTTCCTGTCTCGGCCAGGTGGGTTGTGTAAGCCGAGTGGTGCCCCATAGTGTGTGTGTATATCATCCCAAGAGTGTGTGTCGCCACCAGCTCTCTACTTCTACTCTAGATAAGCTTCTTACCAGGGAAGAATGTGGGAAAAAAATAGATATCAATCTCAACCACTTGGAATCTCAAATTTAGGAAGGAAACTAGTTATCAAAAAATAGATATCAATCTCAACCACTTGGAATCTCAAATTTAGGAAGGAAACTAGTTCCTTGCTCAGCTACAAGTGGAGATAGATTCCCTACCCGTTGCCTAATGTTGTACCCTTATATAAACCTTTGCTATCATGGTTGAGTTGCCCTTGGTGTGTATGCCCCACCTATTAATGTAACTTTTGTCTCTTCTTAATATATTTTTCCTTGCGTTTATGGTATTCAAAAGAAGAAGAAGAAGAAGAAGAAGAAGAAGAAGAAGAAGAAGAAGAAGAAGAAGAAAATTTAGCGTCATTGAAACAATCCTAGAGACCTCAACGATCTATTTGATGAGTCTTGAACTCGTGACTTGAAGCTCCAAAGGGAACTGAGAGAGAGGTAGTTGCCTTGATAATGCATCTTCTTGGAGAGGCAACAACTTCTCTTCTACAAATATTCTTCCAATTTTGAAGGACATCATGAAGATCCCAAAATATTCAAATCCAAACTGATCTTTACTCCAATATATATTGCGTTTCCCTTCTTACAACTATAATAAGGATAGTATTTCAAGAGTCAAATTACACATATTAATGTACAATAGAGCAATCCAAACTCCATTGTGAAATAAAAGCCTCCGCAAGTTTTGAGAAGTGTTTGTGGTACCTTCGCAAACACACACACACACACACACACACACACACACACACACACACACACACACACACACACACACACACACACACACACACACACAGAGAGAGAGAGAGAGAGAGAGAGAGAGAGAGAGAGAGAGAGAGAGAGAGAGAGAGAGAGAGAGAGAGAGAGAGAGAGAGAGAGAGATAACGTGCTATCTTTCGATCCTAGCGGGAGAAAAGGTAGGTTCTTATGAGATTTTTGGATACGAGCAAGGCTAAACAACCGACCCTATCACAAATGGAGACTCCTTCAGTGAGTCCTATGGATCCTCCGTATTTTGTTTTGCCTAGAGTCTCAATGCAGCTTGAGATCGTGATTAGTACCTTTAGTTTCCCAGACCTAGCTCAACATTCTCTTGGAGATCACCTACTCTGGTGAACGAGAATGATGAAAAGTGCACCCTTGACCTCGGTTGTTAGTACTGCACCACTACCTAGTAGCGTAGTGCTTACAATAGTACCTAGAAGTGTGAATCAATCATATGTACCTATTGCCACTCATGATCATGTAGCTCCTACACCTCCATTTATTTGAATGGCTTATGCTCCATGATTGCATTATCCAATCTCTTATTCAAGTGGGGCCATGCCAATTAACAATAACATGTCATACCACGCATCTACTATTCCTAGGGCCACACTTGTGACCTTTGGATCACCATACCAAGCATGGGGCCCAAGGACCATGCGTTTGCCGAGTCCAATGCTAGCCCCTAATCCACATGTATTTTTGGGAGTGCCTACACCCACTATACCTACTCATTTAGGTGACTTGGCAACATTTGCTCTAACTATTGCTCAATTTATTACGGAGAATGTGTGTAGCATACCTGAGAGGGAGCCTAAAAGCAAGGCAATACAAGTGGCCAAGCTCACATAGTATTTCAATGGTGATAGAGACATTAGAAAGCATATTGAGGTATTAAAACACGTATGTGATTCCTTAGAAGAGCACAATGAGCTACATAAGTATAAGGCCTTAAACTTGACCCTGAGTTGGAAGGCTAGATATTGGTACATCACCTTAAGGGTTGAAGAGTGCATGCATAACCCTACTCTTAGGATATTTTTCTTGAAAGAGTACATACGAAAGGGTGTGTTTTGGGGTGTAGCATCTTAGCTCCAAAAAGGAAAATGGGGGGAAGGGGAGTCAGTGAGAGATTTTGTTAGTTGTTTGAAGCATCTGAATTCTCGCTGTCTCTCGGGGGATATTTTTTGGCGAGTGCTTTTTTGGAATTCGATGAGTAGATTCCAAAAATATTCTTTCTCCCTTCTCAACTTTGTTCTTTCTCTCTCTTGCGTCTCTCTCTCTCTCTCTCTCTCTCTCTCTCTCTCTCTCTTGTTCTCTTAGATTTTTTTCCTTGGTAACACACCTCAATCCCACATCGTTGTCACCCATCGCTTTTTCTCCTTTTTTCTCCCCCTTGACCCTCTGTGTGTGTGTGTGTGTGTGTGTGTGTGTCTGATTTTTTTCCTTGGTAAACACACCTCGATCCCACATTGTCGTCACCATCTCTTTTGCTCCTTTTCTCTCTCCCTTGACCCTCTCTCTCTCTCTCTCTCTCTCTCTCTCTCTCTCTCTCTCTCTCTCTCTCTCTCTATCTTCCTGTCTCTCTACCCCCTAACCCGTCCGCATCTCTGTCATAATAATCAATATCTAATTCTCCTAAATGATTTTCTCATGTTAAACTGATCATTTAATATGGGAAAGTGCCAGGGGAGAAAAAGCTAGAATATCGGTTAAGCTAGCAGACCGGCCATAGTAGGGATCCAAAGGAGGGAAAATAGGGATCCAAAGGGGGGGCCATCTACAAAAGAGCCATGTGAAACAATGAGCTAAAAAGACCCTAAGGTTCAGCCCATTAAAACTTCCAAAATGCTAAGGTTCCAAAATTCAAAGGTTATGTCCAAAGGTCAACCCTAGGGGAAATTGGATGCTTTGTGTGTGACCAAAAAGTCTTTTCAAATCCCTACATAGGAGGGGGCGAGCCTTGGGAGTAGGGTATGAGAGAGCAAATCACACACACACACACACACAGGCTCCCTTTACACAAAGGGAATTAGGGACATATGTCAGCTCCTTAGGCCAGATGCCCACAAGGTGTACCCAATTCCTATTGGATGGCCTTGGAGGTGGACCAATGAGAATTAGGCTAGAGTAAATCTAGTTTAATTAATTTAAAAACACTTAATAAAAGAACCAATGAGAATTAAGTCCTCTAGAAGACTATTGGACAGTCTCCCAAGGGGTCTAATGAGCATTCATCAGCCCAATGGCTTGCCTGATTCCTATTGGCCAGGAGGAAAAGGGGTCCAATGAGAGTTTAGTTTAATTATTAAATTACCTAAAGCTCTCACAAAAGGGGAAAGGGGGACACATGTCAAAAGGCTATCACTTATCTTGCTTAATAATGATTGGCTTGAATTGGGGAGGGCCAATGGGGAGATAGCAAGAGCAAATAGCAAGAGGGCTTGCCCAAGAGAGAGAGGGGGCTGATTTTTGCAAGCATTATCACACACAGTCTATGTGTGAAGCAAAGAAGACTATCTCTTCCCAATCTTTAATGGAGAGCTCATCACCTACTCCAAGCTTGTGAGATAGAAGCCTACATCGACACACTCTTGGCATGTGGATGCAAATCCAACCAAGAGCCAAGCTTCAATGCATGCTCATCTCCTCTACCATGCTAATTACTAAGCTAAGCTATGCTAACATGAGTGATTATGTGAGGAGATGTACATCTTTCTCGTAAGATACTCCTTCTTCCTCTCAATCTACTCTCATACCCACCATCTTCGAAGGTGTGTGAGGTCTTGGGTCTGAGAACGGGGATAATTGATGTTGTGTTTGCTAAGTGTTTTGCTTAGTGCATGAAGCTTTCATCTTCATTGCACTAGCTAGTCTTGAAGGAACACAAAGAATTGTATTGTACAATGTCTCTCTTGATGGGAGAAACCATAATACAAAGCCTTTTGGAGGGGGGACCGGCTCCATGAAAATCCGGTCCTCAAATGTTGTCAATTGCTTAATTTCTCTCTCTTTTGAAAGTATTGTTGATGCTATCTAACTAGGTGTTATGCTTTTTGTTGCTCTCTCCACCCAAGCACTCTTGTAATTCTCATTAGGAATCTATTCTAATGAAATGCCCACTATGTTCATGCTAATTTCCGCTACACATAAGTTATTAGGCCATTAAATGTTACATTGGTATCAGAGCACAAGGTTTCTCTTTTCTTGCTCAAGAAGGGAGGTCCTCAAGCTAGCTATAAATGGTTGGTATTATTAATTGCCTGTGAGTAAGTAGAATAGGGATTTTTCAGCCTTGGAGTGCGCCTGCCTTCGTGCAGTTAACGGGGCATCACCGTCAAGAGCTATGGTCTTAATAGTGGAGTCCTATGGGGCTTGCCTACGGCTTAACCACTATTGAGCTATTAGAAGCTTGACAGGAGCCGGTGCTGTTTTGGTTTTGAACGACCCTCTGTTCTATTCCTTGCAATTAATGGTATTCGAGCCGCGGGTACAGTAGCTTGAGTGCTTTTTCTAAAGGGGTAAAGAGGAGTAGCAACTAGGGCTTGAAGTGCCAAAGTACACCTAAAAAGTTTACACCTAAAAGTTGTTAGAATGGCTAACAATAGTAAAGAGAGTGAAATTAATGTTGATAACTTTGATTTTTCTCATGAGCAAGCTACTAATGATGCTTCAATGCTTGTTAACTATCTTGTTTCTAGGCTTCAACAAGCCATGGGGAATCCATCTCTCCAAAGCGAAGTGCAACGGCAGCTCCGTCCTCACGGGATTCTCCAAGCTCATCACCATGAAGAGAGAACACCTAGGAAGCCTCCTTGTGAGACTCCCAAAAGAGGTCTCTCTCCGATTCGGGAAGAAGAAGAGAATCCGTACGAAGGGCTCAAGAATTTACTTCTTGATGATGCATCTCCTTCCCAAAGGAGAACTCAAGAGACTACACCGAAGGAACGAGAAAGAAGTGAGTCTCCCGCCACCTCGGCGAAGATGGCTCCACGAAGACGGCGGGCTAAACGCTCTCCATCACCACCAAAGCGGAGAAGACCATCACACTCTTCTCCACGCCATAATTCAAAGAGGGATGATAAAAAGCAAGAGAAGAAAAAGGCGAGAAAGAGGACACCCTCTTCTCCATCTTCTTCATCCTCTTCCTCTTATGAAAGTGATGGTAAAGACGACGAAGATCAAGACAAGAAAAAGGCGAGAAAGAGGTCACGCTCTTCTCCACCTTCTTCAAATTTTTCACCTTCTGAAGAAAGTGATGGTGCAACCTTTGAACCATCAAAAAGAAGAGGCCATAGGAAATCCTATGCCGCATGGAAGAGGTCATCCAAGCTGAAGAAATTCAAAGAGGGAGGGAAGAGCATCTCTTACCTATGATGGTACCTTTGGTGCTACGAACAAAGTCTTGGCCTTTATCCAGCAATTCGATGCGGCGTTTGGAGATGAGGGCTTCACGGAGTCCTCTAAGCTACGCCATGTAGCTATGCACTTTCAAAAGTCCGCCAGGCAATGGTGGTCTAGCCTACGAGCCAACGGTGAAGCTCCACGAACATGGAAAGCTTTAAGAGCTTCCATTATGAAGCAATTTTTGGCCACTGATGCCAAAGACAAAGTACTAACTGAATGGCGAATCTTAAAGCTCTCTCCCTATGAATCCATCTACAAATATGTAGACAAGTTTTGGGATGTACAACTCAAAGCCACTGTCTTCATAAAGTTGGATTTTGGAGAGCAAAAGCAACAATTTTGTGCGGGCTTAACTGAAGAGTATGTCAACTCCCAAAGGACACATACTATATCGGCGGTAATACACCATACTATGGTGGCCTCTCAAATCAATTTCCAAACGGGGGCTAAAAGAAATAATAAGCCCACGGAAAACAAGGGTTCCAATGAGCCTAAGGGGAAGGACAATGTCCAAAATTCTCCTAAGGGCAACTCCAACAAAGCTAAAGAGAAGGGAGTTTACAAAGGTAAGAACAAACTCTCTCCTGAAGAGCTTGAGCGTTATCACAAAGATAACCGGTGTTTCAAGTGCGGCGAACAAGGGCATGCATACCGCGCTTGTCCCCAAAAGAACAACTGCCAAGATCCTCCTAGAGCTTCCTTGGTTGAAATCCAAGAGGAGGAGACTCACCAAACTCACCACAAAGGATCTCCTCTATGCCATGCTTGGGGAAAGGTAAGAGAACATGATGCTTTTATTCTTTTTGACCCTGGTTCTACTCACAATTTTATATCTATAGAGTTGGCCACCAAGCTAGGCATACAATCCTACGAGATGGGAGATGTCCTACCCGCAGACAGTGCCTTCAAGGGGCAAGAAGCTTCAGTCACTCCCTTAATCGGGAAATTCAGGCTTCATGTCCAAGGCCATGTGGACAAAGAGGACTTCTTTATCTCTCCTCTCAAGCATGAGGATGTAATCCTAGGGGCACCATGGTTTGACCGCCTGGCTACCGATGTTAAGAATCTCCTTTAAGTTCAGGGAAAAAGACATGTATATAGATGCTAAGGAAATGGGTAACACTATTCCCATTGTACATACACCAGCTTTCAACAAGACAATAAAGAGCTCTATTTCTGTGTACATGATTTTTGTTAAAGATTCTCAAAATGAACCTAATGCTTTAGCAAAAGAAAATAAAAGCAACCAAAAGGAATTAGAGCTATCCAATTTTCTCAAGGGGTTTCAAGATGTTTTTATTGACGACATCCCTTGTGAGCTACCTCCTAAACGAGGTAATGATGGCCATGCAATTGAACTCCTTTCAGGAAGTTCACCGCCTAACAAACCTCTTTATAGAGTTTCTCAAGCTCAACAAGAGAAGATTATGCGGCAAGTGCATCAGTTAGTTGAGAAAGGCATGGTTAGGCCTAGCTCATCTCCATTTTGCTCACCTGTGCTATTAGTGCAAAAGAAAGACGGCACATATCGTCTGTGTGTCGACTATAGAGCACTAAATAAGATCACTATCAAGAATAGGTTTCCCGTTCCACGGGTAGAAGACCTATTTGATAAGCTACAAGGATCGACCTACTTTAGTAGGATTGACCTAAAAAGTGGCTATCATCAAATAAGGATAGTTGATCAAGACATTGTAAAGACCACATTTCGCACCACATTTGGTCTTTATGAATACATTGTCATGCCTTTTGGCTTGACCAATGCACCAGCCACATTCAACCACTTGATGGAGAAGCTGTTCAGGCCTCATCGAACCTTCACTGGAGTGTTCTTTGATGATATTATCATCTACTCTAATTCATTAGACGAACACAAGAAACACCTCCAGGTAATATTTCAAGTTTTAAGAGAGAATAAACTTTATGTTAATCGAAAGAAAAGTGAATTTTTCTTGCAAGAGATTCAGTATTTAGGTCACATTATCTCTCAAGATGGCATCCAAATGGATCCATCAAAGTTAGAGGTAATAAAAGGATGGCCTAAACCAAGGAATCTTCATGAACTAAGAAGCTTTATAGGTATGTGTGCATACTATAGACGCTTAATAGAAAAGTTCTCACAAATTGCGGGCCCATGACATGACCTAACAAAGAAAAGCGTTAGGTATACATGGTCTGCTAAGGAGAACAATGCTTTTGAAAAGCTTATCTCTCAACCTGTGCTTACACTACCGGATCTCTCAAAACCATTTGAGGTCCAATGTGATGGTTGTGGTGATTGCCTTGGAGCTGTTTTACTCCAAGAAGGGCACGCCATAGGCTATGAGAGTCGAAGGCTCGACCCTGTTGAGCAAGCTCTAGGCATATATGAAAAGGAACTCCTTGTAGTTCTACAGGCCTTAGACTCATGGAAGCACTATTTATTGGGGACTCCTTTCATTTTGCGAACGGATCACCAAAGTCTTAAGTACTTCATGACGCAGACCAAGCTCTCCAACAAACAAATGAGGTGGGTAAATTTTCTTTCTCAATTTCATTTTCATATTGCTCACATTGCTGGCAAGCATAATCAAGTAGCTGATGCACTCTCAAGACGACCGAGAGTGAATGCGGTTTCCATAGCCACTCACAATGATCTATCTTCAATGATATATGAGTACGCTATTGATCCCGATTTTAGAGATGTGATTTCAGCCCTTGCATTAGGGAAGAAAGAAGAAACATTTACTTTACAAGATGGTTATCTTCTCTATGGCAATAGACTATGGGTTACTAACTCACTACGTGAGAAAGTAATGTATGAATCTCATGCTCCACCGTATGCGGGGCATAGAGGGATTCAATCTACCTTAAAGGGAATTGAAACATATTTCTATTGGCCTACCATGAAAGTGAACATACAAGAGTATGTTTCTAAATGTGTGGTATGCCAAAAGACAAAATTTGATAGAGGGAAGCAACTTGGATTGCTTCAACCCTTGCCAATCCCTAATTCACCATGGGAGAGCATATCCATGGATTGCCTAAGTCTATCCATGGGAATACGGGAATATGGACGATAGTAGACAGGTTCAGTAAACAAGCTCATTTTATACCTGTCAAAAAGACTATCAAAGCCCATCAAATGGCAACCCTCTTCATTTCACAAATTTTCAAGTACCATGGCTTGCCAATGTCCATAGTGTCGGATAGAGATCCTAGAATGACCAGTAATTTCTGGAAGGGTCTCTTTGAGAATTTAGGGACAAGGCTAAACTTCTCTTCGGCCTATCATCCACAAACGGATGGCCAAAGTGAAATAGCTAACCTAACAATTCTCGATCTACTAAAAGCCTATGTAACGGAAGTAGATCAAAGATCCCAATGGGAGAAGTACTTACCCTTAGTGGAGTATGCTTACAATAACACTGTACATACTTCCACGGGAAAAGCACCTTTCGAGGTAATTGAGGGAAGATCAAAAAGTCCCTTGCTACTTAAAGAACATGGGAAGATCTTCGTTGCAGATGAGTATAGCCGAGACCTACAAGAATCTTTTCAAAAGATTAAGGATGCTATCTCTATCTCACAGCAAAGGCAAAAGGCTGCTGCTGACAAGAATAGAAGAGCCCAAGCCTTTAAAGAAAATGATTGGTCTTGTTAAAGTTTCCCAAGGCTCGATTAAGGCACACGACGGGCAAGAATCCTATGGGCCACCAAAAGTACTATGCTAAACTAGCAAAAAGGTACTATGGTCCCTTCCAGATTCTTAGGCCAATCAATGAGATGGCCTATCAACTCAAGTTGCCCAATCATTGGCTCATACACAATGATTTCCATGTGAGCCTATTAAAGCCTTACAAAGGAGATCCACCTCAAGAACCAACTATTGAAGACCCACCGGAGATCGAGGACCAAGAGGAGGTCCTGCAGCCCGAGTCCATTCTCCGACATGAAGACAAGGTACTAAGAGGCGATAAGACTATTCGACGATATCTTATTAAGTTTAAGAATTATCCTTTTGAATATGCTAGATGGATGCAAGGCATACAATTAAAGGATAACCTAAACCTTGTCAATGCTTACAATGCTTCCCAAGAGTAAGAAAATGTAAAAAATGTTAAAAATGAACAAAGTTTTTGTCTTATAAGACTCTCTTTTTCTTTATTGTGCACAAAAATTAAGTAGTATACATGCTTAGATCAAGTTTGCGGAGACGACGTCTCCCAAACACCAAGTAGAGCTTGTCACTCTACTATGGCAAGCTGATAGGACTAATGTGCAGACATGCTTGCGGCAGCCTCAGGCTTTCAAGCGCCAAATGGACTAGTCATCCATTGTGGAATGATGTCGTAGGGTAACATAGGGATCCTCTACCCGCTAAGAAAAGGACTCATGAATATGCTTTATCTTCTCTACACCATAGTCGAGGACAACTATGATTTCAAGAGAGAGGTAATGTCATAATAATCAATATCTAGTTCTCCTAAATGATTTTCTCATGTTAAACTGATCAGTTAATATGGGGAAGTGCCAGGGGAGAAAAAGCCTGAATATTGGTTAAGCTAGCAGACCGGCCACAGTAGGGATCCAAAGGAGGGAAAATAGGGATCCAAAGGGGGGGCCATCTACAAAAGAGCCATGTGAAACAATGGGCTAAAAAGACTCTAAGGTTCAGCCCATTAAGACTTCCAAAATGCTAAGGTTCCAAAATTCAAAGGTTATGTCCAAAGGTCAACCCTAGGGGAAATTGGATGCTTTGTGTGTGTGACTAAAAGTCTTTTCAAATCCCTACATAGAAGGGGGCGAGCCTTGGGAGTAGGGGATGAGAGAGAATGAGAGAGAAAGTCACACACACACACACAGGATCCCTTTACACAAAGGGAATTAGGGACACATGTCAGCTCCCTAGGCCAGATGCCCACAAGGTGTACCCAATTCCTATTGGATGGCCTTGGAGGTGGACCAATGAGAATTAGGCTAGAGTAAATCTAGTTTAATTAATTTAAAAACACTTAATAAAAGAACAAATGAGAATTAAGTCCTCTAGAAGACTATTGGACAGTCTCCCAAGGGGTCCAATGAGCATTTAGCAGCTCGATGGCTTGCCTGATTCCTATTGGCTAGGAGGCAAAGGGGTCCAATGAGAGTTTAGTTTAATTATTAAATTACCTAAAGCTCTCACAAAAGGGGAAAGGGGGACACAATTCAAAAGGCTATCACTTATGCTGCTTAATAATGATTGTCTTGACTTGGGGAGGGCCAATGGGGAGATATCAAGAGCAAATAGCAAGAGGGCTCGCCCAAGCGAGAGAGGGGGATGATTTTTGCAAGCATTATCACACACACACTCACACACTGTCTATGTGTGAAGCAAAGAAGACTATCTCTTCCCAAGCTTTAATGGAGGGCTCACCACCTACTCCAAGCTTGTGAGATAGAAGACTACATCGACACACTCTTGGCATGTGGATGCAAATCCAACCAAGAGCCAAGCTTCAATGCATGCTCATCTCCTCTACCATGCTAATTACTAAGCTAAGCTATGCTAATATGAGTGATTATGTGAGGAGATGTACATCTTTCTCGTAAGATACTCCTTCTTCCTCTCAATCTACTCTCATACCCACCATCTTCGAAGGTGTGTGAGGTCTTGGGTCTGAGAACGGGGATAATTGATGTTGTGTTTGCTAAGTGTTTTGCTTAGTGCATGAAGCTTTCATCTTCATTGCACTAGCTAGTCTTGAAGGAACACAAAGAATTGTATTGTACAATGTCTCTCTTGATGGGAGAAACCATAATACAAAGCCTTTTGGAGGGGGGACCGGCTCCATGCAAATCCGGTCCTCAAATGTTGTCAATTGCTTAATTTCTCTCTCTTTTGAATGTATTGTTGATGCTATCTAACTAGGTGTTATGCTTTTTGTTGCTCTCTCCACCCAAGCACTCTTGTAATTCTCATTAGGAATCTATTCTAATGAAATGCCCACTATGTTCATGCTAATTTCCGCTACACATAAGTTATTAGGCCATTAAATGTTACAATCTCTCTCTCTCTCTCTCTCTCTCTCTCTCTCTCTCTCTCTAGGAGAAGTATACACCTAAATCAATTTACATCAAGATTATTGCTAAAAAAAAGAGAGATTAAAAGTTGTATAACCCAGGATAATCCAAAACATCTTCGCTAAATGTCCAATTGCTACCCAATCTACATCAGCTTCGCAGGGTACATTACATGGTGTTAGGAAATAAGATGTAGCTAAATAGATAATTGAGTAGATTACTTAATGGAGAGAGACAGATTTATATACACGAGATTATAGAGTAGAGAGAGAGAGAGAGAGAGAGAGAGAGAGAGAGAGAGAGAGAGAGAGAGAGAGAGAGAGAGAGAGAGAGTACACACGATATACGTGGTTCACCCAATGTGGACTACGTCCACGGGAAAGCAGCCACTCAATGGCTTTAGTACTTCAAAACAAGAAGTAGTTTACAAAGGGATTATACCCCTAATGGAGCTCCCGCCTTGCTTCACTCTCACCACCTCACACTCACCTTGTTGCATCAACTTCACACTATGAAATGTGTGTAGAAATGGCCTCCTTTTATAGGCCAAAAGGGCTACTCTCTCTCATGAGAGACAGCCATGTGTAGCCGCCATTGTGCGAATAAGTCCAAATCGGACCCTCCAATCCGCCCATGTGTGGCCGCCCTTGAGAAGACAAGTCTGCTTTTGAATTCGGCCACCGGCCACCGGCCATTGACTTCCGACCACCAGCCACCGGCCATTGACTTCCGACCACCGGCCATTGACTACCGGCCACCGGCCAACCGACCGGTTGTTTTCCGACCACTTTTCGACCGCCATCCGGCCATAATATTCCGGCGAAAAAAAAAAGTCTCGGGGGCCTCCGCCCTCGAGGCCTTTAAAGTTGCCCCTGATTCTTGTCCGTGAAAATTTTGGTTTCCGGTGAGTGATTTTCCTTCACGCACGATGGCTTCTCCTCATAATGGGGGCCTTACAAATGTGCGCTTTTACCACAGAAAATTACAAGGGTAAATCAGGCTCCATACTTAACACATGGTGGAAAATGTGTCACAAAATTGTACAATCTTGGCCTTCACTCTAAGTTTGGATATGTGCATTCACGGCTAAGAGAATTGTAGACATGTACTTTTCTTAGCACGGGTTGATGTATAAACATGTTTTCAGTTTGGCTCAATCTAAGAACACTCAAGAAAATGAAGTACAAGTACTTGCAAGATTTTTAATTGGCTTCCCTATCTGTGAAATCACGCCATGTACAATAGGGTTCATTCGTGATGTACACCTCATAAACCCCCACAGGTCCATCTATTGCGTGATGCTCAACCTTGAAGACTTCATGTGCTTTGTCTACAATGCATTCCTCTTCAATTACCTTAGCCTTTAAACAAAGAGTGAGCCCAATTTTCTTAGTTGCCTCCTCTGAAATGGAAGTCCAAAATTTGACGCCATTTCTTAGTATTGAACCACTGCTACTTGCTTTTGTTGAAGCGGAAGAGGAATCACCTCCACCCCTAAGAGGAGTTTGCATCGTTGTTGCACTCTCTTGATCTCTTCCAATTGTCTCAACTTGAAATCCTCCTTCAAGTAGTACCTCAACTTCTTCCTGTGTGAGATTTGTTCCTAGATCAACCAACCAAGTTGTTGGAGGAGGAGCTGGCCTTGGTTCTATAGTACGACCCACCACATAGCAATGAATAATATGTCTGGAAAAAAACGAGAATCATAGCATATTTTCTATACCCTTCAAAGGATGATGCAGGAGTCCCTTTACTACTACATGCCACAATATTTGTCCATATATTTTTCTATCGTTGGGGGTACCATTGCAGGTCACACGACTACTGATCGCGGTTCTTTTGATTGCTCACATAGCTTCATTGATCTTTTGTTCTTCCATGTGTTGTGCGGTCTTGTGTTTTGGCATTGTACTCTGTGTTGGAATTAGGGTTGCAGAGAAACGCACACAGCTTGAAGAAGACAAAAGAAGCTCAAGGCACACAATAGAGAGTGTGTTACTTAGTGTGCAATGGAAAAATAGATAGCCTTAGAGTGATGGGCGTATATACAATGCTCAGGGGAAACAACCTCCTAAAGAGGGAAAAAATGCCCCGACGGTCCTAGTGTGTCCTGTTTGCGAAAATCTTCAATCTTCTCACGAGACAATGCCTTTGTGAAAAGATCTGCAAGGTTGTCCTGTGTTGGCACATAAGCCAAGCTGATCTCTCCTGCTGAGAGCCTGTCCCTGACATAGTGATAATGCACCTCAATGTGCTTTGTGCGAGCATGAAAAACTGGGTTCCTCGCAACTACCAATGCGCTCTGATTGTCAGTGTAGATAGTGTATACCCAAATCAGCCATAAGGCATCTGAGCCATACACACTCAACCATCACTGTGAAGACTGCTCTGTACTCAGCCTCACAACTTGAAGTGGCCACAATAGGTTGCTTCTTGCGCAACCATGATATACATGAACTGCCAAGCATGAAACGAAAACCACTTGTGGACACTCGCATGTCAAAACAACCAGCCCAATCTGAGTCCAAAAAAGCATGTTAGTCTGGCGGCAATGATCCCCCCTTGGGATAAAACGAGCCAAGATGTAAAGTGCCACTAAGGTAGCGGAAAATCCTCTTGACAGCCTGCAAATGCTTAGACTCTGGGCTATGCATAAATCTGCTGACCTGTGAGACTGCAAACTGAATATGCAGTCTCGTGTTGCATACATAAATGAGGTAGCCAATAGCAGTTTGGTAAAGAGTGACATCAACAGGATTGCCACCATCATGTTGACTCAACTTCAAGCCTGTTTCCATGGGAGTGGCAATAGGTTTGCAATCCTCAAGTCCAAACTTACATAGCAATGTCTCTGTGTAACTTTTGTGGCACAAGGCAATACCACCATCACACTTCTTAAACTGTATACTCAAGTAATGATGCAACAGCCCCAAATCTTTCATCTTGAAAGTAGCATTCAAATCAGCCTTAAATTAATATGCCTCTCATTTGGTCCAGTGATGAGCAAATCATCGATAAGAACCACAATGAGAAGTACATCACCCTCATGCTTTACATACAATGTGCTTTCTGTTGGACTGTTACGAAAGTCTCGTTTGACCAAATGAGTGTCAGCTTTCTCATACTAAGCACGAGGAGATTGCTTCAACCCATACAAAGCCTTCTTACATCTTTACACTTTGTCCTGTTGTCCTTTCATGACAAAACCGGGAGGCTGTGTTACATAAACTTTCTCAAATATGTCACCATTCAAGAAAGCAGTAACAATGTTTGATTGATGTACATCCCAACCAAAATGAGCTGCCAATGCACATAGAAAACGCATAGCAGTCATATGACAAGTGGGAGAAAAAGTCTCTTCATAACCTATGCCTTTTTGCTGTGCATAACCCTTTATAACAAGTCGAGGCTTATGGCGATCGATATCATCATCCGACTTGCATTTCAACTTGTAAACCCACTTTGGACCAATGGCCTTTTTGCCAGGAGGCAAATCACATAAAGTCCATGTGTCATTTTCTATACGTGCATCATATTTTGATTGCGTGGCAGCCATTCAATTTTCTAAATCTTTTGCTTCATCAAAAGATAGAGGCTCATCAACATCATGTAAGCTAGACATAGCCAAAGCATAACAATCTGATGCATAAGATGCATGTCGAGAGCCTGAACGAGTACGACTAGACAAAGGTGCATCCAATTTACTATCACGCAAAGTGTGCACCAGCCATTTTGGCATACCTTTAGCCTGCTCATTTTCAGCCCTTTCCTCATCAAGTACATCATGTACATCTACATCAGTAATAGGTTGATCTGTAACATTTTCAAAAACCCCCATAGGCTGTACATTTGCCTCATTGGAACTTACGTTCGTATTTCCACCACTGAAAAGAGGCAACAAAGTGTCATAAATATCCTGTGAGCTTACATTATTGTCTCTAGTACATGACAGCAAGGGCTGAACATAATCTTCCACAAACACTACATCTCGTGAAACTAGAATACGTTTTGTTTGCGGATGATACAACCTGTAACCTTTGCTTTCAGCACTATAAAAAACAAAAATACATTTGACAGCCTTATCATCCAATGTTTTGCGTTGTGTTTGTGGCACCAAAGCATATGCCAAACATCCAAAAACATGCATGTGCACAATAGAAGGCTTTCTATCATGCCATGCTTCATATGGAGTAATAGACTTCAAAGCTTTCGTAGGACACCTGTTTAGTACATAAGTGGCACACATGATGGCCTCAAGCCAAAAAGAATGCGGTAAAGCTTGACTTTTGACCATACATCGTGCCATTTCCGTAAGTGACCTATTTTTCCTCTCAACAACACCATTTTGCTGAGGTGTATAAGGCACTCTACATTGGTGTTTTATCCCACGACTAGCCAGAAATGCATTGAATTCATGAGACATATACGGAGGGTGTCCATAGTACATTATGAGACATTTTCAGCCATAGCAAGAAATTGTTTGAAGCACATAAAAACTTCGGACTTTGCTTTAAGCGGAAATACCCATGCATGCCTGGAGTAATCATCAATGAAAGTCACGAAGTAAAGGTAATTGCCCAAGGACGAAATTTGCATGGGCCCACAAACATCACTATGCACAAGCTGCAACCTGCATGTGGCCCGAACTGAACCATCGTGCCTTCACAAACATGTTTGACAGGTGCTTCAAGAGGCGACAAAGAAGCAACCATATCAGATTTCTGCAAACGTAGCAAACTGGCAAAATTCAGATGACCAAAACGTGTATGCCAAAGTTTTGCATCTGAAATAGCCCTTGAATCTGTAACAGCATTTGCAAAATTTTGTCCACACTTGTCATACAAAGTGAGCTTATACAGCCCACGGCACAAAAGGAAAGATGCAACAATTTCATCACCAAAACTGAGATCATGAACTGTACATCTGTTATCCACAAATTTGACTACAAGTCCAAGTCTGGCAAGTGCGGATAGAGACAAGAGATTCTTCTTGATCCTAGGTACATAAAGTGCATCAACAAGTGTGAAGGAACTGCCATTTGCAGCAGTAAGCACAATCTTTTCAACTCCTTGAACCGGATAAGAGGCATTGTTGGCACAAGTGACTGAATTCCCATGAGGGACAGACTCGAGAGAGGTGAACAATTCACGATGTGAGGTAATGTGCTTTGTAGAACCACTATTAAAGTACCACACATGTGAATCTACAACAACTGACAAGCGTGCATCATGGATAGCAGGATTGTAAGTGCACTCTACGCTAAAAGTCCATTTTGCATCAACATCAACAACATAGTCTCCTTTCACAGAAGACTCAACAATGGCTGCATTTGTAGTGGAACCAACACTTGCAGTGGAACCACCCTCTTTCTTCTTAGCCTCTTTGGCCTTCAACTTAGGACACGACTTGATCAAGTGATCATTAGCTTTACATTAATGGCAACGCATTTTCTTTTTGCCCTTATCACCAGAATTTCCAGACGAATTGATGCCAGCAGAAGCATTAGGAAAAGAAGTTTTTCCACTTGCAGCAAAACCATAGAAGTGGTTGCATTGTTGTTACCACCCTTTCTTTGAGAAGTAATAAAAGCCTGTCAACTGCACGTTGCCTAGTCCTGTTTTTTCTAGAAAGTGACTCTTGCAACAACAATGTGCATAATGCATCAAACTTGACAACTTCAGGATTTCCTTGCATCATCAGTCTCCGAGTACTAGCAAAAGTATGGTAGGAATCTGGTAAGGCATCAAGAACAGTCTGCACAAGGGAATTGTCTGAAATGACTTCACCTGCAGAAATAAGTTGCTCATTGATATCCTTGACACCAACAAGGAAAATTTCCATATCATCTTCCTCATGCATAATCTTTGACTCCAGCTCTTTACGCAGCAAAGCAATTTTAGCCTCATTGCGACTTGCATAAAGACCAGCCAATATATCCCAAGCCTGTTTTGCAGATTTTATTGAATGGATGTGAGGAACAATGGTGCGCTTCACAGACAACACAATCAATGCATGAGCCTGCACATCCTTTACATCCCAACAAGGTTGTTCTATCGTAGGCAAACCAACTCTAATAGCAGCAATCCTTGCAGCAAGACCTGCAACATCCTCAAAATCACCTACATCCTCAAAACCAAGACGTACATCAATGCCCTGCACAATATTCCAGACGCCCTTTGACACAAAAACGTGTTGCATCATATAATCCCACATAGGGTAATTGTCCCCATCCAACCTGTCCTCAGCAACAAACATCTTGAAGACATCTGTGTTGTTGTCAGCCATGGTAAATGCTGCACCTGATGTGAAAACTACCTGAAAATAGGAGAAACGGAGTGGGAACAACATGTGCTATATATAACCGACTGTAGAAGACTGTAAGGCACCTGTTATGCAAAAATTGGCACTGTCAAAAATTCTACACAAAATTACGAAATTGCCAGTGGAGACCTGCCTGTAGTGAAAACGCAAGCCGAAATGAGCCCGAATCAAAAATCTGAGCAGACTGAGCTCTACGATTTAGCCCAAAATATTTGTCAACCTACGAACGCTCGCCAAACCTCACTGTAATTGGAGAAAGTGAGCAGGCGTGTGCTGGAGCAGCTGGAGACTAAGCCTGGGAGGACATAACATGCTCTGATACCAATGGTTGGAATTAGGGTTGCAGAGAAACGCACACAACTTGGAGAAGACGAAGGAAGCTCAAGGCACACAATAGAGAGTGTGTTACTTTGTGTGCAATGGAAAGATAGATAGCCCTAGAGTGATGGGCGTATATACAATGCTCGGGAAAAAAATCCTCCTAAAGAGGGGAAAAATGCCTCAGCGGTCCTAGTGTGTTCACACACATCACTACCACATGTATATGGTAACACTCCGGCCTATGTGTCAATTCATCCTCAACATCAATCACAGTCGATGGCCCTCGCTTTTGCCAAATGGTTTCTTTGTCTCCTTCAAGCGGGGTACGAGCCTTATACATGGGTGTTCCAGATGTAGCCTCATTTACTACTCTTATCACTTGTGCTGGACTAGAGGAAACTCTTTCCTTGAGCCTCTCTAGTGAAGGACACTTTCCAATATGCTTACCTTGAGAGTAAGAAACTGCCTTTGTGCTTTGTAGTATTGCATTGCCATATTTGAAGTGCATGCATTATACAATGAGATTTTTCTTTTGAACCCTTCATGCCTACAAGCCAGCTACCATGCTTGCTCTCGGCCAAGTTGGTTCTTGGAGTGTTTGCCCGATCAACACTTCTCTCTATTGTTGACATGATGCTCCCCCAATGTGCAATACGCACCTCCTACCAACTCAACCAAGAGTCCATTTCAAGGATGTTTTTGTCCATGCAATTTCCATTTGGCCACCATTGTCGAAGTAGATGAGACTCTGCTGTAGCTGCCTCTTTAGAGGGGTCTAGATGCCACTTTCACACATGTCTTTGTGGGTTTGTTGAGATCAAGAGACAATGTACTTTGTGGTGTGTACCACCATGATTTGTTTCCAATGAATAAAGCAAGATCGCTCTCGATGTTGTATAGCATTGTCTTTGCCCAACCATTCAACACTGTGAAAACTGCATTCCAGTTGGCTTGAGCTTCGTCCGCCACATGAATCCATGTAAATCCACTATGTCACATCCATGACCCTCCATAACTTCATTTATGCACTACCAGAAAAGAATTTGTGCGTCCATGTGTTCCTCTTTTATCTCACATGTTGCAATAGTGAGGAGATCCTGCATGCTACAACAACAGACAAGCACATTAGTAAACACGTTGCTTGTTGTTTCTCAAGATACAACAAACTTTTGAAATATGTTCTTAAGACAACAAACCCTGGATCGTAAACATGGCATTCCATAGTCACCCAATTTGCCACTTGGTGAGTGTGATCAAATTGCACCCAAGCGTGCCAAAGATCTCTAGGTCCACTTCGTTGCATTCGATTAACCAAATCCAATCCAGATGCAGGAACAAATGTAGATATGTTGAACACAAAAAAACTCTCCCCTTTCGCTCCTTGCCCGAAAACCTGCTTTTGTGGAAAAAATCATATGTGCAATCTCTTTTTAGCCGCAACAAGGAGTCCACACCAAAGCTCTCCTTTGTTGGACCATTCCTAGTTGCAACCATGGACCTTCGAAACGTGTACTTTAAAGTTAATTTACATTGAAATATTATGTCCAAACAAGAGAAACATGAAAGAATCCTCACCAATTTTCCTCCACCAAGGGGCCCATTGCCTCAACAACATTTATAAATTCTTGCTCACTAAGTACATGGCTAGAGCCCCCCTCTTGCATCAAAGTTGTCGTCACAATTTTCTTTGCCACACACATTTGCACCTTTTTTGCACCTGTATGTCTATCCACACTGAGAACTTGTGCAACCATTCCTTTGATTTTATCGGTGAGCCCTTTTGATGACCCATCCCGCATGTCATGTTGGTGAGTTCCTTGATGTACCATTAATCCGTTCATGCTCTCATCCCTTGGCATGACATAATATACAAAGCAATCACATGTACGCGAACAAATGGGCGGTTGATCGCAATAGTGGCAAGTAAGCTTTCCACCAAGTCCATCACAAAACTTGCCCATGCAAGGTAATTTTAGCATGCTACCATTGAAATGTGTTGTGTCTGACTTCCCAAAATTAACCAATTTGGGACAACTTTCATTTAGACATTTTAGAGCACCTGCACACTGACTTTTGCAAAACACTCCAGGAAATGTAATATTTGAGGTTTGCAGTTTGGTCCAATGGTGTGGATCATACTTATGTTCCATAGCATCCATTGGATGAACCTTTCCTAAGGTCGGTGGAAACTCATACACCATGTTACCATTGTACACCTTTGGTATTTCGGCCACTTGTTTGATTTTCACTATCTTTGAAAGAAGCTTTGTCAAAGTGTTGGGCTTCGTCATTGCATTGAAAAATGACAAAATACTATTTGTACTACCTCGATAGAGTTTTGCAATGCTTGCTCTTCAAAGAGTTGTTCCTTTCTTGGACTAGTAAGGTCTATGTAGGGAATATCCACCAATGGAGCAGCCATGCCAATAGAATTTGAGACCGTGTCATCTTTGAATAGCAGCACGAACTTTGTAGAAAGAGATTCGTCCACAACATAAAACTCCTCTCCCAAGTGATTGCTTGTTCTCTCCATTGGCACTGTCAACTCTTCACTCCAAACCATGACAATTGCATGCAAAGTTGAAAAAGTTTGTGGTGAAACATGCTCTTGTAATATTTAACCCCAAAGATAATCTTCCCATTGGTAAAGGAAAAAGCCCTTTCAAAATAAGGGAAGACTATAGTGCATGACATGATAGTCGAGTAGAAATGTCTTGTAGGAGGTTGAAAAGATGAGAGTGAAAGCGTTTAGTTACGTTTTAGAGGATTTAAGAGCATTTTATATTGATCTTAGTAATTATTAATAATATTTAATAATTTTTGAAATCCATATTATTATTATTTTAAAAAAATTGCATTGCCCTCCCTTGTTTGCTCTCTCCCCCCCCCCCCCCCCTCCTCCCCCCCATGTGGATTGCCCCCATCCCCCCACCCCCCCCCCCCCCCCTCTCGCTCTCTCTCTCTCTCTCTCTCTCTCTCTCTCTCTCTCTCTCTCTCTCTCTCTCTCTCTCTCTCTCTCTCTCTCTCTCTCTGCTTGAATCACACCCCATCCCCCCCTCCCCCCTTCCCCCCCCCCCCTTCTCTCTCTCTCTCTCTCTCTCTCTCTCTCTCTCTCTCTCTCTCTCTCTCTCTCTCTCTCTCTCTCTGAGCCCGTGAGAACCGGTCCCTTTGGGATGGCAACCACCGGCTCCATGCGTGGAAAGATTGGGCATTGCGAGGGCGGTTGGATGAATCTTTACACCAAAGGTTGAATGCACGATTGTGAAGTGTGACCTTGCAAAGATGGCATAATTTCTTTTGGTGCTCATCATGATCAGCAAGTAAGTTTCTTCACACTTCTATAGGTGCACTTGATATTATCAACTGTTAATATAATGTTTCATTTAAAATTAGGGTGACGCTAGCTTATGTGCCTCACACCATTGCACACGACATATTCATGATGCAAAAATTAGCGCTTGTGGACCCACATTCCTTATTGGACAAATTCAATGAAGAAAATAGGACAAAAGATTATAGGGCACTTCGTGGGATGCCAATGAACCATTCAAAATGGCTTAGACTACGTATGTCTTTGCTAGCACAACTACTGTGGAAGGTATTTGTAAATTTATAATACACATGCATTAGGTAAGCACATAGGGTTTCTTTTTTGGAATTGAGTTTGATTTGATGATTTGTATTGTAGGAAGAGTTCGATGCAATGTATCAGGAGAGCAGTTGAAAACAAAAAATTTATCAGTGAAGGGGAGTAGAGAGTACCACATGCATGAAGATGACTACAAGGCAAGCTATGATTTGGCAGTGAAAGAGACCGAGATTTTTTTTTTGTGCGAAAGGGACTAGAGATAGCAGTCATAGCCAATCCCAAAAATGGAACAGATTTTTTCCAAAAATGCATCTCTTTTGTGGGATGGGGAGAGATGCGTTGCAAAATGACACCCTTTAGTGTCTCTCAGGTTACACGGGTGCGGATTAGTCCTTTGAAGTAAGTACTATTTGCTTTTGAAAGCACACCCACGTTAAAGAAGCTACATGCACGTGCCACACGTGATTGTGACATGTCCCTTAGCGATGCACTGCAGGCTTTTTGACAAAAGCACTTTGGGAAGGCTTTTGTGCAATGGAAGCAAACCATACGAGCTACCCACTGTGCAAAGGAGCAGTCACATTTCACTTGTACTGTCTGACGAATACTTTACTGATAATGAACTATACAATATTAAAATTGTGTGTTATGAATGCTGGAGTTATATCTCTTGTTTTTTGTAGATAGTGGTTGAGCGCCCTTTAAATAAGCCTTCGCAGTCCATACCCCGGGCATCCGAGCGACGCGTGGGTGGAGTCTTAGAGAGAGGAGATTGGTCTCTATCCTGACGATTGGATAGAGAAGCTCCATGGTAAGGAGACGTGGAGAGACTGTCCATGGTTTTTGGACTATTCGGATGGCGAATTTCCCGAAGACAAAGCTAAAGCATACAACGATAAGTAATGTTTTTCTTGTTCAAGTAATATGTTTAATTTGCTATAGTGTCCTCACTTTTTTGTGGACTTGCAACATTGCACAAGAAGGTTAAGGGTAAGGGAAAAAGCGAAAGTGTCACTAGCAATTAACTTCCCACTGATGCCATTTCTCTTGGCACGACCAAGGGATGTCGAAGCCCAAAAACTGCTTAGGACAGACCTAAACAAGGTAAGAAGAGAGGAAGACCAGTCATCAGTGTTTTTTTAGAGTTTTTAAAGTTTCAGAAGGAAAGGAGCAAGCACGAAGGTGGCGGGTGAGGTTATGAGCAAGGTGATTTTGAACGTCATTTGGAGTCACGGAGATCCAGTCCTTCCCAAGCCTCAAAATCCCAAGGTCCCGAGCAAACCATATTTATTGGTACTGCTCAAAGCGAGAGCAGCCATTGAGTTTCTATTCGGCCATTCGAACCACTTGAGTTCTTTCCACTAGCTAAGAAGTGCCACCACAAAATAATGTCTGTTTTGACGACAACAAAATTGTGATACCTAACATCTCATTAAATTTTGTGTTTGACACAGCTTTGGCTCACTTCGATGCACAAATGACAAAAATCTTAAGTATTGGGATAGATCCAATCATCTCGTAGTACTTGTTGATGTATGCCATCTATGGAAGGCTATCATGGATCCAAAGATTTCTTCTGAGTGAGTTTATGACACTTTGGCTCCCACTTTGAATTTGGTAAGCACTCTCTCAATCTTCTTTTGCATGGTATTTATGTATTGCAGGAGCCTTCAAGTGATCCAACATTTGATTGGATCTCTCTCACACTCTGAAAAAATGGAGCTTGATGAGTGGCTTGGAGGCTATGCCTTGTGTGGGTAGACCTTCCCACACATTGTAAACTTGATTCTAGCATTGGTGGCATACCCCGATGGAATGCATTTTCTATCAAGCTCGTTTCCAATGTGTTCACCTTGGCTGCAGAGTTTTTACTATCGGATAGTGTAGTAGTCATGGCGTGTCAGGCAGATTACTTGGCACTCATCATCGAGGAGGCCCGCTTGCATAATTTTTGTCATCTTTGCACTATCTTTCTTTGTATGGTGTTACACACATACACTGTGATAGATGACTTCATGGATCAACCATTTCTCCACAAATTTCATGGTTGGTAGATATTGGTGTGTTTTTTGTTTGAAACAATACTCATTTTGTAGGTCGTGACCTTATTGTTAGTCATGTTCACACGTAAAATTGAAGGCCTTCCAATGATTCCATTGTATGATCGTCAAGCAGGAGATGTGGCAGCTGACAACGATGGGTTTGAATTTGTTTGTGACATGATCCGAGAGCCACTACGGGATGAGCCATGGACGCTAGATGCCCTTGGAGCATCATTTGGCATGGAGTGGAGAAGAGTGAGTTCTTTGCTCGGTAAGTCAAGGAGGGCACCTTTACGCTCGATTCTTGCCATTGAACTACTCCGATAATGTGCGATTGAAATGTCTGCTAATGTTTGTGCTTTTGTAAATAGGTGGTTTTTGGGTACCTTCACAAAGGTTGGGGATGTAGTTTTAGATAGTCTAGCAGGTTGTGGTGGCTTGGCAATGGAGTGTAAACATCTACAATGACATTGTATCAACATTGATCGAGACAAGAAATTGTTCTTGGCACGTATTCAACCGCAACAACGGCTTCCCACTGGTCTAGGATCGACTCTTCATGTGGGTGAGGTATCTCGTAGAGCACAGTCAGATCCACCCCCGTCTCCTTTACGAATTTTCCAAGAGTCGGTTCCGGGCCATCTACTCCTCCTTCGAGTAGACCTCCAACTATAGTTCCTGGTTGGCCAAGCTACGGTCAATGACTCTATCGGCCTCTATTTGTCACACTATCCCATGGGGCCCTCACCTGCACATGCTCTAGTAGTGCAACCCCCACAGGATTTGTGGTCATCGGGAACCTAATTGCCGAGTTGTATTGATTACTCGATATTAACTTATTTCTATGTAATGGCACACCTAAACTTACGGGTTGCTCATACTATGTTTTAATTTTTTCTCAATCTGATATGTGTTTGCTCTATGTTGATTTTTATTTCTGTAACTAAGTTTAATTTTTGAAGGAAAGTCAATCAATGGTGGTTAATATTTCAGTGTTTTTTTTGTATTTGTAATATTTTAAGTGAAAATATTACGAAGGACATGGTGTGAATGACCCTTGAAGTAAAGACGCTTGGGTTTCTTTTATAAATAGTGAGAAGAACACAATGTTTAATACATTCATTCATGCACAAGTCTCTCCAATGAGGATCTGTTTTCTAAAGTTATTCCTTGAGTAAGTCTCTCACTCACATATTTGATTGGCTTAGCTTTGCAGAAGCCAATGGGAAGCCAATAAGAGCAAAAAGCAAGAGGGGTCGACCAAGTAGAGAGAGAGCTAGCATTTTTAGTCTAACTCACTTTGCTACACACACACACAACTTATGTGTTGAGAGCAAGAACTCCATCTCCTTCTCCAAGCATTAAGAAGTGGAGGCCTACACCAAAAACTCTTGTCTATGGAATGCAAATCCAACCAAGAGCCAAGCTTCAATAGCATGCTCATCTTCTCTACCATGCTAATTACTAAGCTAAGCTATGCTATTAGAGTAATTATGTGAGGAGAATACTTCTTTCTCGTAAGATACATCTTCTTCCTCTCAACCTTTCCTCATTCGCTGCTAGCTCTCACCATTTTTGAAGGTGTGTGAGGTCTTGGGAGTGAGGCTAGGGACACTAGGTGTGTTTTTCAAGCATAATTTGGTGCATGAAGCTTCCATCTTCATTGCACCAGTGAGTTTTGTCAAGGAACACAAAGATTGTATTGTACAAAAGTCTCCTTTGATGGGAGAAGCCTTTTTGGAGGGGGGACCGGCTCCATGTAAATCCGCTCCTCGACTTTGTCAATTATTCTTTTTCTCTCTCTTTTCAAGTATTGGCTATGCTAAACTAGCTAGGGGTAAATTGCTATGTTGCTTTCTTAAATTGGGTACTCTCTCTATGCTCATTAGGACTATGCTCATTAGGAACTCGTTCTTAATTAAATGCTCACTATGTTATCAATTTTTGCTACACACAAGTTACTAGTGCATTAAATATTACATTGGTATCAGAGCTATGGTTTCTCTTTTCTTGCTCAAGAAGAGAGGTCCTCGAGCTTGCTACAAATGGTTGGTGTTATTAATTGCAAAAGAATAAGTAGAATAGGGATTTTTCATCCTTGAAGCACGCGTGCTTTATGCAATTAATGGGGATACCGTCGAGAGCCGTGGTCTTAATTATGGAGTCATACGGGGCTTGCCTATGGCTTAACCATTATTGAGCTACTAGAAGCTTCACAGGAACCGGTGCTGTCTTGGCTCTGTTGAATCCTCTCTTCTATTCCTTGTAATTAATATGATTCAAGCCACGGGTATAGATTCTTGAGTGCTTATCTTTGAAGGTAAAGAGGAGTACCAACTATGGCTTGAAGTACCAAAGTACAAGTAAAAATTTACACCTAAAATTTACTAGTATAGCTAACAAGGGAAAAGAGATTGAAATGAATGTTGATAGCTTTGATTTTGCTAATGAAAGAGCAACTAATGATGCCCCTATGCTTGTAAACTATCTTGTTTCTAGGCTTCAACAAGCCCTGGGAAATCCATCCCTCCAAGGTGAAGTGTTATAGCAATTGCGTACCCATGGTATTCTCCAAACTCCCCACCAAGAAGAGAGAGTATCTAGGAAAGCTCCTCGTGAGACTTCCAAAAGAGGACTCTCTCCGATGAGGGAAGAAGAGGACGATCCGTACGAAGGGCTCAGAAACTTACTACTCGATGAGGCATCTTTCTCCCAAAGGAGAACCCAGGTTTCAATGGTAGAGGCCCCACCAAAAGAACGAGAAAGAAGTGAGTCTCCTACCACCTCGGTGGAGATGGCTCCACGAAGACGACGGGCAAAAAGATCTCCAACACCCCCTAAATGGAGAAAACCATCGCATACTCCTTTTCACCATAAATTCAAAGAGGGAAGAGAGAAAACAAGAGAAGAAAAATGCGAGAAAGAGGTCACCCTCTTCTCCATCTTCTTCATCCTCTTCCTCTTCTGAAGAAAGTGATGTTGCAAGCAAGGAGGAACAAGGGAAGAAAACGGTGATAAAGAGGCCAACCTCTTCTCCATCCTCCTCATACTCTCCCTCTTCTGAAGAAAGTGACGGTGTAGCTCTTGAACCACCCAAAAGAAGAGGCCATAGGAAATGCCGCCTGGAAAAGGCCGTCCAAGCTCAAAAAGTTCAAAGAGGGAGGAAAGAACATGTTTTTACTTACCTACGATGGCACCTTTGGTGCTATAGGGACAAAATCTTGGCCTTTATCCAACAATTCAATGTAGCTTTTGGAGATGAGGGTTTCTTGGAGTCCTCTAAGCTATGTCATGTCGCTATGCATTTTCAAAAGTCCGCCAAGCAATGGTGGTCTAGCCTACGAGAAAATGGTGAAGCTCCACGAAAATGGAAAGCTTTAAGAGATTCCATCATGAAGAAGTTTTTGGCTACCAATGCCAAAGACAAAGTACTCACCGAATGGCAAAGATTGAAGCTCTTTCCCTGCGAATCTATTCACAAATATATACATAAGTTTTGGGATTTACATCTCAAAGCCATTGTCTACAAAAAGATGGATTTTCAAGAGCAAAAACAACAATTTTGTGCAAGTTTATCTGAGGATATGGCGGAGTATGTTAACTGCCAAAGGCCACGCACCATATCTATAGTCATACACTATACCATGGTGGCTTCAAGAATCAACTTCCAACAAGGAGCTATGAAAATCTTAAGCCCATGGAAAACAAGGACCGTAATGAGCCTAAAGGGAAGGACAACGTCCAAAAGTCTCCCAAAGGCAATGCCAACAACAACAAAGCTAAGGAGAAGGGAGTCTATAAAGGCAAAAATAAACTCTCTCTTGAAGAGCTAGAGCATTATCAAAAAGATAACCGCCTCTTGTAATAACTTTCACACCAAGGTCAACACCAAGCGATAGGTGGTGTTGGGCACTCCCCAAGCCTCCTACTCGCCCAATGCTGACTCCACTGCATGTAATTACATCACCAAAAGGGTCTCCATCGTCGGTTACACTAAGGTCAACACCAAGCCATAGGGACTGTTGGGCAGTCCCCAAGCCTTCTATTTGCCCAGTGCTGACTCCACTGTCTGACTTGTCGGTTAACATGCCCCCCTTCCTGATGTAGATTTTCTTCCTCGGAATCTATTGTGTTGAAGCTTTCTTGTCAAGGTGGAAGAGCATTTGAGAGGAATGTCCTTAGCCTTCTTCAATCACTACAAAATCAAACAACATTGGCAGAATAATTGCATTCTCATATACAATTAAAAAGCATAGGCAGTTGTAGGCAGAAAATTTGATTGGTAACAGAATAGCAAACAATTTGTCAGCAATAAACATTAGATTGTATTTATAATCAACGCATAAACAGTTGTAAAGGTCAAAAACTAAACAAGTCTGGGGTCGCTAATTTAACGGTCAAAAGGCACTAGAGATCAACTATTAATACCATGGACAAGATCTCAATTTTCTCTGGTCAATTAAGTTTAATCGCGAGAGCCAAGTTTTCATGTCCGAGGACTGATTAGAGGCTATACCTAGAAGACCTTGTAGTTAAGCTACGATAAAAGGAATTGCTCATGAAATCATCACCTGACTGATTTCCTTTTCTTTGACCCCCCAAAGTCTTTTCACAGTGATTCTATTTTGATGTGTGTGCTTATTTTGTATGCCTTGGGTTTTTTGCTTTTCAAGGAAAAGCGTCCACACTGGGAACCTCTAGGGCTCTAGTACCATAAGCGATACATGTGAGTGAAGTACCAAATCAAGCTGAGATTTCTCTTCCTGCTTAAGATTTTACATTGTGGCACTTTAATTTTTCTTGTTTGTGCGTTTTCAACATTTTAATTATGTAACTTTGGGGGGTCATATAACATTGTTACCCTCCCTAGGCTCATCACATTAGTAAACTCCCTTATAATAGTTAAGCTAAAGGTCAATAGGGACTAAGCCCACTAGAAAGCCATAGTACATTGCACACAATGCTGCCTAAATCGGATAAAGAACCTAAGTAACCATTGATTATTAGGAAGGCATTTCCCATGGTATTAGGAGAAGATCTCTAACACCTAGCTTGGTCAAACTAGCTTAGTCAAACTAGCTTAGTCGGACTGCTTGATTTTTAAACCTAGACAAGTGATTGTGACAAAAAATTACATTGAATTTAATGTTTGTACTAAGCAATACACTGAATATTATGCTACCAATTAAAATTAATGCAGACAAACATGGATGCAGAAAAGATAAGGGGCAATGCTAATGGATAAGAAACACCCGTTTGTGTTGATGATCACGCTTGATTTGAAGAGTGAAGGAGAGAAAGATTCCATGAAGGTCCAAATCCTATCAACAACAACGTATTTCTGTACACACTAGAAAACACAAAGAATACCTCTAAGAGGCATATAAGTGGGAAGAGGTACCAACCCTTATTGAACATAATTAAACAACATAAGGAACCCTAACCTAATTATTTGCACTTTCACTAGAGAGTTAAGGGAATAGGATATTGTAGAGATTTGGGAAAAACCTAAGGCTAAACCCCTATCCTTGTCATCGAGAAAAACAAAGTCATCATCCATGAGACCATATGTGCCATCCATGTAATCATGTAAATTTTCTTCATCATTAGACGCACCAATGTTTACTAAGATGGTCCCTAGATGTCTATAGTCATCTTGGTCAAAAGGGTAGGCTTGTGCAATGGGACAAACACTCTTTACTAAGTATGAATTAGTCATGATCAAGAGACATATAAGCCATTCTAACTCAACAAAATTCCTCTCACATGCTAGCATACCTACCAAATCCCATTCACAGACAAGTACCAGAAAGACCATGTGAAACACTTGTAAAAAGTAACGAGGGTACCTCTCTCCCAAGGCAAGAGTGGATGACTCTAGCGTACTAGCCATATCTATACACACAGATATGAAGGTGCCACGAGAAGTGTGTGCGAGTGCAAGAGAGAGAGAGAGAGAGAGAGAGAGAGAGAGAGAGAGAGAGAGAGAGAGAGAGAGAGAGAGAGAGAGAGAGAGAGAGAGAGACATGCTTTGGGTGGAGCGCACAACAACATTATCCTGTTGCAGCTCCTTATTTTGTTTTATTAAAGAATAAGTGTATACATGGTTAAGTTAGTAGATGGGTTAGTAGTGCCTGGGATGTCCGGCCAGCTGGCATGAATCCCAATGTCCGGCCAGTTGGCCTGAATCCCAACAAACTCCCATTTGAAGGCCAACGTAGCCCAAGTGACCTGGTATGTACAACCGTGAAGCAATCTAGTGGTTTCAACCTATGCCCATCAACTCATTGCAATGTGTAAACCGCTCCAAAGCTAAGCCTTTCATCAAAGCATCTGCTGGGTTGTCATCAGTGTGTACCTTGACCAAATCAATGAGTTTTTTGGCCAAGAAATCTCTCACGAGATGATACCTGACTTCAATGTGTTTCGATTTGGAGTGAACCACGGGATTCCTTGCCAATGCAAGAGCACTATGACTATCACAATATATCACTGGAGTCTCATCAATTCCAAGATTTCTAACCAAGCGAGACCATACAATCTCTTTACTTGCATCCGACAATGCAACATACTCTACTTCCGTAGTGGAAGATGACGTACAATCTTGAAGACATGACCTCCAAGATACTGCTGCTCCAGCAAATATGAAAACATAGCCAGATGTTGATCTCCTACAACCCGCATAGTCTACATCCGCATAACCCACGATGGATGCATCACTGTTCCCGAAGCGTAAACACCTACCGACCGTACCTTTGAGGTATCTAAGAATGTGCTTCAATGCTTCCCAATGTTTGCTGCCAGGATTTTCCATATATCGGCTCACTACTCCGACTGCAAAAGCAATGTATGGTCTTTGTGGCCACTATAGCATACATGAGATTTCCCACTGCCAAAGAATATGGTACCTTAGCCATTTCAGCTCGCTCAACATCAGATTTGGGTGCATCTTCCTTGCTGAGTTTCAAGAATGCCTGCATTGGGGTACTCAATGCTTTCCCCCTTGCATATTGAAACACTGCAAAACTTTCTCAATGTATGTTTCCTGAGATAACTCAAGAATACGACGTTTGCGATCTCTTTTGATTTGCATGCCAAGAAAGTGTGTAGCATCCCCCAAATCTTTCATTGCAAAATTATTGCTAAGTGTTTTCTTCAAGTTGGCAATTTCTGCAATGGATTTCCCAGCTATAAGCATGTCATCAACATACAAAACTAGAATGATCATCGAGCCATCATCTAGCTTTCTTGTGTACAAGCAGTGATCCTCTTCGCTTATTTTATATCCTTGAGATCTCATACATGCATCAAATTTATGATACCACTGCCTTGAACCCTGCTTTAAGCCATAAAGTGCCTTTTCTTACTTACCTACTAGCTCCTCACGAGATGCGTTCTCCTGAACAAACCCTTCAGGCTGCTCCATGTAAACATCCTCTTCGAGATCCCCGTGAAGAAATGTTGTCTTCACATCCATTTGGACAAGTTCCATGTCCTCAATCTCTACAAGACCAAGTATGGTTCTAAGTGTTGTCATCTTGACCACAGGCGAGAAGATTTCATCAAAATCGACTCCATTTTGTTGTTTGAACCCTTTGGCTACAAGTCTAGCCTTGTACTTTGGATTTGGATCACCTGAGGTAAATTTCTTCTTGTAAACCCATTTGCAAGGTAAATATTTCGCATCATTTGGTAGTTCTACCAAGTCCCAAGTGTCATTAGCCAGAACCAAGTTATAACTCAGACTGCATAGCCTGCTCCCACTTCACCACATCATCCGCCATCATGGCTTCTTGGTAGAAACTTGGCTCACCGCAATCGATCAACATGATGTAATCAAGACCTGGCTCGAAACGCGCAGGTGGATGAGAGACTCTAGTAGACCGTCTCACTCCTTGACCATTGCTATTCGATCCATCTAGAGCATTGCTAGTGGAAGGTACATCACTAGCCCGCTGAGTTGATTTCAATGTGTCCGAGGCAACATCCTCAAAAGTGACTCTCTGAATCTCTATTTCCTTGATAGGTTGTTTATGCATCTTCGACTCATTGAAGATCACATCTGAACTATGAATGACTCGAAGAGATTTAGGGCGCCAGAGATGATATCCCATCTCTCCATCTGCACCATATCCAATGAAAATACATTTGTGTGACTTTGGCTCTAACTTTTGGCGAAGTTGTTTAGGCATGTGAGCATAAGCTTCACAACCAAAAACACGTGGATGGTCATAGTGAGGCTTACGTTTAAACCATAACTCTTCTGGAATCTCATAATTCAATGGCGTACTAGGCGAACGATTTATAATGTGCACTGCGATCAAGATGGCTTTTGCCCAAAAGCCTTGTGTGAGATTTTCCCTAGAAAGCATGGTTGTGACTCGTTCCTAAATCGTACGATTCATGTGCTCAACAACTCCATTCTCAGCTGGTGTGTATGGTGCAGTAAACTGCCTTTTAATCCCCCTTTTAGCACAGAAATTGTCAAACTCCTTGGAGACATACTCTCCACCGTTTTCAGTCTGCAACCTCTTGAGTTTCTTGCCAGATTGATTCTCAACGAGTGCTAAATTTTTTGGAACACAGGAAGAACTTGATCCTTATGTTTCAAAGGATATGCCCACACCTTTTGAATACAGTCATCTATGAATGTCACAAAATAGCTGCCCCCCCCCTACAGATTTGGCTGACATAAGAGCATAAACATCACTATGCATTAAATCTAGAGGTTCAGTCCACTTTTGACCCAACGATAAGTGCATGAACCTAGTCAGTTTGCCATAGATATAGTGCTCACAAACAGGAAAGTCAACATAAGACAAGACACGTAAGTAGCCAAAACGAGTCAGAGTTCTCATTCCTTTTTGGCTAATATGACCTAGCCGGCAATGCCACAAGGCAGCTCGGCTATAGATATGTAATCATGACCAACATTTGACACATGCATGGAATACAAGTTACCATGATATGTAATCATACCCCCCCCCCCCCCCCCCCCCCCCTTTAATTTTTGACATCTAATCACACCCTCACCATTCTCTGCAAGAAATTAAAGTCTTTGGGTACAACTTGTTTACCTCTTACCATTAAAGCAAGTACCACCCCTTCTACCTTACTCATTCCCTATGTACTTGAGTACATTGCCATTAACTTCCCTTTTTATCCCCCCAAAAAGACATCCCACCTTAAATTGCCCCTCTATAAAGCCTTGCTCACCCCCTCCATTTGTATCTAAACCCACACCACTGATGAGCTCATTATGAGCGAAACGCGTTTGGTGTCCCACCCCCTTGTTCCCTAATCACCCCTTAATGCCCTCGTTACCATTCTACTTTATGGTACTTCAACGTCTCATCGTTTTTTATCCTTTTATATTTGGAGTCGTCTCGCACGCTTGCTTACCGTTTTTTGATCCCACCCCCTTGTTCCCTAATCACCCCTTAATGCCCTCGTTAACCATTCTACTTTATGGTACTTCAACGTCTCATCGTTTTTTATCCTTTTATATTTGGAGTCGTCTCGCACGCTTGCTTACCGTTTTTTGATTGCCTTTGTGTACTATCCACGAACCATTGACAAATGTGGTGTTGTAGCCCAAATCATCAAGCTGACCAACAGAAATCAAGCTTTTAGTCAACTTGGGCACATGTCTGACATTACATAAAGTAAAGTGCGTGCCATTCCTTAGATGCAATTTGATGTTTTTGACACCCTCAATGTCTACTTCATAAGCATCACCAAGTCTCACTTTGCCACAAGAGTGAGAATAAGTAGAGAATCACTCTCTATGTGGTGTCACATGGAAACTCGTACCAGAATCTACTATCCAATTCTGTACATACTGCGCATCTTCTGTAACAAGAGCCTCGACAGGTAGATATGCTGTGAAGATAGCTGGAAGAGTCTCTACAATAGGAGCATTTGATGACTCTAGCACATTGATCTCCTCTAACTTTGCTTTGCCCTTGTTTGAATCATTAGACTTGGAAGCTTCACCGAATTGTTTATCCTTCTTGCTTTGCTGCCATTTCCTGCAATCCTTCTTCACATGCCCTTTTTTATGGCAGTGATAACACCCGACATTAGGCATAGAACCCCGAGACTTACAGCGTGAGCCCCCACGTTCCTTGATTTTGGCATGACTTTGAGTGCGACCCCTTTGTCTATCACTAGCAACATACACATCACCATCCTTCTTGCCTTCGAGAGATTTCCTGCAAATCTCCTCGGTAAACAGACTCCCAAGGACGTCATTGTACACTAGACCGATACCAGGTGCTGAGTTGCAGATCGCAATATAGAACGTATCCCAAGACGAGGGTAAACCGCATAGCAAGAATATACATTTGATTTCCTCATCAAAGACCAAACCCTGAGTGCTCAACTGAGTGAAAATGATATTGAACTCATTAATGTGAGCAGAAATCGTGCTCTCTTCCTTCATGCAAAGGTCAAACAGCTTCTTCATCAAGAAAACCTTATTAGTGGCACTTTTGTTCTCATAACTGGAACACAACTTATCCCATACATCTCTAGCAGTCCTTTCTCCAACTATAGTAAAGTACACAGATTCGGCCAAATGCAAACGGAGGGTAGATTTGGCCTTAGCATCAAGTTTCTCCCACTCAACATCTGTATACTCGCCCTCTGGGCGCTCCATGATAGGATCCAACTGGCCTTTTTGTATAAGAACATCTTGAATCTGCTCTTTCCAGATAGTAAAACTTGTCCCATCAAATTTCCGGATATTGTAAATATCCTTTTCACCACTAGATGACATGGCTGCAAGCTAAAGATAATATGGCGATAAACACTAGTACTTCTAGAAAAATTCGGCAAAGTTTTCCCAAAAAATCTGGCAGAATTTCAATCCAAACTGTCACAAGAGATCAGTAACGCATAAAAAGTAATGTTCTCAGAGCATAAGACAGGTGCATCAACCACTAACTGTGCATAAAAAGTCAAAAGTTGACCCAAGACTGCCAACACGGCGTCAAATGCAGCTAGCCCTCTCTATACATGTCCTATGGCAAGGCCACGAAAAAGGGGTACTCTAGCAACCTGTATCATCGAAAGGATCTCACCATTCGAGAATCCCCCAGCTCAAGAAAACCTCACGCTATAGACCCTCACAAAAGGTTATGCAGACAAGAAACCAGCCCAGTCTCAGAAAGGGCCTCCGAACCGAGTCTCAGAAACGATCGGGACTGCAAGAAACAAGCCAAATCGGCTCCACAAAAGGTACATATGGTAGTTTTTGCAACTCAACGTACATCCACTATTAAGAATACTGCACCTTGCAGTATACGCACTCAAACAGGCGTCAAACAAAATGTGCAAGCAGTAAACAAATCCCTATAGGGAGTAAAACCGCTCTCAAAAGAGCTCAAGCACTATCAAAAGTGCCAAAACAATGCATATCCACATCAAATACTCCCACTGAAATCTGTGCTGATGCTATACACTACAACCTGTAAGAAACCTGGATGTCTTGTATGTATACAAGAACTTGTGAGGAGATGGATGCCTGAAAAACCCAAGACAATGTCGATGCCGAAAAGTGCTCATAATCAGCCCATAAACACCGTCTCAATAGCACATAATAGCCATAAAACGGCTATATACCATCCCAAAATAGTCTCTGAACAACCTGCACCTGTGTCCTGTACTTGTACCTGTGGCTATAGCAAAAGTCGAGTTGAAAAATACAACTCCTGAAGCGTAGCTCGGATGAAGCTTTCGACTGCACGAACAGCTTCGAAAGGAAGGTAAAACCCTAGGATGCATGGTGGAAACGCTCTCGGAACGCTGAATTTGCTGAAGCCGAAATTGGAAAATTGTTTGCACTTTTGAAAGTGCGCGCACGCGAAAATGGCAAGCACAAACCCTGCTCTGATACCAGTTGAAGGTGCCGCGAGAAGCATGTGCGAGTGCAAGTGCAAGAGCAGAGAGAGAGAGAGACCTACTTTGGGTGGAGCACACAACAACGTTATCTTGTGTAGCTCCTTATTCTGTTGTATTAAAGAATAAGTGTATACAAGGTTAAGTTAGTAGATGGCTTAGTAGTAAGTGGGATGTCTGGCCAGTTGACTTGAATCCCAATGTCCGGCTAGTTGGCTTGAATCCCAACAAGATAGATGATGTGGTTAGAGTGCAAATATTACAAGGGTCATGTCCTTGTGCATAATGTGTTTTTATGATATTGTGTTATGTAGAGAACTTGTAAGTTTCCATATTATTGTTTGGTGGCTCTTGCTCTTTTACTTTTTTATCTTGTTTTTTGTGAGTATAAGGCTTTATATATACATTCCCTAAGATTGGGAGATTGAGAAGTCAGGGAGGAAGGTTAAGAGGGAAGCAAGTGAATGATGGATGTCAGCAAATACTCCCCCCTTCCTTGGGTAGATCATACCTTTTGGAATGATGTCGTCACCTTTTGAAACCAATTTTTCCAAGTTGTTATGGGTGAAGGCTTTAACCAATAGTTTTTGATCACCCTGTGCGTTTCATCTAGTTGCAAGGGTGGTAAGGTACTCTCCCATGATTTTATTTGCAACATTGTTGTAGGTGGTGAACTTACAATGGGAGGTGCAAACTCTTTCTTGTTTGTATGGATATGTACAATGGTAGGTGGAGGTTGTGTCGATGCTTCTATTTCCGTATAGGAACTACATGAAGAGCAAGAAGCTTCATTTGGCTTCCCTGTTCCTGAGCTAGGTGAAACAAGTCGTTCTTTCTTTGGTACCCAAACTAGCTTTGGAGCGTGTGTGTAGCATTCCATGATTTTTTTCTTTCCCCTATCTTCAATATGTTTTGGAGCTACAGGATTGGGCTCACATGAGTCAGGTGACAGATAAGAGCACAATTTACATTTTGGCACCCAGATTTGATCATTTTCTTCATGGTAGCCTTGGGCTTCCAATAGTTTTTTAGGAGTCCAACGCAACGTTCTTTTACATTTCTTGGGGTGAGTGGGACGTCTCTTACTAGGCTCCTATCTTTTAGCACTAGCTATGGTCGCTTAAGAAGCTTTAGGGACCCACTTGTATGTTTTCTTTGTTATATTAGGATGGGTCTTGTGTGTCTCAAGCTTTATTTCAACTACAGTAGTTGAAGCTCTAGAGAGTTTGGCTAGGGGGACATATGGTTCAACCTCTTGGACATGCAATGTTTTGGGTTTTATTTCCTTAAGAGGCAATATCTCAGGGACTATGGCTTGAGTGGCAGGGCTAAGAGTTGGTTTCTACGTTGTGACACCCCCAGTCCCCCAATCAATAGTGCATTTGGTGGATATCATCCACGTGCGTCCTAGGTTTAGATTACCCTCCATAGTTCTAGCAGGCATGACCAAAAAGTCTTGAGCTACAACCCCATTGTCATAAATAACAAGAGTGTGTAGGATTCCACAAACGGTGGTCTTCTTCTTATTGACACCCTTGACTTGGATGGTGCTTGTGGATAGGGGTGGTTTTCCTAGTTGACACCACATCCCATAGGATAACAGATTATACTTAGCACCCGTGTCCAAAAAGGTGTTATATAGCACTTTTCCATAGGCTCTATTTAGCTCAATAGGGTATCGTAGAGGCGTGTCAGAGTCCAACCAATCATCCTCTATTTCAACGTGGAATGCATGTTGTTGGAGCCCATTGGTCCAACTGTTGTATCAAATTGCATTTTTTATGTCAAAGACGTCTTATCATTTTGATCCATTCGTCTAGATTATGTAAATATTAGTCAGTTAGTCAAGACTCAGATTTATTCCTACTTTGTAATCATGAGCAAGAGAACCCCATGTACATTTTTGAGCTAAGGTGACTAAAGTATAAAAGTCACCTTAGAACCATTTTTTGAATAACATTTGAATTAATCCTGTGTCGTAGGAGTCTGAGAGAGAGAGAGAGAGAGAGAGAGAGAGAGAGAGAGAGAGAGAGAGAGAGAGAGAGAGAGAGTCTTATCCTCTTCGCTACGCGCTTCTCCCTCACCGGATTCATGACGCGACCACACCATCACAGTAGTCTCTCCGAGAGCTACACGCCCACGCCACGCATTCGCCGTTTCGAGTTGATCGCGATCGATTCTGCCTCGAGCTTGTTTTGCTTGTAAGTAGCACAAACGGTGTCTGTTTTCAATAATCAAGTGCTTCATGGAATGAGAAAGAGATTAGCTACACATAGATACTGATAAACTTAAGTTTCGCCCACTTTTGGATTATGACATGTTGGTCTATCGCGACAGCATTCGAGATAGAGAGGGTTCAAATCTGGTGAGATTAGACTTATAGGTAAATATGTCCTAGTAAGAAGATGGTGCCTAGTAAGTTTGATGCGATTCCGAGTTCATTGGACGTGTGAACTGTGTTGTGAGTGTTAAGGGATAGAGTGGGTTACAATCTACCAGGGTTAGTGATTGATGCATCATAAAAGTGCGTATGTGTAGATTGGTCTCAGCCTGACAAGCTAACAAGATTACCTAAGTGCACCTACGGGTTAGTCGTGTCATCGGATGATAAGTATGTTGTCTGTGTCGTGCTCGTGAGTATGAACAGGGGAGTAGTTTTGCCCTAAAAAACATTGGCGCCGCTGCCGAGGACCGAAGACCTTAAGTAGGGAGATCTACGTCACTCGTGTGATGGTTAGCTTACTTTAGTTTTGACTAGAGAGAGCTTAAAATTTTAGAACAAGATCCAGGATAGAATATCCTGAGGTCTAGTGGATAGCCAGGAAGCCTGTGTCTTGCCGAGGGTCTGCGACTAGTTAGATTTAGTTAAAGAGGATAAAGAGGAGTTATGGTTTTTGGTTTTGAGTGCTTGTGATACTTGTGAAGAAATAGAGTAGAAAAACGCTGTAAAATCGCAAAAAAGAAACAAAAAGAAGGAACAATAAGGCTGTTTGCTTGCCTTGAAAGAAAAACCCACCCCATATACCCTTGAAAGGGGTGAAAAGTGTTGACATTGAAATTTATGATCCAACACTCGAGAAAACATAAAAACTGTGACCAAAACCAACAAAAGAAAAAAAGAAACAGATGATTGTCATAAGGAAACATTAAGTGAACCTAAAAGAGGCCAAGATGAGATATAACCATTAGCCAAGGGTAAACTGACTGTGTCATGAGGTATGACTTATGTGCACAAGTTTAAGATGCAATGTCATCAAATTTGCATCACTTCAAGTGCAATGGAGTTGTGAATTGTCAAAGAAAAGTGAAATTTGTGAAGTACTTGATTTTGAGGTCAAAATAAGTCCAAACTTCACAAAACTTGAGGGATAGACTTATATGGACTCACGGAACAAGACTATGCAAAAACAGACAAAAAAGTAAGTCCCCATTGCTCACTGCCTGGTCTATCGCGATAGATTGGTGAAGGTGGTGTTTGTCTAGCAACAAGCAAAAAACCCTGATACCACAAGCTTAATACATCAATACAAGGGTACTCACAAAAATTGAGTGAATTTGAACACCAATTTTGACCCCAAAACTTCAAAAATGGTGTGTGGAGTCTGAATTTCAGAGACAAGGGCAAGAAGTCTTTGACCAAATGTCAAAACAGTGCCAAAATTGGTCAATGCACTACACAAGGGGAGACTAAACTAACTGTGGAGAAAACTTTGGAAAAAAGCTGAAAATGAAGAAAGTGCTCAGTCTATCGCGATAGACCAAGGAACTTTCTGTTGGGGAACTTTTCTTTCAAATTTTCCCTAGGGAGAGCTTTATCAGGGCCTAAATAGCAGACACACCAAAATTCAAGGCATTTAGATCACTGAAGCTGAGGTCAGATGGAGAATCAAGCTCCGACTGAAACACTAAAATGGGACCAAAATCCAACCCAAGTGTCCAAACTTCACAAAACTTGAGGGTAACTGGAACTCAAGGATAAAGTCCCAATTTTGAATTGACTTGTGCCAGAGCAAAGTGTCAGTCTATCGCAATAGACTAAGGAAGTAGTGAATCAGACACTTTTTGCAATTTGTGACTATACTTCTAGAACATACTCTCTATATAGATCCCAACCATCATTTTATAATTGAAATTGGACCACCAGAAGACTGATTAAGTGGTTGCTGTAGATACTTGAAAGATTTTTTGGTAATTCAGGGAAAAGCACTTGTGAACAGACTAACCATCCTTTTGTAGATCCCAGAAGGAGGCCATCACAAAGCTATACAGGAAGAAGGAGTCCAGGTAAGCTTTAAGTTTGCAACAAAACTTTCATTCTTATGTATTTAAGGTCAGGAGCCTTTGTTAAGTCGGGAACTAAAAGTGTCAAAAGTCAAATTAGCACCACGTCCACAGAAGAGAGTGTAACACAGACGAGACTAGACCCATTGGCACCAATCATTGAAGAGGGTAGTGATACTGACACTTCGTCGAAAAAGTCCTTCTTCGTGATGGGGAGTCAACAGTCAGGAGGTTTCATCGGTGAAGGACCAATGCCAGGAGGGAGCACCTCCCTACATCCTTTACACGAAACCCAGTTCACTATAATCTTCTTGGAAGGAACTAACTCGAAGGGAGCCCTAGTCTATTCTGACTATCGGGGACGCAAGTGTATTTGTATTGAAGAAAGACCGGCTCAGAGGCTAGAGATAATTCGAGTCTACGATGATGGAGACAGATTCAGAGACGAAAAGGGAAACCACTATCTGATAGTGAGTAACCCTGAGGATTACAACAGATATGGGGATAACGTGGCAAAAGGGAAAATGGTTTCAGAAACCCAAGAACCGCCTCCTAACATTGATCGACCTGGAGCGCTTTTTATGTATGATAAGAAAACAACCAGGGTCCCAACCTATAATGAGAATGTAGGGATTTACAAGCATGAAAGCGAGGGAATATTCCTTACTTTCGATGCAAGGAACCCTACCCAAATGAATTAAGCAAGGACAAGGTTCTTTACTTATTTTCTTATGAAACTGCTATGGGGAAGGATATTGTTTTCGTTGACAGATACGGGCGAGAATACAAATGTATTCTCCCATAAGAGGTTGAAAAGGCAACAGTTCCAGGAGCATCAACCTATGGCCCCGATGAGGTACCAAGAGCCACCTACACCCCTAGCAAGTCGACTAATCCCTTTTCAGAAGAGTATGACGCTACCTCACATTCTACCTGACCACCGACATCCAACTACCAGGACCAACCAGCTACTCAGCCATCACTGTAGGCATGGCTTCGACAGAGTGCTACATTAGAACAAGACCGAACCCGAGAGGGTTATCAAACCGCACGAGGGTTAAGGGATTTACAAGAACCACCACTCTATGCACAGTATCAAGGAGAGAGTAAGCCAAAGACTCAGGGGTCAACTGAGCTTGGAAGAACACCTCGAGAACGAGTTCGGAGAGATGAACCATCTCTCACGAGAACTGTTAGAAATTATGGATTAGGAGCACCATTGGGAGAGGAACCTGGCCACTACAGAAGACCAGAGGAGGTATATCGACTAGGACTGGGAGATCCCACGATGAGATTTGGAGACCATCGTAGAATTAGACCTTCTCAAGTGCAAAAATGGGTAAACAAGAAATATACAGGAAGCAGGGATCCGAGAGATCATGTAGCAGCCTTTGTGCGTGTAATTAGAGCTGAAGAGATGCTAGACTTTCCTACCCAATTTTCAGGATTCGGTTTAACCTTAGAGGATGATGCAGCTACATGGTTTGACTCGGTGGAGCGAAGAGACTTTGAGTCTATGGAGGAAGTGTTTGACGAGTTTATAGAGGAATTCTCACAACGGGGGATAGCTCATAATACAGTCTCGCAAATCCATAAATTCAAATAGAAAGATGGAGAGTCCGTGCGAAAGGCCGCCCTCCACTTAAAAATATATGTTAAGTTCTGTCCCGTGGAAGAACTGCCAACTCAGTCCAGACTTATGCTTATATTTATCCAAGGACTAAGGAATGTAGATCTTCAAAAGGACTTACATATGAAAAGGATCACTACGTTGAATGATTTGACCAAGGAAGCTCTATACCTTGTGGACAATTGTGCGGTCTACAAAGAGGGCGAGTTCAAGGATCTTGACGATGATTCTTCCTCGCAACAAAGCGGGAGCAAGTCTGCTAAGACAACACTGAAAGGGGAAGTAGCGGTAAGCCAAGAGCAGTTGGTAGAGGAAGTGCTTAAAAAAATTAACTTGTATTCCAAACCACAAGCTAAACAACCAAAATGGTGTGCGATTGAACAAAACTGGACAAACCATGGGACGGAGGAGTGTTATTATAACAAGGGATATGTGAGAGAACGACCATATGCTCCACAAGCTCAGGCGACATCTCCTCAAGTCCAACCGATGCCTAGATATCAGACTGGCAACCTACCAGGACCAGTAGGTGCAGAAAGATCACAACCAGTCTTGGGACAACAACCACCCCTACCAGGATTACGACTAGTCGGCGTAAGATACACACCCACAGTAACTGAGTCGGACGAGAAGGCTTTGGTACCTATGCATGCATACTACGATGAGCCCAATGGATATGCGGCGAACTCTATCTATTATCCACCGGACGAACCCTCTACACCAGAACCATGGAGCATGATAGGAAATACAGGACCACCAACTGCGGCACAGGCAGCGGGAGAAGGACGATATAGCCTAGATGAAAGAACACTGTTGTTCATAGCCAACGGAGGCATGAGCGGGCAAAGAATTACGCACCAACAAAGCGGAGCTCCAGGAGCACCTCAACAACCTAAAGGACCATGCTACAAGTGTGGAGGAGATCATTGGCTGAGGGACTGCCCTCATGACGAAATCATTAGGGTCAACGCATATTGCATGGAGTGTGGAATTACTCACTTGATCCCCGATTTCCCTAAAAACCCGAGCAAAGGAGAAAAAACTACCTTGAATATGCTGGGAGCGCTACCATCCAGTGGAGGGTCAGAAAACAAAACTCCGATTCCTATTAAGGTCTTGACGAGAGCCCAAGCAAGGAAAAATGACATTCAGCCCAAGAGTAATGATGAAAATCAAGAAGAAATCAAGACTGACAAGTCTAGCATCAGTCGTGATAATCCTTGGAAAGAACGAAGAGCGAAAATGAAAGCTAGACGTGAGCGAAAACAAAAAGATGTAGAAGCTGAGCTAATGATAGCTCGAGAGCAACTTAAACAGCAAAGAGAGTCTGACTCTCTAAAATCAACGGGAGGACCAAAGAGTGCAAGCTCAGGAGGGTCGGTATTGGTAGATAAGATCAATGAACCCTTAGATGCAATCTTGCAAGCATATGAAGCAAGATTGAAGAACAGACAGACCCTAGAGCAAAGGTGGATGACATATCCATATCCAGAGATAGAAAAACAGAGACTAGAGATGTGCAAACAGCTGATTGAAACTGCACAAGCTTTACTGGAGCCTCCACCTATGGAAGCAGGAGATAGAGTAATCAAACCACCAAACAATGAAACACCTCACAAAACCGAACAAAGGATACCCGACAAGATAGAAAACATTAAATCCGTGCCGGATGTGGAGGATGCAAAAGACGTACCTAATAGCACTGATGAATCACTAAAAGATTTTCCACCATATTCCCCTATTGTGGAAGAAAATTGGCCTAAAGAGCTATGGGAAACGGTGCGGAAAGCTCAAGAAAAATATGAGACAAAAACAGTCGAGTTAGCGCCTTTCTCGGAGCTGAACTTGAATAAAACTCCATGGGATCTAGATGTTAAATCATTTCAAGGGGATAATGGTTCAGTTGCATCCGAAGATAGCAGACCACAATCTCTCAAAACTTTGCCATCATACATGGGGGACTATGAGGCAAGATCAGAAATTCGAAGAGTACCTTCTCAGAGAATAGGCGGTTCAAATCAATTGGACACTAAAATCCTGATAGACTTGTTGACCACTCCGGTCAAGTGTACAATCAAATTGGCAGAAGTGTTAAAAATTAGGCCAAGCATGTGGACGGAAGTGGGCAAATGTCTTGAAAAATTTGGCATAAGGACGCCTCTTAAGTCCTTCGAAACCGAGCTTGATGACACAGAACCGAAGAAAGTCAATACTAGACCAGTGCCACTCAACAAGGTAGGAGAGTATTGTGAGGGTGAAGACGACAACACAACCCTACCAGTTGAGTATAATGGCATAGAGACTAAGGAAATACTTGATAGTGGAGCTGGCATTGCCATTACGACGGAAAAATGGGGAAAACCAGCAATACGAACAACTAGAATGAAATTGCAATTGGAGGATGGGCACATAGAAAGGCCTATAGGATTGGTTGAGGCAATTGTGGTATCTTCTTGTGGCATAGAATACGAACATACCTTTGACATAGTGGATTTCGGCAAGAAGAACAACTATGAAATTATCCTTGGTAGGCCGTTCATGAGGCAACTCAAAATGGTACAGGACTGGGGGTATGATTATTTGTATCTAAGACATGCTGAAACTACTACACGCGTAAACATGAAAAATCATAGCTACCATGATGTCACGAGAACCCCTGTGGAAGAATTTGACTCAGCCACCATTAGTGGATCAGAAGTCCCAGCGTGGCTTTGTAAGAAAAAAGAGATATGGATGTGTGGGGCATCTCAATGTAGTGAATTTGACCATGATGAAAGGACACTAGAGAGGGTCTTGGAAGACGATGCCTATATACGAGAACCTTTTCCTGAAGAGAAGCTCGAACCCCTAGAATGGTTTCAAATTTTGGCTACATTGGATGTATGCGTCAATGAAGTCACGCCCACCAAATTTTGTGATGAGAATGGCTACGATATCATACCATACTACATGTTGAGAAAAATTGTGGAGGAGGACAAGGACGAGGTAGATGCTGAGAATACGAGGATCCATAAAACGGAAACGAAACTTGAGATTAAGATAGTGGGCTATGTGGACATCCCCACTAAAGAAATCAAGCAGGAAGGAGAAGAATTTTATGATTCTTCTGATCAAAGTGAAAACGAGGATAACGCGAATGAAGAGAAGTCGGAAAATACAGAGGGAGACGACAATCAAGATCAAGACAATGACGTCTTTTACAATTTCCCAAACCAAAGTGAGAAACGACAAAAAAGATACAAGAGTAAACGACACCACATCAGTACACCAACCAGGTTGAGACCCATGCCGGAGTTTGAGGGTAAGACACATTTCCTTATGAACATTCATGCAGTTGATTGTGCTAAGGATAAAGTGTCAGGAAGATTTCTTAAGGTGGCTGAAGACTCAGGATTTAAGTCTAGACTGTTGAAACCTAAAAAAACCAGCAAACCAAAAAAAGGAAAACTGAATGTCTGTGGTAGTCCAATTATGACGAAAATTGAACGGAAAACGAGATACAATGAGTTGAAACAAAAGATAAAAAATGTATGGACAACTGAAATGGAAAGTAGCGATGGAACGAACGCTAGTGATGGGAGTAAAAAGATAGATGTACCTCCTCACTATTGTAAGTACACCATTCAGGAAAGAAGATTGGTGGTTCAACAGCCAATGAGGGAGCCTAAATCAAACGAGTCCTACGATGGGCCAGAGAACGCCAAGAAAATAGACTTAGCAGAGCCAGGAGAAAATCCTCGACCTGCTTATATTGCCATAGATCTAGGTCGAAAAGAAGAGGACTTACTGATCAAAACACTTAAGGAATTTCGAGATGTATTTGCATGGTCGTACAAAGATTTGAAGGGAGTGGATCCTAACATTTGTGAACATTCAATCCCTTTGAAGTCTGATGCAAAGCCAAGCAAACAACGTCCATACACGTATAATGAGACATTCGCCAAAAGGATAAAAGAGGAGATAGAAAAACTTATGGAGGCTGAATTTATTTATGAGATAGAACACACGGATTGGGTGTCCCCGATAGTGGTGGTACCTAAGAAAAATGGGAAATTACGAGTGTGTGTAAATCTCAAGAAGGTAAACGCAGCAACAATAAGAGACAACTACCCTCTTCCTATCACTGAACACGTCCTGGAACGAGTGGCGGGCAAGCAAGCCTATAGCTTTATGGACGGATTCTCTGGTTATAACCAATTGGGGGTCAAACTAGAAGATCAATACAAAACAACATTTGCAACAGAATGGGGCATATATGCGTTTAGGGTAATGCCATTTGGCTTGACCAATGCTCCAGTCACATTTCAGAGATTAATGACACACGCTTTTAAAAAATACTTGCGAAAATTCTTGGATATTTACATGGACGACTTGTGTGTCCATTCTCTATTGAGAGAAGACCATATAGATCATCTGAGAAAAGTATTCGAAAAATGCAGAACGTATAGGATTTGCCTCAACCGAGAAAAATGCGTATTCATGGCACGACAAGGTAAAATCTTAGGCCACATAGTGTCGGTTAATGGAATTACCACTGATGAAGACAAGGTGAAGGTGATCATATAATTGCCAAGACCAAACACTGTATGAGAGGTACAATCATTTATGGGACATTGTGGATACTATTGACGTTTTATCTACATGTACGCTATAATAGCAAAACCCTTGTATAGTCTAATCACGCTCTTCATTTGGACAAATGAATGTGAGGAGTCATTCTAGAAACTAAAAGATGCATTGGTATCTGCACCAATTCTAAAAGCACCAGATTGGTCAAAGATCTTCCATGTACATGTAGATGCTTCGGCATTTGCAATAGGCTGTATATTGGCACAACCAGATGAGGGAAAGACGGATTTTCCAATCAGTTATGCTAGTAGACAACTCAACAGTGCAGAAAAGAATTATACTACCACTGAAAGAGAAGGATTGGGTATGATATATGCTGTAAAGAAATTTCGGCATTACTTACTCGCGAACAAATTTACATTCTTTGTGGATCATCAGGCACTCTTGTACTTAGTAAACAAACCTTGCAACACGGGACGAATTGTAAGATGGTTCATTGTGTTGCTGGAGTTTGATTTTACGGTAGTGGTTAAGAAAGGAAAATCTCATCAAAGAGTAGACCACGTTTCTCAATTACTACATGGTGAAAAAGCTACTGGGGTAGATGATGATCTCCCAGACGCATACCTGTTTAATATAGAGATGGTACCAAAATGGTCAGAGCAAATTATTCCGTTGCTGACATATGGAATGAATCTTGACGACAAACACACGGTGGAAGACATTAGACAAGCACGAAATTACACAATGCTTGCGGGAAGAATGTACCATCATGGAAACGATGGGATTCTAAGGTTGTGTATAGGCCCAGAGGAGTACGAAGCGTATCTAGAGGAGGCCCACACACAAATAGGGGGATTCCATAGAGGAAATCAAATGATGTATGCACAATTAAGAAGACTTGGAGTGTATTGGCCAGGAATGGCAGGTGATGTAGCAAATTACATCAAGAAATGCGACTTTTGCACATCCAATACCACTGTGGATTATGCCACATTATACCAAGTGACAGTAGCACCCTCATAGAGTCATGCTATTGTGGATTATTTGACTAATAAGGAGTTGCCAGGAGATTGGTCTAAAGCCAGACAAAAGGCTTTACAAATCGAAGCGAATAGGTATACCCTCATTAGTGACCAATTGTACAAAAGAGGAATTGATGACCAGCTGAGGTTAGTTCCTCATGAAAATGACTACTTTCCATTATTGGAACAGGCTCATGCAGGCATAGCAGGTGGTCATTTTTCAGCAGAGAGAACCGTAAAAATCATTATGGTTGCAGGTATATGGTGGCCGACCATGATTCAAGATGCAGCAGAATTCGTGAAAAGGTGTGATAAATGTCAACGAACTAAGGTACCAGTTAAAAGAGACGAAATGCCTTTAAAACCAATGATGATTGCTCGAGCATTCGCTAAATGGGGATTGGACTTCGTTGGTCCTATCACTCCACCAGCGTATTGTTCACAAGCACAATATATCATAGTGGCCACGGACTACATGACCAAATGGGTGGAAGCAAAAGCCACAATGAAAGCAGACGCTAGAACCACGGCACAATTCTTATATGAATATGTGTTTACACGTTATGGCCTTCCAATCGAGCTGGTGAGTGATAGAGGGACACACTTTGTAAATGAAGTTATCCAACATCTCTTAAATGAGTTTATGGTCTTCATCGCAAATCTGCACCCTATCATCCACAAGCCAATGGCCAAGCGAAAGCGACCAACAAAATATTGTGCACGGTTCTTACGAAACTGGTTAGTGAAACAAGAATAGATTGGGATCAGATGCTCTATTCGACATTGTGGGCTTATCGAGTTGCATATAAAACAACACTTAATGCTACACCATTTAATATGGTATATGGGTTAAATGCAATATTGCCTATTGACTTTTTGATCCCCACACTAAGGGTAGCCAAACAATTGGACTGGACGGGGCATGAACTTTCAGAACGGTTAGAGGACCTTGAAAAATTAGATGAGTTACGCCTCAATGCTGTAGCGGCCATCTATGCAAAAAAAAGACAACAGAAAGAGTTTTTTGACAAACATGTCAAGAACAAGGACTTTAAAACGAGCAACTATGTCTTAGTATACACCCTTAAACAGCATGCCAAAAAGCTAAAGAAAAGGGGAATGGGGCCTTATGTGATCCAAGAAATATCGTCCAGCGGAGCAATAAAACTGTCGACACTAGATGGAAAAGAATGCCGAACTGGATTAGTGGGTGTCGTTTAAAAAAATATCATCTCCCTTTAACACCGGAAATGTTGTTTCAACTGCATTATGGAAAAACCTATAGACAGGAACAACAACGAATTCAAGAACAGGCACAACAAGAAGCAAAAGAATGGATTGCTAAACAAAAGCAGTTTCTTAGGACAATAAACATGGTCACCCCAATGATGACTGATGAATATCCCCTTTCAACATCCCAAACAATCGAAGTGGATATACAAAGCGACGAATTAGAAACGACCATGACAGACCTTAGGGCTCAGGACAATAGCATCATCAACGACTTGGAAGATACATGGTGCAATCCTTACATAAAAGCTTATGCAGACACAAAACAAGTTGAAATCTATGCATTGCTTGACACTGGAGCAAAAATGAGTGTCATCAGCTTTGAGCTCTTTCAGAAACTTGGACCAATGAAGACGATTCCAGAGACACACAGGTTGAAAGTAGCGTCGGGTGGTGAGGTGACCACGATGTGGTCTATTATAATACCAATCACAGTGCAGGCACACCCGTACACTACAAAATTCCATGTACTGCCACCAAGTAGGTCAGCAACTCCGTGTATCTTAGCAGTGTCATGGATGAAAGCTAACAAGGTATTCATTGATTTGGATACGAATGAGGCACTGTTCAGAAAGCAAAACTTTTCAGAACCCTTCTTATCATATAACCAATTCATGTCAAGGAGGAAACAAAAGTCAATACAAAAATCTGCCCAACAACAAACAAAGTTTACAAGTCTAGCAATGTCTTATCAAAAATCAACAACCATGTAGGGAACCAGGCAAGTTTGGGTACGGTGTACAGAGCTGACTGAGGCACAATAACATCAAAAGAGGCAATACAAAGTGTGGATAAGGCGCGACCGCCTAATTCCTATAAAAAAGGAGTTTGAAGAACAGACAAAACATCGAAAGCCAGCAAAAATTTCAAAGAAACATAGTCAATTTGTCAAATACGCAACGGACTATATTGGTATGGAGGCCAAAAGTGCCAATTCAAAACGAGCCAACAACACAAGAAGGGCGGACAAAGATGACAATCGTGCAGCTATCTACAACTGTCAAGGTCAAGCAACATCATACAAACAGCACGAGGAAACAAACAGAATAACAAAAAAAACTACAAGGATGTCTAAGACCCAAGTCATCAAAGCAGAAAGAGAGAATGTTCCACCAGATACGACAATATTGACTTCAAAGGAACCACATACGCCAATTCAAAACCAGTGGAAAACAATCAAACAAAGGGCGGCGGAGTTACAACTACTACTTGTAAAGAAAATCTGCCAGCCAACTCAAGCTACCACAGGAAACCTCAACCACAAATGCCAATAAGCGAATTGCTTATACCTTCCTCTTGCACTGCATAAATTCTTTCTACATGCATTGACCGTACATGCATATAGGGCTACATTACAAGGCCTGCATTAGCACAAGTTCAAACCCATGCACAACACATACCCTTGACGATACCCTGTCATCCGGGAGGACTCAAATTAGGAGGGGGGGAGGCATTCCAAATGCGGACTCATCATGTCATATATTAGAGGGCAATGTTTGTGAGCAATTTTTCAACCATTTTTATGTTTTATTGTGTGACTTTGGGAAAAAGAATATGCCCTCGTAATTAATCAGAATTGGGGACCAAATCATCATTCATGAGCCCCTAGGGATGTGTATAGACTATAAAGAGAGTCAAATCTGGCCAAAAACTGTCTAAAAACAACAAAAAATAGGCCAAGGTTGACGATAATGAGCGAGATTGTACATAGACGAGAGAAAAGTGAGCTACAAAGTGTTTTGTTTCTCATTGGTATTTTTTAAGGTTAGAATTGCTATTTTCGGGTTATTTTGGGATTTATTTGCTTTATTTTAGCCATTTTCTAGCAAAAATTATAGAAAAAAATCCGTTATCTGGATGGGAACACAAAAGAAGAGACGCCTGATCAGAGCAAGGTAAAGAAGACACAGAAAAAATAAGGATCGCAAAGGTGACAGAGCAAAATGACCACCGTCATGAAGGGACCTCTAACAGGGGAAATCTACAAAACTGGTAAAACTGGAGCAACCGAAGTCCAAATCAGGAAATTTGCTAGCCTAAACCGCATCTCGCAAAAAGTTATGGCCACAGGTAAAAGATGGGAAAATTTGGTGTCGGAGTCTCGATTACATATAGAGAGGCTAGGCTAGAAATCCCTCATTCGAGTCATTTTCCATAGTGAGAGAGAGAGAGAGCTCCCTACAGCAGTTGAGACTTCCAGGAGCTCATCCATCGCGCACGGTCGCTAGATCGACATCAGATATGAGAGGTATGCTCGTCAACACTGACTCTAAGTGTTGTTTACTTCAGGTAGTCGCAAAACCTCGCCGGCATCACAATCACAACCTGTGTACACATATGGTAGAATGGTTGTTAGGGAGACCTAGAGGCCACCAAATGGGACCAAAAGTGAAAGGCACAATGCCCATAGCTTAGGGATCGAGCCTATGACCTCGGAAAGCGTGAAGGAAGCCGCTAAGAAAACCCTAATTTAGCTGGACCTGCAAAAGGGCGACAAAACCAAGGTGATCGGAAATGAGCCAAAATTCATAGACAGCAAGCCAATGACCTCGACAACCGGCTGAAGGGTTAGACTATGAAAAAGTTCGTCAAAACGGAGCCTAAAGTCCCTATCTGACGAAAACCGCACAAAGCGTCACGATACTCTAACGGGCCGACCAAGTGACAAAATTACACCAAATTCAACAAGGAACATCCAAAGGAGGTCAACTACGGGATGGAATGTGTCCACTCAGAAATAAAAAAGTTCTTTCACTAGGGCAAATGTCGGCAACAGGCCAGAAAGACGTCCAAATGGTCGTTCTTGGTGTTTCAAACACCAAAACAACAACTGACTGCTTGGATGGAAGGTCAAAAGGAAGTAAAAGACAGCCGGAATCATACAAAGACCAAAAGGAACCGCGACCATCACCTAAGTGATCTACTTCGACTTCAGGACCAGCTAAGTGCTGCAAACAGGGAGTACATTCTGCTAAATTGATTAAAACTTGATATGTGTGTCTAGGAGGGCCTATTAACACCATGAATGTCAACTAACATCAAAAAACTGGAAAAAATGACAAAGTGCCCAGTCTATCGCGATAGACTTGAACTTGCACTTAGACAAGGGAAACTTTGACTTTGGCTTCATGAGGGGTGCTAACAAGGAATGTCAACCACAATATCAAGTCAAAGTGCCATAAAAATCTATTTTGGCCAAAAAGCTCAGTCTATCGCGATAGACTTGCTACAACAATTTTTGGAAGGGAAGACTTTTCAAATTTTTACAAGCTAGACTTGGGGAAACAAATGAAGGCAGTACACCAAATTTGGTGCCAAGAGGGACTCACATGGCAAGCTGAGAAAGACATGCAGACAACTCAGAGTCAGAACAGGACATCTCAAGGGCAGACATGTAAAATTTACATGTGAGGGGTCAAGAAGCCTTGCATCAACTGGGAGAAGGCAGACAGATGGTCTCAAAGCCAAAAAATGACAAACTGGCACTAAGTCCCAGTCTATCGCGATAGACCAAGCAGAGGGATACTGGACCATCTTATAAAAAATTTGAATTAGCAGTTGTCTTCAACATGATGCAAAATAACCACCCATTAAGTTTGAGCCCAAAACAACACAAAATGAAGGAGATAGACCAACATCTCTCTGAAGGGAATCTGGAAAATTGGGAGTTGATCCAAAAGGGGTTCACTTGACATTCATTTGAGCTAGAAATGGGGAAATGGGGTCAGATCATGTGCAAGGTATGGGAAACCAATTGATGGAGTCACAATTGCAAAAAAGGACCCAGATCAAAAAAATGCCAGTCTATCGCGATAGACTGAGAAAAAGGAGCAAATGGACAGATTTTGAGCTTTGGCTTATGGAATGACCTTACATGCCATGAGAGCATACACCACACAAAATTTCAAGGCATTTGGACTTGTTCTCCTTCACCAACAACATCAATTTGAAGCCGCCAAAGTCGCACAATGGAAGAGCTTGTCTATCTGCTAACATTTTACCTTAACTAATCTTGGGATTAAGAAGGCTCATCTAGATGCATGATTAAGTGGTAATCAATTTAGCAGAGTAGTACTTTGTTTGTGCATTAACTGATAATTGTGATGACAGGATCTATGGAGGCTTCTCCGGGAAAAAGAAAAGGCAAGAACCTGGCAACGGAAGGTGTAGTACCCTATGCACTTCTACCAAATTCTTTAAAGCCAGCAGCCATCTGGATACCTGCAGATGTGCAACAGGCAGCGCCTTTCAGATATATCAAGGTTCATATGTGGATGACAAAAGAAACTTAGTGGATACAGCGATGATTCCCAAGGAGGCAGAGAATTACTTGAAAAGATCACCGCAAAGGTCATGGCTCAAAAAAGTCGGCTTGTGGAACTTCGTATCACTACCACCAGTAGGGATAGATTTCAAGAGGGTACAACATCTAATAGAGACTATCCAAGAAGATGGAACTTGAAGAGTGGCAGGCATGGATAACGAAGTGATGGAGATCCAGATCACCAAAGAGATCATCAAAGAGGCATTGAAATTGTCAGATCAAGGAGAAAACATGAGAGAAAGAAGGAAAAAGCTCACAGTTTACTTGCAAAAGTCCAAACTACCTTCTTTCGAACTCATAGCAAACCCTGAAGTAAGATAACTGACACAGAGCTACAGTCAGTGTTTGTTGAGCTACAACAAAAGGCCGCCAAGATACACTACACCGCACGAGAGCATCTCAACCACATTGACATGGGCCATGGGAATGACCCGTGAGTTCTACATAGATCACGCATCATATCTGTTTGAAGAAATGACAAAGCTAAGGCAGGACATACCCAATTACATTGCAGGAGGAGAAGTCCTAACCAGAGTAATATACCATGCCATAGGCGCGACAGATCAGTTGCCACCTGCCCCTCATCAGAACGACTGGCTGGTATTAAGGGAAAATATCGAAGATAGATCACAAAAAAAAGTACCGGCATCTATTAATACCATTGGAGGACGCAAGCTGGAAAGAGTGACTAGAAGTACACAAGAAAAGATGGAAGAAGAAAAAAGAACTGAAGAGGAAGATTCCTGACTAAAGAAGTAGAAAGCAGAAATGGAAAACAACACCAGGTTGCAGAAGATAGTAAAGATGGAAAGGATGCTAGAAGGGTTTGCTCTAGAAAGATCTCTACGAGGCGATGTAGGCGCCACTTGGAAACCTTCTAGTAGCACTTTCAAACTGAGAACGAAGAATAGAAACAAACTGGTTTGAGAAATACATCCAAGAAATAAATGCAAGGGATGAACAAGATTTGCTACTAGAAGAGGAGGATCTCCAAACTTTGAGAGATCAGCTGAGTCCAACTTCACGTGATCAGGAAACACCGCCGCCATCTCTAGGGCCAGATATAAGTGAAAGGCAATCTAGCCCATCTGCTGAATCTACTTCGCATTCAAAAAGCTCACATCGTGATGACAGAGTTCACACACCGCCCAGTGAACAAGAAGAAGAGGAAGAGGAAGAAGAAGAAACAGATAGACACCCAAACACTGGAGCAATATCACAAAGTGATAAAGGCAAGCAAAAGGTGGTGGATCAGTGTAAAGATAAAGCTTCCTCCTCTCAAGAAATTGAGCTGGAAGCTACTATAGATGAAGATTTGCAGTCAATGGTGACAATACTAAACCGAACAAGACTGCACAGTCAATGGTTAGCTGATCAGAACCGGTCCAACAAAATGAAGCTACAAAAAACTGATGAGGAAGTTCTAAGATTGCAAGAGCAAAGGGAGGACACTTTATGTTGGAATTAGGGTTGCAGAGAAACACACACAGCTTGGAGAAGACGAAGGAAGCTCAAGGCACACAATAGAGAGTGTATTACTTAGTGTGCAATGGAAAGATAGATAGCCCTAGAGTGATGGGCGTATATACAATGCACGGGGGAAAAAACCTCCTAAAGAGGGAAAAAATGCCCCGGCGGTCCTAGTGTGTTCACACACATCACTACCACATGTATATGGTAACACTTTAAAGCTGATCAGCATCAGAGATGCTGAAATATTGGGACTCCAAGGCACAATAAATCTTCTCAAGGACAATTTACAGGAGTCGGAAGACTTCAATGCCATATGTGAAGATACAATAAACATGTTCGTTGAAGATGTCAGTGACAAAGATGAACACATCCAGAAGTTGGAAAAGGAAAAGCAAGATGCGCTGGAGACAATCACGAGTTTGCAAGTCGTCATCGATGACTTACAAATTGAAGTCAAAGATTTGAGAGCAGTAACAGATATCCAAGCAAGAGAAATCGAACGCGCTAAGAAGCAAAAAACGTCGCTACCAACAACACCGGTAGTCCACCCAGAAGAAGAAGTGGCTGCATTGAAGAGGGAGCTGGAGTTGGAAAGAAAACAACGTTTAATGATTGCTGAAAGTGCGCTTAGAGCAGAAGGTGAACTACAAAGACAAATCTCAGACTTGCAAAGTGAACAATAACAAGGACCAGCTCCTGACAGTGAAATGGAAAGCATTGTTTCCAAATCACTCAGGGAAGAAAATGAAAACCTGCACATCAGGATAAAACAGTTAGAGGAGTCGGCCGCTAAAAAAGACATGGAATTTCAAGCTCTACAAATCAATAGCAGAACAATGGCCGCACAAATCGTAAGTCTACAAAGTGCAAGGTGTTAACCCTCACGGCTCACGGACACCCCATCACCTACGATGGACGTGTATTATGTATTTGGTAGAGTCAGGTACCGGGCTTGTCGGACCAATAGGGAAAGGTAGAGTGATCGCCGATGAGAGGCGCAATTTAACTTGGACATTCAAGGGATTAGTTGGTTAAGCATGGGCGCCCAAGTGTGAATGGGGTGAGCTCCTATAAAAGCCAACTAAACCTAATTTTTACTCATTCTCTCATTTGTGCAATTGAAGAGTGCTCTTGCTCCATCTCCATCTTCTTCTTCTTCACCTCCTTGTGTGTGTGTGTGTGAGAGAGAGAGAGGGAGAGTGTGTGTGCGATCGAGCATTACGAAGGCACGACGGCGGCGAAGCGGTTGAGCGCGGCATGACTGCAGCTTCTTCTTCATCGCGGCGAGGAATCCACCACGAAGGCGAGCGTAGAGCGGTGAGTGACACACCCTTTGTTTTCTTGAGCTTGCTAGTTTAGGCTTGTTGTGTGCTTGGAGCCGTTTGTGGCTCGCATATGGTGTATTGGCAAGTCCCTTGCTTCGACAGTGCGACAAGGAGCGCACATTTTTGGCGCCGCTGCCGGGGATATGCCCTACACTAAGCTCGGTTAGCACTTTACGCTTCCTTGTGGTGCAATTTCTATCATAGGAAAGGCAGGGAAGGAGTGTGTGGAAGATTTCTGTTTTTTGCGTTTTCTGCAATTGCTGTCAAGTTTCAATTTCTGCTATTGTCTGCGTTTTTTCAATTTCTGCAATTTCTGCATTTTCAAGTTCGGCGTTTTCAATTTCTGCAATTTTCTGCATTTTTGTCAATTTGCTGCATTTTTTGCGTTTTTTTTGCATTTTCTGCAATTTCTGCGTTTTTCTGCATTTTCTACGTTTTTCTGCATTTTTTTCAATTTCTGTATTTTCTGCATCAACAAAAAAAAAAAATTAAAAATTTTTTTTTGGGAAAAAAAAAGTTTTTTGAGGGAAAAAAAATATTTTTGAAAAAAAAAATATTTAAAAAGAAAAAAATTCGGAAATTAAAAACGCGAGCGAGCGGGCGGCGAAATTTTTCGAAAATAAAAAACGTGACTCTTAAAACGGACGGGTTGGTTTGTATAAAAGATAGATCGGGATCATTTTCCCAAGCCCAAGCCCAAGCCCAAGCCCCAGTCCTCAGTCTTATGATATATACTAGACTCACTCTTATATATATACCCTACTCCCTCAAGAGAGAATGAGAGCATGTGGGACAAGTCCTCCACTCTCCTCCTTTCTCTTCCCACTTGCACCCTTAGACTTTCTAGTTTGGGCCTAGTTCCCTACTGGAAATTGACAGTTTTAGGGATTCCGAGGGCATAGAGTGACCAAACGGAGGGCTGTAAAGCACGGCACGACCCTCTGACCGATACGCTCGTTTCGAGCTATCACACGGCCCATTCCACGACATGCTCTAAAAAATCTAGCAAAAAAACAAACAAAAAACACGCTAAAAGCTAGTCACAAGGCCTCCTAGAGCAGTTTTTTTGACACCTTAGGGTATCAAAAGCACATGCACTTACGCTCTGGGCGGGTGCTAGAACACGAGCATATTGAGGGTGCCTCTGTTCATACGAACACCCATTACCCATCCACGATAAGCTCTAGACCCTCAGCGGGGACACAAGGTAGCACCACCCAAGACCCTAAAATAGCCGCTAGTGATTCCTCCTCCGACTCAGAAATCATGGAAGCATACCCTACCCAAAACACTGAGAGAGAAGGCCATGCACCTCCCGAAGCTCCACAGCCTAGTACTAGTATGTTTAGCCGTTTCATGGAAACATTAGGTAGAGCTACTCGCTCGGAACCTGATGCAAATGAAGCACACGAAGGGGGTGGGGAAGTGGACTCTCCTTTCACATCGCACGTGGACCCCACACCCCCAAAGAGTGTCCATGTGGATATCCTGCCAACTTCTTACCAAGAAGGCCCTGTTGAGCTGCCTCCTTCAGAAGTTCCCTCTAGAGTAGCGTTGGTGACAAGTAAAACCACGGGGAGCAACATTGCTTCTACCTCACAAGAAACCATTAACACGTCGACTCTAGAAGGATTGTTCATTAATGATCATTGGACATATGACCTCCACACTGAGGTGTTGACGGATCTACACTCTGGCCACGCCTACCATGTAGGATGGATAGAGATTGTACAATCCACCTCTAGTGCCACGAGCATCGAAGATCAACAGAAAATGATCTGTAATGTTATCCATGGCATTATTCAATCAGAAAGGCAAAACCGAGGGGTAAATATACTCTCAACTGGCCCCATGAGATTTCTGGATACGAGCAAGGCTCAACAGCCTACTCTATCTCAAATGGAGACTCCTCTAATGAGCCCCATGGACCCATCTTACGTCATTTCACCTGGGGTCTCTATGCAATCTGAGCCTCCGAGCGAAAACTTTAGCTTCCCTAACTTGGCTCAACCCTCTATTAAGGAAAACACAGTGCTCACTCCAGGGATAAGCCTGACAGAGAATGTACCGATGACATCTACGGTTAGCGCAGTGCCACTACCTAGTGTCGTAGTACCTAATATGGGGCCTCGACCATATGTGCCTCTATCCCCTTATGCACACATGGCCCCCACACCTCCAATTGTACCACTTGCTTATGCTCCTCGAGTGCCGCTCCCTAGCTCTTATCCGAGTGGACCTATGCCCGGTTATGTTCCATATCCTGCATCATCTACACATATGCCAAGACCGGTACCCGTCCCTCTCCCACATATGATTCCAAGAGTACCTCCACCGGCCTTGCCTCCTCACATAGGTGACTTGGCAGCGTTTGCTCAAACCATAGGTCGATCTATCGCGGAAAATATGTGTCACGCATCTGATAGAGAGCCTAGAAGTAAGGCAGTACAAATTGCCAAACTCACGCAAAAATTCAATGGGGACGAAGATGCTAGAAAACACATTGAAGTGTTTGAACAAGTATGTGATTCCTTAGGGGAACGCAACGAACTACATAAGTGCAATGCCTTAAGCTTGACATTAAGTGGGAAGGCTGGAGATTGGTATAGAACCCTAAGGGTGGACGAGAAAACAATCTACCCTACCCTTCGAAGGTTGTTTCTAAAGGAGTACATACGAGAAGGTGTGCTTTGGGGTGTAGCATCTCAGCTACAGAAGGCCGAACGTAAGGAAGGAGAGTCAGTAAGGGACTTCATTAGTCGTCTAAAGCACTTAAACTCTCGTTGCCCTGTAAATGAGCGCTTCAACAATAACCAACTGCTTGATCGATTCATTCGAGGGTTGAGGAATGAAGGAATCTATAATGGACTAGTGATTAGAGGTATCACAACCTGGGAGGATGTCACTGCCAATGCAATCCAATTAGAGGACAACTTGATGATAGCAGGCATGAGGGTGTCTACTGACACGAGATCCACTAGCTCACAAGCCATTGAGTATGAACCCATGACTGCAAAGCCCATTGCCAATGAGCCAAAGGTATTTGAGACATTCTTGACAGACCTCACCAAGGCAATCCAAGAGGCTCTTAAGGATAATCGACCCCCTCAAAATAGTCACATGTATCCAAGAAGGGAGCAACAATGGTGTTCCATTTGCTTAGGTCCACATAGCACTAGTGAGTGCCCTACGTTTAGAGTAAAATTTAATGGAACTTGCAACGCATGTGGTAGGTATGGTCACCAAGCTAAGGATTGTTTAATGATCAAACGTATGATGGCAAATAGACCACCTGTAGCTTGGACGGATGCGCCTCGAGCTCCTGTATTGATGCCTGCTCCACCTGTTGAGCAACTACCGCAACACATGGTCCCTAGATCTCAAAATGTTGTACAAGCTACACCGTTACCACCTCCTGTGCTAGGACCGCAGCCACCGCATCCAAGAGTCGCCCCTATGAACCAAGTGGGTTGCGAGCCATCAAATGCTTATGCAGATGGTTGTGAGGAGGAAATAGACACTAGTATTGCCTACGGACTTGATACATTGGAAGAGTGTCCTATATACTACATGGAAGATTGTTGGGGACAAGTCAAGCCGGTTTATCAAGCTGCTACTCTCGCATCCAGAGGTCAAAATATCAACACCCAGGCTAGGAGGCCACCTCTTCAATGCTACGAGTGTGGTGGACCACATCGAGTAGCGGAGTGCCCTATTAGGCTGCAAAAGAATGCTGCACAGATGCAAGTGAATCAAGGGAGCACGTCTGCAATGCCAATACTCACATGTAATCGTTGTGGCATAGATCACTTGATTGCCCAATGCCCCTATAACCCAAATGCGCCTAAAATCACACCCCTGAATTTGATCGAAATTGCTACTGTGACATCACCAATACCACCCGTCGCACCCGCTTATGCGATTACACGGTCCATGCTTCAAGGGCCAAGCCATATCCTCGAAGAGAGAGATACCGCATCAGTTATCCAAGCAAAGAAAAAGAAGACACGAAGGAAGAAGTCGTAGAATACGGAAAATTCAAAGCCAAGTTCCAAAACAAACATAGGAATAGGAGATGACCCCGTGTATATGAATGACCTCGAGGATGATTCAGATTCAGTCGAGACAATGGAGACTAGAACCAATACCACAAAGGGAAAGACCGACAAGGAAAACCGTAACATGGAACCAAATGAAAACCGAATAAGAGAAAACCATAAAGAGCCTCTGAAAACACCACAAGTGTTTCCAAATCCAATCCAAGACCCCCAAGATAAACCGCAGGGGCAAAAAGGGAAAAATCGTAAAAAGAAGATTGGGACGTACCCAAACCCTGTAGACGAGATTAAGCAGGTGAAACATCTAAGAGGTTTAGTGGAGGAGACTCAAAGGAAACTAGAACCAGAACCCATGCAGGTCAAAATTCATGACACAGTGTTTCCCACCCAAGTTCATCCACCCCACATGAACCATAGACCGTTAGCCATATCTAGTATCATCCCAGAAGGGAGTGAGGACAGGACATCAGAAAGTGAGCATACACCCTTCTTGTTGGAAAGGATGTTTAACGAAGGAATACCTGATCCCATTGAGGAATATGAGATTCCATCCTCACCAGTTCCTAGTGAAGGACCTACACCCTGTAAAACGCCAATGAATGTTGCCAAACTAGTGGACTTCATGTCTTCTGAGGTCTGAACCACGATCATAGCAAAGCTGTATGGAGATCCTGAGTTATTCCTTGCACTTCGAGCATTCCTTAACGGAGAGCTACGAACGGGATTACCGCAGTTTGCGCAACCAAATAGGCCTGACTCGATTATGATTGATAAGGAAAATCATGTGCAATCACTTGACTTAGATGGACACGAGTCTGTGATTGAGGTACCCATTAACGAATTAGGGCAGTATTTTGAAGGCGACGAGTCTAATGCGACCCTACCCATCACTACCAAGGGATTAACTATAAAGGGAATTCTTGATGGTGGTGCAGGAGTTAGCATCGTTACAAAAGATTGTTGGGAATCCATGGGAAAACCCCGCCTCAGTGTTACTAACATTGTGGTAAAGATGGCAAATGGTACCATAGCCAAACCTATGGGGATGCTCAAGGATCTTAAGATCAAAGTTCTAGGACACAAGGTACGACATACGTTCATTGTAATGGATTTCTCTAAACACCTTATGTCATATGAAATGATTTTAGGACGACCATTCATGAGGGAAGCACAAATGGTTCACGATTGGTCTAAAAATCATGTCTATTTGCAATTCCAAGACTCTGTCCTTAGAGTGGATTTGGTGACTGGTAAGGTACACCCCTTAGGGAGTAAAACCATTATTGATCATCGCTCTGACACCACAGTTCACTCGGCCCCACTACAATATTGTTACACTTGTAAGAAGGATACAGACATTGGCCAAGATTCTCCTTATATGGATATCCTACCTGGGATGACTGAGTCGGACAATGTGGATTGGGTCCACCTAGCATCAACCATAGACACTTGGGGAAACAGGGGGACGACCTGGGTAACACCTGAGGGGGATGAAATGCGTATACCCTTAAATATGCTACAAGCAATGCATATCGCTTCTGACAAGACTCATCCTAATGTAACGAAGAAAACATACAAGTGGGTCCCTAAAGCTTCTTTAGTGACCATAGCTAGTGCAAAAAAACAGAAGCCTTGTAAGAAACGTACCACTCGCTCCAAGAAAAGTAAGAAAATGTTGCGATGGATCCCTAAACGACTATTGGAAGCCCAAGGCTACTATCAAGGAAATGATCAAATCTGGGTGCCAAAACGTAGATTGTGCTCTTACCTATCACCTGACCCAAGTGAGCCCAATCCCGTAGCTCCAAAACGAATCAATGATCGTGAAAAGAAAAAAATCACAGAATGCTACACACCTGCTCCCGAGCTAGTTTGGGTACCAAAGAAAGAACGATTTGTTCCACCTAGCTCAGGAAGGGGAGAGTCCCATGAAGATTCTAGCTCATCATGTAATACATCCATAGAGGTAAAAGCTTCTACACAGTCTCCATCTATAGTAGTGGACCTCCATGAAGCTACAAAAGAATCCACACCTCCCAGTGTTCAAGAATCACCTGATGAACCACTTCAAGTTCAATCCTGGGAGAGTACCTTACCACCCTTGCAGCTTGACGAGGCACCTAGGGTAATAGAAAACTACTGGCAAAAATCCTCACCTATTACCAACTGGAATAATTGGTTTCAAAGGGTGACAAGCTCATTTCAAACGGTATGATCTACCCAAGGAAGGGGGGAGTGTTTGCTGACAGTCATCATTCATTTGTTTCCCTCTCAACCTTTTTCCCTGACCTCTCAATCTCCGATCTTAGGGAATGTACATATAAAGCTTTATACTCACAAAAAAAAAAAAAAAGAGAGCAAGAGCAATTAGCAAACGAGTATGCACAATAAAAGTCAAAACATTGACTCAGACCTATACATGTCACATTTGGTACAGTGAAACAGAAACCTATGCCATAAAACACCTTTGATCCTCATCACTTGAGTGATGGAGGGTAGGTAAGATTAGTACGATAGGAGTGTTTCTGTTTTAGAGTTGAGAGATTAGCAAAGTTCTCTTTTCCCACTGATGTGCCTCCTGGAGGTATTCCTTTTGTTTCCTAGTGTGTACAGGAGCGTGTTGCTATTGATAGGATTTGGATCTTCATGGAACCTTCAAATCAAGCGCGACCATCAACACAAACAGGTGTTCCTTGTCCATTAGCATTGCCCTTATCTTTTTGCATCCATGTTTGTCTGCTTTGATTGTGATTGGTAGCATAATATTCAGCGCATTGGCTTAGTATCAAACATTTAATTCAATGTAATGTTTTGTCATAATCACTTGTCTAGGTTTAAAAATCAAGCAGTCCGACTAAGCTAGTTTGACCAAGCTAGGTATTAGAAATCTTCTCTTAATACCATGGGGAATGCCTTCCTAATAAGCAATGGTTACTTAGGTTCTTAATCCGATTTAGGCAGCATTGTATGAAATGTACTAGGGCTTTCTAGTGGGCTTAACCCTATTGACCTTTAGCTTAAGTATTATAAAGGGAGTTTACTAATGTGATGAGCCTGGGGAGGGTAACAATGTTTTATGACCCCCCAAAGTTACAAAATTAAAATGATGAAAATGAACAAGCAAAAAATCAAAGTGCCACAATGTAAAATTTTAAGCTGGAAGAGAAATCTCAGCTTGATTTGGTACTTCACTCACATGTATCGCCTATGGTACTAGAGCCCTAGAGGTTCCCAGTGTGGGCGCTTTTCCTTGAAAAGCAAAAAACCCAAGGCATACAAAATAAGCACACACATCATAATTGAATCACTATGAAAAGACCTTGGGGGGTCAAAGAAAAAGTAATCAGTCAGGCGATGATTTCATGAGAAATTCCTTTTATGGTAGCTTAACTACAAGGTTTTCTAGATATAGCCTCTAGTCAGCCCTCGAACATGAATACTTGGCTCTCGCGATTAAACAACTTAATTGACCACAGAAAATTAAGAAGCTTACCCATGGTATTAATATTCGATCTCTAGTGCCTTTCGACCGTCAAATTAGCGACCCCAGACTTGTTTAATTTTTTACCTGTACATCTGTTTATGCATTTGATTACATTGCAATTTAATGTCCATTGCTACCAAATTGTTTGAAATTCTTTTTCCAATCAATGTGTCTACCTAAAACTGCATATGCTTTTTATGAGAATGCAATTACTGTGCCAATGTTGTTTGATTTTGCAGTGACTGAAGAAGGCTAAGGACATTCATCTCAAATGCTCTTCCACCTCGACGACCCAGCTTCAACTCAATAGCTTCCGAGGACGGAATCTACATCAGGAAGGGGGGCATGTTAACCCTCACGGCTCACGGACACCCCATCACCTACGATGGACGTGTATTATGTATTTGGTAGAGTCAGGTACCGGGCTTGTCGGACCAATAGGGAAAGGTAGAGTGATCGCCGATGAGAGGCGCACTTTAACTTGGACATTCAAGGGATTAGTTGGTTAAGCATGGGCGCCCAAGTGTGAATGGGGTGAGCTCCTATAAAAGCCAACTAAACCTAATTTTTACTCATTCTCTCATTTGTGCAATTGAAGAGTGCTCTTGCTCCATCTCCATCTTCTTCTTCTTCACCTCCTTGTGTGTGTGTGTGAGAGAGAGAGAGAGAGGGAGAGTGTGTGTGCGATCGAGCATTACGAAGGCACGACGGCGGTGAAGCGGTTGAGCGCGGCACGACTGCAGCTTCTTCTTCATCGCGGCGAGGAATCCACCACGAAGGCGAGCGTAGAGCGGTGAGTGACACACCCTTTGTTTTCTTGAGCTTGCTAGTTTAGGCTTGTTGTGTGCTTGGAGCCGTTTGTGGCTCGCATACGGTGTATTGGCAAGTCCCTTGCTTTGACAGTGCGACAAGGAGCGCACACAGGGCAGCACCAAGGACAGGTACGAGTGCACATGGAGCCAGTAACAACGAATTTGGCTGGACTTGCCGAAGTTTATGGGGGTCAAGATGAGTACGAAGAAGATTCAGATGAACAGGAGGCACATACGCAGACTGATCAAACCGGCTCCAAAGACTAAGAGACAGAAGAAGATTCAGTCACAAAATTGGAAGAGCAGAGGCTGACCGAGCAGATGGAAAAACAAACATAAATGATATGGTACAAGGCTATGCAACTCGAAAAGGAGTTGCTACAAGGGCTTTCCAGAACGGGGAAAACAGCAGCAGAGCTACGGCAGGAATGGAATGCACCTATGTTACCCTATGCTCTGCTGAAGTATGAGACTCTAACACATCAACGGCAGTTCGAAAAGGAAGAACAAGTGCCAGTATTTGAAGGAGAAGTACAAGATAGGGAACAACAAAATAGAATAGTGGACAGCCAGCCAAAGTGGAGGCGTCAATGGCTATTGGATCATCCTAATAACCTGATCCACTTAGTCAACGCACCACCTGAGCTGAGGAATGACAAAACGTTTTGTCCAACTCCCCGAACATACACCTACAGCCAACATAAAGCACTACAAAACAGAAATCCAACATGGCTGAATTATCCAGTAATGCCAGGGCCAGCAGAGGGAGAGAGAATATCCGGTTCTTACATGGTGAAAACCCTGTAGGGCGCCATAGCAGAATTCGGAGGCTCTCCTAACCTCTCCTGCAAGATGCTATGTAAGATAGCTCAAACATTTTTGGCCTGTCTCACAGTCTTCTCAGAAAGCTGGACATCAGAGTATATGTATACTGAAAGAAGCATTTCAGAGTTGTCATACGATCTAAGTGGGCCACCGACAGAGCCAGTATTGTATGCCTATTTCAAACGGCTGATGTTTCTGCCGAGCTACCATCTCCAAACCTTTGAAGAAGCATTTTACATGGGCTTCTTCATGTACAAGTCAAAAATTTTTGGCCCATTAATGGCAAGTGAGTCTATGCGCTATGATGCGTTTCTACATCAAATCAACAAAGAACGACGACAACGACAATGAAGACAAAGACGATCATGTCGTGGTAGACATGAATTAGGAGGGGGGGAGTGTTGGAGCCCATTGGTCCAACTGTTGTAATGAGCCCATCTTGTAAAGCATATCAAATTCCATTTTTTATGTCAAAGACGTCTTATCATTTTGATCCATTCGTCTGGATTATGTAAATATTAGTAAGTTAGTCAAGACTCAGATTTATTCCCACCTTGTAATCATGAGCAAGAGAACCCCATGTACATTTTTGAGCTAAGGTGACTAAAGTATAAAAGTCACCTTAGAACCATTTTTTGAATAACATTTGAATTAATCCTGTGTCGTAGGAGTCTGAGAGAGAGAGAGAGAGAGAAAGAGAGAGAGAGAGAGAGAGAGAGAGAGAGAGAGAGAGAGAGAGAGAGAGAGAGAGAGAGAGAGAGAGAGAGAGTCTTATCCTCTTCGCTACGCACTTCTCCCTCACCGGATTCATGACGCGACCACACCATCACAGTAGTCTCTCCGAGAGCTACACGCCCACGCCACGCATTCGCCGTTTCGAGTTGATCGCGATCGATTCTGCCTCGAGCTTGTTTTGCTTGTAAGTAGCACAAACGGTGTCTGTTTTCAATAATCAAGTGCTTCATGGAATGAGAAAGATATTAGCTACACATAGATACTGATAAACTTAAGTTTTGTCCACTTTTGGATTATGACCTGTTGGTCTATCGCGACAGTATTCGAGATAGCGAGGGTTCAAATCTGGTGAGATTAGACTTATAGGTAAATATGTCCTAGTGAGAGGATGGTGCCTAGTAAGTTTGATGCGATTCCGAGTTCATTGGACGTGTGAACTGTGTTGTGAGCGTTAAGGGATAGAGTGGGTTACAATCTACCAGGGGTAGTGATTGATGCATCATAAAAGTGCATATGTGTAGATTGGTCTCAGCCTGACAAGCTAACGAGATTGCTTACCTGCACCTACGGGTTAGTGGTGTCATCGGATGATAAGTATGTTGTCTGTGTCGTGCTCATGAGTATGAACAGGGGAGTAGTTTTGCCCTAAAAAACACATGTGTAACTCCAAGGTTGGCCTCTTGTTGGCGTCTTATGCGTTGTTGTCGCTCTTTAGCCTCAGCTTGAGCTTGGATATTTTTAAGCTCTTCCCCCATATAATTAATCCATTCTACGGTAGATTTCTTTTCATTTATTCTAGCAAGCAAATTTTCTCAATATCGTCGTCTCTTGTACGACCTTCTTTTCTTGCTGAGGTTGCGATTTGGGGTTATGTTTGAATCAGACACGCTTGATATTTCTTTGATTGTACTGTCTTCACTCTCGGATAAATCACCATAGGCTGATGTACTAGGCCTTGAGTGTTTAGTTTCTTGACTTGATTCATTGGTCATTTCCTCTAGCCCCGAATCAATCTCTCCCTGAGATTCCGTTTCTGAGGTGTGTTGGTCAGAATCCCTTGAGGTATCATCAGTTTCACTCTTAGGTAGGTCTGCCTCTCTTTTATCTCATCAGAGGTTACTGATACGATTTGTGGGATCTCCTCCCTCTCATTTACATCGTTAGCTCCATGTTCAGAGCAAGTGGCTCTACTAAAGGTTTCCTTCAAGCGGCTAAGCACGCTCGGCCCAGACCGTGGGTCCATGGCACGCATGTCTTGGCTTGAGATATTAGGATTAGGCATTGGGTAACCCTCCATGACGTCGTAGTCAGAGGTAGAGTCACTGGACGCAATATGCGCGTCCTGAGTGGTACTACCTTGGGTCCTTGCTGAGGGCCCGGAACCTAAGGTAGGTGGGTATTGAGAACCTGCGTAAGTCAAAATGTTCGCTAATTGCTTGGCCTCTAGCACACAACCAAAGTGCAGATGCATGTGCCTTTGGCACCCTACAAGCATCGGCAAATACCCTCAAAGGTTAACCGCTTGATTTTTTAGGCGTTTTGCATCCCATTTTCACTCGTTTTTTGATGTTTTTTAATATCTTTTTACGATCGGTTTTTTGGATTAGAGCATCTAATAGCTCGAAACAAGCATATTGCTTAAGGGGTCATGGTGTGCATTACAGCACAACGTTCGGTTATTCGAAGCTCCATTGGTCCTCAAAATGGTCGATTTTTAATTAGGTGTGACGCTAAAATAAGTAATCCTAAAGGGTGAATGAGGCCTGAGATTGAGCGTGTGCTTGGGCTTGGGCTTAGGCCTAGGGAATATTCTCAATCCCGGTCCTATCTTTTTTTTTTTTTGGTTTGGTGGATAAGATCACCGCGGTCCTGCCGCGCACGCGAGTACACACACACCTAACCTACCTACATGCAACTAACAGAGCTACTGTTACACACTAACACAATACTACAACAACTAATTGACTAACAGATCTACTTATTGTACCTTACAGATCTAACATTATAGATCTACTACCTTAATTCTAACACCTTATGAACAAAAAACACAATACATTGCAACACCTTATTAACAAAAATAGTACACTGCAACAAAACAAAGGTCACAAATCCTTGTCAACAAGCCACACACCTTCTTTCTCTACCTTTCCTACATTTCATGATGCACCACAAAGAAGCATAGAGTGTCATAAAATCTAATATCTAACCAACCCAAATGATTTTCTCATATTAAATTGATCACTTAATGTGGGAGAATAAATGGGAACAAGTGTTAAGATATAGATATGTGCTTATAGATCTATCTCAACATGGGGCCAATAGTAAAGGGGCCCAAATGGGAGATGGTCTATCAAGAGGAAGGCTAACCAATGGAGCATAAGACCTTAGGGTTAGCTTCATTGAAGACCTCCAATAATGTGTGTAAAAGTCCTTTGACCTTAGGTAAGCTAGGGCTGAGCTTGAGGTGGGAACCTGGCCCAAGCTCAAGGTGCTTGTCGTGCTTGAGGTGCTTGTCCTGCTTGAGGTGCTTGTCATACTTGAGGTGCTTGATTAAGATGCTTGAGGTGCTTGACTGGCTCCATGCTTGAGGTGCTTGACTTGGTGCATGATTAAGGTGCTTGAGGTGCCTTGAGAAGCTTGCCTGAGATGCTTGTGGGAACACCCCCTACTTCAAGTGCTTAGTCATGCTTGATGACTAAGGGGCTTGCTCATCCAAAGTCAAAAATATCCCTACAAGGAGGGGGGCGAGCCTACAAGGGGCGGGGGGGGGGATGAGAGAGAACACACACACACACACACACACACAAGGGAAGCCCCAGCTTGAAGAGGTAGCAAGGACACTTGTCAAGTTCCTCCCCATGTTGTCCTCATGGTGTGCCTGAAGCCTATTGGTTGGCCACCCAAGGGGTCCAATGATAATTTAGGATATTTAATTAATTGATTTTGCATTTATCAAGTCCTCTCTCTCAAAGGGGAAAGGGGGACACTTGTCCCAAGGCTACCCATGTTGCTTGTAATGGCTCCTGCTTGTGATTGGCTAGGCCTGGAGGGGTCCAATGAGCTTCAAGCATGAGCTACAAGGGGGGGTCGACCCAAGCAAGCTAGGGGGGTGCTTAGGGGGTATACTCACCCACACACACACACTCACAAACACTCTCATTTTGTACTATGCAAAGTGCAAGAACTCCCTCTCCTTCTCCAAGCAAGTAGAGGTTGAGAGCCTACACCAACACTCTTGGCTATGGAGTGCAAATCCATCCAAGATCCATGCTTCAATGCTTGAGCTTGCCATCTATTTCTTCTTCATTACTATGCTATTATGTATGCTAGCACAAGAGTTATGATAAGTGAGGAACTAGCTCTTTCTCTTATGAAATGTTTCTTCTTCCTCTTCCCTACCCTCATTCCCTGCTAGCTCTCTCCACCTTCGAAGGTGTTTGAGGTCTTGGGACTGAGGCTTGGTATAGTTAAAGCTTTCTTCAAGTTTAGGTTATGCTATGATGGTGATGCATGAAGCTTTCCATCTTGATTGCTTCACCTAGGTCACAAGGAACACAAAGAATGTATTGTAACAAGTCTCTCTTTATGGGAGAAATCATAATACAAATGCCTATTGGAGGGGGGACCGGCTCCACATAAATCCGGTCCCCAACTGTTGTCATGTTCTCTAAATTCTCTCTCTTGCAAAAGTATTGTCCATGCCAAGTTAACTAATTGCTATAATTATGTTGCTATCTTCAATTATGTCTACCCGCTATGATCACAAAATCATTTCTTGAAAGTACTCTCATTAAATTCCGCTACTCTCAAATTGAATAGGCAAATTCCATTACATTGGTATCAGAGCATTTGGTTTCTCTTTTCTTGCTTAAGAAGAGAGGTCCTTATATAGCCTATAAATGGTTTATGTTGTTAATTATAATAGAGTAAGTGGAACTGGGATCTAATATCGGTTTTGTTAAGCCCACTATGTGGGGGATGGTGCACACCTCGGGAGATATGGACTTAATAATGGAGTCTTTTTAGACTTGCCTATGGCTTTACCATTATTGAGCCATAAGAAGTCCGAAAGGAGCTAGCCCTTGGCAACTCTGCTATGTTAGACCTACTCCTCTACTCTCTATAATTAACCACTTTGAGCCGTGGGTGTAGATAATTAAGAGCCGATTTTCAAAGGCTAAGAGGAGTGGCAACTAAGGTTTTGAACTGCCAAAGCATACACTAAGTATAAACATAAATTTTGTTAACATGGCTGACAATAATCAAGAGAGTAGAATGAACATTGATAGCTTTGATTTTGCACATGAAGGTGCTAATGATGATGCTCCCATGTTTGTGAATTATCTCATCGCTAGGTTGCAGCAAGCTATGGGCAACCCTGCTTTGCAAGCCGAAGTTACTCAACAACTTCGTGCTTATGGAATTTCCCTTCCTCTCCCAGAGGAGAGAGAGCTTAGGAGGCCTCCTTAAGAGACCCTCAAAAGAAGACTCTCTCCCATTCGAGAGGAGGAATCCAAAGAGAAAGAAAGCAATGAAAGTCTAAGTTCTTCTGAAGAGGTGGCTCCACGAAGACGGCGGTCTAGACGATCGCCTACTCCTCCCAAGAGGAAAAGAGCAACCTATAGTCCTTCTCCTCATCACTCTGAAAGGCAAGAGAGGAAACAAAGGAAGATAAGGGCTAGGAAGAGGTCACCCTCTTCTCCTTCTTCTTCACCTTCCTCCTCTTCGGATGAAAGTTATGGCTATTCTCCTAGAGAATACAAGAGGGGAGGACATCGCAAATCATTTCCTGCATGGCGAAGGTCACAAAAGCTAAAGAAGTTCAAGGAGGGAGGAAAGAGTATCTCTTTTCTCACCTACGATGGCACCTTTGGTGCTACCGACAAAGTGTTGGCCTTCATCCAGCAATTTGATGCGGCCTTTGGGGACGAGGGCTTCACAGAGTCCTCCAAGCTACGCCATGTAGCTATGCACTTCCAAAAATCAGCTCGTCAATGGTGGGCTAGCCTTCGTGGCAATGGAGAAGCCCCAAAGACATGGAAAACTATACGAGTTTCCATCATGAAGCAATTTCTTCCAAGCGATACTAAAGATAAAGTTCTTACCGAATGGCGCGGCTTGAAGCTTCTCTCTCATGAGTCTATCAAAAAGTATGTAGACAAGTTTTGGGATTTACATCTCAAAGCTACTGTCTTTCAAAAGATAGACTTTGCCGAGCAAAGACAGCAATTTTGTGTGGGATTACCTGAAGAGATGGCCGTATACATCAACTCTCAATGGCCTGGTACTATTACCGAAGTAATCCATCACACCATGGATGCTTCACGCATCAATTTCCATCAAGGGGCTTGACGTAATGTCAAGCCCATGGAAAACAAAGATAAAAATGATGCAAAGGGGAAATCCAATGCTCAAAATAATTCCCAAGGCACTTCCAACAGCAACAATAACAACAACAACAATCAGTCCAAGGAGAAGGGAGTTTACAAAGGTAAAAACAAACTCTCTCCTGAAGAGCTTGAAGCTTTTCGCAAGGACCATAAATGTTTCAAGTGTGGGGAGCAAGGACATGGCTATCGTTCTTGCCCCAAGAAGAATACTCGCAATGAGACTCCTAGGGCTTCCACCATCGAAGCGCCAAAAGAGGATGCTCATTGCAAAGGATCATCACTCTCCTATGCTTGGGGAAAGGTAAGAGAGCATGATGCCTTCATCTTGTTTGACCCTGGCTCTACTCTCAACTTCATATCAATAGAGTTGGCCACCAAGTTGGGCATTCAAGCTTTTGAGATGGGAGATATAGTAACAGCTGATGCAGATTTCAAGGGACAACAAGCGTCCGTTACTCCCTTGATTGGGAAGTTGAGGCTTCATGTCCAAAGCTATGTCGACAAAGAAGACTTCTTCATCTCTCCTCTCCAACATCAGGATGTTATCCTAGAGGCACCATGGTTTGATCGCATGGCTGCCAACATGAAGTTCCCTGAAAGGAGAATTTACTTCACCTACAGGGGAAAGAACATGTATATAGATGCTAGTGAGCGTGGTCGCATTATTCCACTTGTAAATCCTCTTTCTTTTGATAAATCAATGAAGAGCTCAGTTTCTGCGTACATGATTTATGTCAAAGAGTCTCTAAAAGCTAATAATGTTTCATCAAATGAAAATGATAGGAATCAAGAAGAGTTAGACTTGTCTACTTTTCTAGAAGGATTCCAAGATGTGTTCATCGATGATATCCCTATGGACCTACCTCCAAAACGAGGGGATGATGACCATCGTATTGAGCTCCTTCCAGGAAGCTCACCGCCTAACAAACCTCCTTATCGAGTCTCACAAGCTCAACAAGAGGAGATTATGAGGCAAGTACAGGAATTGGTAGACAAAGGGATGGTGAGGCCTAGTTCCTCTCCCTTTTGTTCTCCAGTCCTTTTAGTGCAAAAGAAAAATGGTACATACTGTATGTGTGTGGACTATCGAGCACTAAACCATATCACTATCAAAAACAGATTTCCCGTGCCTCGGGTAGAAGATCTGTTTGATAAGCTACAAGGCTCTACCTACTTCAGTAGGATTGACCTTAAGAGTGGCTATCATCAAATAAGGATAGTGGATGAAGATATCCTAAAGACCGCGTTTCGTACAACATTTGGTCTTTATGAATATCTAGTCATGCCTTTTGGCTTGACTAATGCACGAGCTACTTTCAATCGTCTCATGGTGAAAATTTTTAGACCATATCGTAAATTCACTGGAGTGTTCTTTGATGATATCATCATCTACTCCAAATCTTTGGAGGAACATAAGCAACATCTCCAAGTGATTTTTCAAGCCTTGAGGGAAAACAAACTTTTTCTCAACCAAAAGAAAAGTGAATTCTTCCTTCAAGAGATTCAATATCTAGGTCATATTATCTCTCACGATGGTATTCGTATGGATCCATCAAAGTTAGAGGTAATAAAATCATGGCCTAACCCAAGGAATCTACATGAGCTAAGAAGCTTTATTGGTATGTGTGCATACTATAGACGCTTCATAGCAAAATTCTCTCAAGTAGCAGGACCACTACACGACTTAACAAAGAAGAACGTTAAGTTTGTATGGACTACTAAGGAGCAAAATGCTTTTGAAAAACTCAAAGAGAAGATTACTTCCCAACCAGTCCTCGTGCTTCCGGATCTCTCAAAACCATTTGAGGTCCAATGTGATGCTTGTGGTGATTGCCATGGAGCGGTTTTGCTTCAAGAAGGGCATGCCATAGCATATGAGAGCCGAAGGCTCAATAGTGATGAACGAGTCTTGGGCATTTATGAGAAAGAGCTTTTAGCTGTTCTACATGCCCTAGATACATGGAAGCACTACCTATTGGGGACTCCATTTATCCTACGAACCGACCACCAAAGTCTCAAGTATTTCATGACGCAAACCAAACTCTCCGACAAACAAATGAGGTGGGAAAATTTTCTTTCGCAATTTAATTTCCATATTTCTCACATAGCTGGTAAGCACAATCAAGTTGCCGATGCACTTTCACGATGACCAAAAGTTAATGCGGTGTCTATAGCTACTCACAATGATCTATCCTCTATGATAGATGAGTATGCTACTGACCCTGACTTTAGAGACATAATGTCAGCCCTTGCTTTGGGGAAGAAAGAGGAACCATTCACCTTGCAGGATGGTTATCTTCTCCACGGAAATAGGCTATGTGTTACCCATTCCCTTCGTGAGAAGGTTATGTATGAATCGCATGCTCCTCCATATGCAGGGCATAGAGGTATTCAACCTACTCTCCGAGGAGTAGAGACGTATTTCTATTGGCCTACCACGAAAGTGGACATACAAGAGTATGTTTCAAAATGTGTAGTATGCCAAAAGACCAAGTATGATAGAGGGAAGCAAGTTGGATTACTCCAGCCATTGCCTATTCCAAATTCACCATGGGAGAGTATATCCATGGATTTCATCTTTGGATTACCCAAGTCTATCCATGGGAATACAGGAATATGGACAGTAGTTGATAGGTTTAGCAAGCAAGCACATTTTATTCCTGTCAAAAAGACTATTAAGGCACATCAAATGGCAACTCTCTTCATATCTCAGATTTTCAAGCACCATGGATTACCCACATCCATCGTGTCAGATAGAGATCCTAGAATGACCAGTAATTTCTGGAAAGGTCTCTTTGAAAACCTAGGAACAAGATTGAATTTCTCTTCGGCCTATCACCCACAAACGGATGGCCAAAGGGAGATAGCCAATCTTACGATACTCGATCTACTCAAGACTTATGTTACCGAAGTAGATCAACGCTCACAATGGGAAAAGTCTTTACCTCTAGTAGAGTATGCCTACAATAATACTGTACATACTTCTACGGGGAAAGCACCTTTCGAGATCATAGAGGGAAGACCTAAAAGTCCCTTGCTACTCAAAGTACATGGGAAGATCTTCGCCGCCGATGAGTATAGCCGTGACCTACAAGAATCTTTTCAAAAGATTAGGGAGGCTATAGCCATCTCTCAACAAAGGCAAAAAGCTGCTGCTGATAAGCACAGAAGAGCCTTAATGTTCAAAGAAAATGATTGGGTCTTACTCAAGTTTCCTAAGGCTCGATTAAGGCAAACGACGGGCAAAAATCCTACGGGCCATCAAAAGTATTATGCTAAACTAGCAAAAAGATACTATGGTCCTTTCCAAATCTTGAAGCCCATCAATGAGATGGCTTATCAACTCAAGTTGCTCAACCATTGGCTTATACACAATGCCTTTCATGTAAGCCTACTTAAGCCCTACAAAGGAGAGCCACCAACTGAACCAATTATTGAAGACCCTCCCGAAGTTGAAGACCAAGAAGAGGTGCTACAACCCGAAGCTGTCCTTCGGCATGAAGACAAGGTACTACGACATGGTAAGATAATCCGACGGTATCTTATTAAGTTCAAAAATTATCCTTTTGAAGATGCTAAATGGATGCAAGGAGTACAACTTAAGGATAGTATGAACCTTGTCAATGCTTACAATGCTACATTAGAGTAAGCAAATGTACAACTCTCTTTTAAATGACTCATGTTTCTGTCTTATAAGACTAATCCTCTTTTTAATTGTGCACAAATTTAACTAGTATGCATGCTTAGAATCATGTTTGTGATGACGACGTCTCTCAAACACCAAGTAGAATTTGTCACTCTACTTTGAGAGAATGAAATGGACTAAAGAACAGACATGCTTGCGGCAGCTATGTCTCCCAAGCACCAAATGGATTAGTCATCCATCTTGGAAAGATGTCGTAGGGTAAAAAAGGGATCCTCTACCCGCTAAGTACGATTGACTAATGACTAAGGCTTTATCTCTTCTACGTCATAGTCGAGGACGACTATGATTTCAAGAGAGAGGTAATATCATAAAACAAAATATCTAACCAACCCAAATGATTTTCTCATATTAAATTGATCACTTAATGTGGGAGAATAAATGGGAACAAGTGTTAAGATATAGATATGTGCTTATAGATCTATCTCAACACGGGGCCAATAGTAAAGGGGCCCAAATGGGAGATGGTCTATCAAGAGGAAGGCTAACCAATGGAGCATAAGACCTTAGGGTTAGCTTCATTGAAGACCTCCAATAATGTGTGTAAAAGTCGTTTGATCTTAGGTAAGCTAGGGCTGAGCTTGAGGTGGGAACCCGGCCCAAGCTCAAGGTGCTTGTCGTGCTTGAGGTGCTTGTCCTGCTTGAGGTGCTTGTCATGCTTGAGGTGCTTGATTAAGATGCTTGAGGTGCTTGACTGGCTCCATGCTTGAGGTGCTTGACTTGGTGCATGATTAAGGTGCTTGAGGTGCCTTGAGAAGCTTTCTTGAGATGCTTGTGGAAACACCCCCTACTTCAAGTGCTTAGTCATGCTTGATGACTAAGGGGCTTGCTCATCCAAAGTCAAAAATATCCCTACAAGGAGGGGGGCGAGCCTACAAGGGGGGGGGGGGGATGAGAGAGAACACACACACACACACACACACAAGGGAAGCCCCAGCTTGAAGAGGCAGCAAGGACACTTGTCAAGTTCCTCCCCATGTTGTCCTCATGGTGTGCCTGAAGCCTATTGGTTGGCCACCCAAGGGGTCCAATGATAATTTAGGATATTTAATTAATTGATTTTGCATTTATCAAGTCCTCTCTCTCAAAGGGGAAAGGGGGACACTTGTCCCAAGGCTACCCATGTTGCTTGTAATGGCTCCTGCTTGTGATTGGCTAGGCCTGGAGGGGTCCAATGAGCTTCAAGCATGAGCTACAAGGGGGGGTCGACCCAAGCAAGCTAGGGGGGTGCTTAGGGGGTATACTCACCCACACACACACACTCACAAACACTCTCATTTTGTACTATGCAAAGTGCAAGAACTCCCTCTCCTTCTCCAAGCAAGTAGAGGTTGAGAGCCTACACCAACACTCTTGGCTATGGAGTGCAAATCCATCCAAGATCCATGCTTCAATGCTTGAGCTTGCCATCTATTTCTTCTTCATTACTATGCTATTATGTATGCTAGCACAAGAGTTATGATAAGTGAGGAACTAGCTCTTTCTCGTATGAAATGTTTCTTCTTCCTCTTCCCTACCCTCATTCCCTGCTAGCTCTCTCCACCTTCGAAGGTGTTTGAGGTCTTGGGACTGAGGCATGGTATAGTTAAAGCTTTCTTCAACTTTAGGTTATGCTATGATGGTGATGCATGAAGATTTCCATCTTGATTGCTTCACCTAGGTCACAAGGAACACAAAGAATGTATTGTAACAAGTCTCTCTTTATGGGAGAAATCATAATACAAATGCCTATTGGAGGGGGGACCGGCTCCACATAAATCCGGTCCCCAACTGTTGTCATGTTCTCTAAATTCTCTCTCTTGCAAAAGTATTGTCCATGCCAAGTTAACTAATTTCTATAATTATGTTGCTATCTTCAATTATGTCTACCCGCTATGATCACAAAATCATTTCTTGAAAGTACTCTCATTAAATTCCGCTACTCTCAAATTGAATAGGCAAATTCCATTACATTGGTATCAGAGCATTTGGTTTCTCTTTTCTTGCTTAAGAAGAGAGGTTCTTAAGTAGCCTATAAATGGTTTATGTTGTTAATTATAATAGAGTAAATGGAACTGGGATCTAATATCGGTTTTGTTAAGCCCACTATGTGGGGGATGGTGCACACCTCAGGAGATATGGACTTAATAATGGAGTCTTTTTAGACTTGCCTACGGCTTTACCATTATTGAGCCATAAGAAGTCCGAAAGGAGCTAGCCCTTGGCAACTCTGCTATGTTAGACCTACTCCTCTACTCTCTATAATTAACCACTTTGAGCCATGGGTGTAGATAATTAAGAGCCGATTTTCAAAGGCTAAGAGGAGTGGCAACTAAGCTTTTGAACTGCCAAAGCATACACTAAGTATAAAAATAAATTTTGTTAACATGGTTGACAATAATCAAGAGAGTAGAATGAACATTGATAGCTTTGATTTTGCACATGAAGGTGCTAATGATGATGCTCCCATGTTTGTGAATTATCTCGTCGCTAGGTTGCAGCAAGCTATGGGCAACCCTGCTTTGCAAGCCGAAGTTACTCAACAACTTCGTGCTTATGGAATTTCCCTTCCTCTCCCAGAGGAGAGAGAGATTAGGAGGCCTCTTGAAGAGACCCCCAAAAGAAGACTCTCTCCCATTCGAGAGGAGGAATCCAAAGAGAAAGAAAGCAATGAAAGTCTAAGTTCTTCTGAAGAGGTGGCTCCACGAAGACGGCGGTCTAGACGATCGCCTACTCCTCCCAAGAGGAAAAGAGCAACCTATAGTCCTTCTCCTCATCACTCTGAAAGGCAAGAGATGAAACAAAGGAAGAAAAGGGCTAGGAAGAGGTCACCCTCTTCTCCTTCTTCTTCACCTTCCTCCTCTTCGGATGAAAGTTATGGCTATTCTCCTAGAGAATACAAGAGGGGAGGACATCGCAAATCATTTCCTGCATGGCGAAGGTCACAAAAGCTAAAGAAGTTCAAGGAGGGAGGAAAGAGTATCTCTTTTCTCACCTACGATGGCACCTTTGGTGCTACCGACAAAGTGTTGGCCTTCATCCAGCAATTTGATGCGGCCTTTGGGGACGAGGGCTTCACAGAGTCCTCCAAGCTACGCCATGTAGCTATGCACTTCCAAAAATCAGCTCGTCAATAGTGGGCTAGCCTTCGTGGCAATGGAGAAGCCCCAAAGACATGGAAAACTCTACGAGTTTCCATCATGAAGCAATTTCTTCCAAGCGATACTAAAGATAAAGTTCTTACCGAATGGCGCGGCTTGAAGCTTCTCTCTCATGAGTCTATCAAAAAGTATGTAGACAAGTTTTGGGATTTACATCTCAAAGCTATTGTCTTTCAAAAGATAGACTTTGCCGAGCAAAGACAGCAATTCTGTGCAGGATTACCTGAAGAGATGGCCGTATACATCAACTCTCAACGGCCTGGTACTATTACAGAAGTAATCCATCACACCATGGTTTCTTCACGCATCAATTTCCATCAAGGGGCTAGACGTAATGTCAAGCCCATGGAAAACAAAGATAAAAATGATGCAAAGGGGAAATCCAATGCTCAAAATAATTCCCAAGGCACTTCCAACAACAACAATAACAACCACAACAATCGGTCCAAGGAGAAGGGAGTTTACAAAGGTAAAAACAAACTCTCTCCTGGAGAGCTTGAATTTTTTCGCAAGGACCATAAATGTTTCAAGTGTGGGGAGCAAGGACATGGCTATCGTTCTTGCCCCAAGAAGAATACTCGCGATGAGACTCCTAAGGCTTCCACCATCGAAGCTCCAAAAGAGGATGCTCATTGCAAAGGATCATCACTCTCCTATGCTTGGGGAAAGGTAAGAGAGCATGATGCCTTCATCTTGTTTGACCCTGGCTCTACTCTCAACTTCATATCAATAGAGTTGGCCACCAAGTTGGGCATTCAAGCTTTTGAGATGGGAGATATAGTAACAGCTGATGCAGCTTTCAAGGGACAACAAGCCTCCGTTACTCCCTTGATTGGGAAGTTGAGGCTTCATGTCCAAAGCTATGTCGCCAAAGAAGACTTCTTCATCTCTCCTCTCCAACATCAGGATGTTATCCTAGGGGCACCATGGTTTGATCGCATGGCACTTCCCCGACAACGGTGCCAAAAAAATGCACGTCTGTCGCACGTGTCAATGGAAGGGACTGGCCATACACTGTGTGCGAGCCACAAATGGCGGCAAGCACACAACCAGACTAATCTAGCAAGCTCAAGAGTGCAAGGGTGTGTCACTCACCGCCCGACGCTTGCCTTCGTCGAGGATTCCTTGACGCAGAGAACAGGGAACCACTGCCGTGTCGTGCTCAACCACCTCACCACTGTCGTGCCGTTGTGATGCTGGATAACACACACACTCTCTCTCTCTCACGCATACACACACACACACACACAAGGAGATAACGAAGAAAATGGAGATGGATCAAGAGCACTCTTCGATTGCACAAATGAGAGAATGAGTGATTTTTAGGTTTAGCTGACTTTTATATGAGCTCGCCTGAGGGCTCGGAACCTAAGTGTTGAGATGTCGAGCTCTACACCTTGAGCTGGCATCCACTACGGGTCTTGGCCGCTTACGGCATTTACTCACTGGCGCGTTAGGTGACCGACACGGAGGATCTCTGCCAGTGATTCTACAGCTGGACTACACTTATAGTGCCAGCCTAGTACGCTTCTAGCGAGTTCACACTTAGTGACCGCATGTACATATGTGCTACTTTTCAGCTTTAGCACTTAGTCATTTTGTACTCTTTTTTCTGTAAGGAAGAAGAAGAAGCTTTCCATCTCTGTGTGCTTTGTGCTTGTCTTGTGTAGCTCTCTTGCATCCTCATTCTTTACATGGTATCAGAGCCTGGTGCAGGCAAGAGAGGCTAAGAGAGCAAGAGCATCACAATCCCTTCGTTCGCAATCCACGACAAGTTTCTGAACAGGTCTCCAAAGTGCAGTATACAGAGATTTACTGTACAAGTACAGTGGTTGTATGTACGCTTGATTGTGGACACTCGGTGAGTGTAGAAAGCGTTACAGGAACCACGATAGCAGGTTCAACAGATTTGCAGGTTTTTGCAGATTGCAGCTATTTTGTCTTAGTGCTTCAAGATGTCTGACGGTTTTAGTCAGATTGTTACTGAGAAGCTTGAGAAAAATAACTACCCTGCATGGAAGTTCAGAATAACAAATTTCCTAAAAGGAAAAGGTTATTGGGACTATGTAGAAGGAGACAATGAAAAGGAACCAGAGATTCCCGAGGCAAATGCTACAGCAGAAGAAAGGAAAGCTTTGAGGGACTGGCAACAAGGCCAGAGCAAAGTGATGTATTGGCTTTCTATGAGCATCACAGATGGCATGATGGGCTATCTACAGGATGCTGAAACCCCCGCCATTGCATGGAAAAACTTAGGCAGAGTGTTCGAGGTGAACACCAAGGCCAGGAAGCTTCAACTAAAGTTGGAGCTAAATCAGGTTAAGAGGAACAACCTCTCCATCAATGATTATGCTTTGAAGATCAAGAGTATCATTGAGGCTCTTGGATCTATTAAAGTCTCAGTGGAAGACGATGACATTGTCCGTGCATGCTTGGATGGTCTAGGAGATGAGTATGTACATTTTAGGTCTTCCATGAATACAAGAGACGACATCCCCGTGTTCCAAGATTTGATTTCTATGCTTATTCTTGAGGAGAAGAACCTTGACACATCTTCTTCTCATGGCAGAAATAATTCTGAACAGGCCTTCTATTCTAACTCCAACAGAGGTAGAGGTAGAGGTAGAGGTCGTGGTCGAGGCCCAAGGGGTTGCAGGGGCCAATTTCTGGAAGGTCAATCAAATCAAAACAATACAGGTGGCAGGGGAAACCAATCTCAAGGCAGGGGGAGTCAAAGAGGTCGTGGTGCAGGATCAAGCAGGCAGCAACATACTCCAGATAGTAGAGAATGTTGGACTTGTGGTGAAAGAGGTCACATGTCACGTGACTGTCCAAAGGGAAAAGCAAGTAGAAAGAGAGAACAGGGCAACTATGCATCTACTAGAAGAGATGCAGATGACAGCAAAAACGAGCGCATGTTTGTTATGCAACATGTAATGAATACAATGACTGCAGAGAATTCCACCCAAGATGATGTTTGGTATGTGGATTCAGGTGCCTCTAATCACATGACGTCTCGTGGAGAGTGGTTTAGAGATATGCGCAAACCAGATGTGTCAGGCTATGTGCGACAGGAGATGACACAACTCACCCCATTGCTCATGTAGGGGACATACCTCTAAATACGAAGAGTGGGAAATCAAAGTACTTAGCAGATGTACTTCATGTCCCAAACATTACAAAGAATCTTGTTTCTGTTGGACAAATGGTTGAGCAGGGTTTGCAGGTTCGCTTCAATCCAAATGGCTGTTATGTAGAAGATTTCCAGAATGGCTGTAAGCTGATCACAGAGGGCAAATGTGTGGGCAGAATGTTTACGCTGAATGTAGACATGCCTGAGGTAAAAGCTGCATTATTTGCACAGGGCACAGGTGTTGTGGCTGATGTTGACATTTGGCACAAATGCATTGGCCATGTCAATGAGCAGAGATTGCGCAGCATGCAATCAAAAGAGATTGTAAAAGGTTTGACCAAATTCAAGGTGGATGGTATGCATAAAGTGTGTGCAGCATGTCAGTTTGGAAAACAGTCAAAGGGCTCATTTCCACATGAGCGCAATGTATGTAAAAAGCCACTTGAGGTGGTGCACACAGATGTTTGGGGTCCAACCGATACTGCAAGTATACATGGTTGCAGGTATTATGTCTCTTTCATTGATGACCATACAAGGAAAGTATGGGTCTACTTCATGCGTAACAAAAGTGAAGTGTTTGGTCACTTTCAAGACTTCAAAGTCATGATTGAGAAGGAGACAGATATGCAAATCAAGACATTGAGGTCAGATGGAGGGGGAGAGTACTTCTCCAATGATTTTTCAGATTTTCTGCGAATGCATGGTATACACAGGCAGTTTACATGCAGATATACTCCACAACAGAATGGGGTCGCAGAAAGGAAAAACAGGCACATTGCAGAGGTTGCACGTGCATTGATGAATGAGAAGAACATGCCTCATCATTTCTGGGCTGAAGCTGTAAATACAGCTGTGTACATTATGAACAGGACACCTACAGCTGCGGTGCATGATGTAACACCTGAGGAAAAGTTTACAGGTACAAAGCCTGATTTGGCACACTTGAAAGTGTTTGGCTGCATAGCTTACGTGCATGTACCAGATGAGTTGCGTAGGAAATTGGATCCTAAAGCAGAGAAATGTATTCTTGTGGGATATTCCCTTGAACAAAAGGGGTACAGGTGCTACAATCCTACTACACGAGAATTACGAGTGAGCAGAGATGTAGTCTTTTATGAGATGAGCAGCTGGTATAGTAATGCACATGGCACTATTGGGGCTGATGTAAAAGATGATGTGGTTGTACAAAATGTGAGGCCACAGTCACAGGTTTTGAGTGGACCACAAGAGTCCTCTTCTCGTGGCTCTGTTGAGAAACCATGGAATGGTAGACTACGTACGCAGGTTACTCCACCAACAGGTACAGGGAATGTATCACGAAAAGGAAAGGAAAAGGTTGATGAACATCCCTTTATGGTTGATGCATCATCAGGTTTTTCACATGTAGACATGGATTGAGATGGTTCTGAACAAAGTCTTGATGAGGAATTTGGAATTCCGGCTGTCAGGACACCTGGTGTAAGGAAAGTACAAGAAGATGCTAGAGGGCAAAGGAGTGACCCAGGACCGCGCAGATCTAATAGAGTCAGAAATCCAGTTCAAAACTTGACTTATGATGGGTATCTAGCGCATCACCAAGCCTACATGGCTAAGGTGATACAGGATGTGGAGCCCACATGTTTTGAGGATGCAGTTGGAAATGTGCATTGGGATGATGCAATGAATGAAGAGATGGCTGCATTGGAAGCAAATGACACATGGGAGTTGGTGCCATTGCCAAGTGGCAAGAAAGCTATTGGCTGTAAATGGGTGTATAAAACCAAGCATAAGGCTGATGGTAACATTGAGCGTCACAAGGCAAGGCTGGTCGCAAAGGGTTATGCACAGACGTATGGCATAGACTATGAGGAGACCTTTGCTCCAGTGGCAAAGATGACGATAGTGAGAGCTGTCATAGCAGTGGCTGCATCTAGAGGATGGATTATGCATCAAATGGATGTAAAGAATGCCTTCTTGAATGGTGAGTTGCAAGAGGAAGTGTATATGGATCAGCCACCTGGTTATGTCGATCCAGGTTACCCAGATTATGTATGCAGACTTCTCAAAGCTTTGTATGGTTTGAAGCAGGGCTCTAGAGCATGGTATGACAGGATTGCCAAGTATCTTGTCAGTATTGGTTTTAGGAGAGCTCATGCTGATCATTCACTCTATGTACGTGAGAGTGATGTGGGGATTGTGGTCATTACCATATATGTAGATGACCTTATTATTGTTGGTGACAATGCTATGGAGATTGACCATGTGAAGGGTCTTCTCAAACAGGAGTTTGAAATGAAAGATTTAGGCGAGTTGCGCTACTTTCTTGGCATTGAAGTGATCAGGACTCCAGAGGGTGTATGGCTATCACAGAGACAGTATGCTTTGGACATGTTGTCAAAGTATGGTATGGCTGATTGTAAGCCAATTTCTATTACCTTGGATGTGAATGCAAAGCTGAGTGCAGAGAAGGGTGATGTTGTTGAGGATGTCAACATGTACAGGAAGATTGTGGGTAGTCTAATCTACTTGACTATCACGAGGCCAGACTTGAGCTACACAGTAGGCTTGGAGAGTCAGTTCATGCAACTTCCGAGGAAGCCACATTTGGATGGAGTACGACGCACACTTAGGTATGTGCAAGGTACTCTTGACTACGCATTGTTCTATGCAACAGATGCACCATTAGCATTGTATGGGTATACAGATGCAGATTGGGCAGGTAGCATTGTTGATAGGAGATCTACGAGTGGCTTCATGTTCTCTTTTGGGAGTGTTGCTGTTACTTGGAGCAGCAAAAAGCAGCCTACGGTTGCTTTATCGAGCACAGAGGCCGAGTACAGAGGTTCAGCAGTTGCGGCGTGCGAGGTAGCTTGGCTATGCACATTACTTGAGGACTTGGGAGTGCAGGTGGACCAGCAGATTTTCATCCATTGTGACAACCTCAGCAGCGTGCAGTTGGCTAGGAACCCAGTGTTCCATGCCAGGACCAAACACATAGAGGTCCATTACCACTACGTTCGAGAGCGAGTGTTGGCGGGCGACATCGACTTGGTCTACATCAGCACAGAGGAGCAGATAGCGGATATCTTTACCAAGGCCCTCGGAGCTGAGAAGCTTCGACGTTTCTGGACTATGCTTGGACTCTGCGACATGCAGAGCTCGAGGGGGAGTGTTGAGATGTCGAGCTCTACACCTTGAGCTGGCATCCACTACGGGTCTTGGCCGCTTACGGCATTTACTCACTGGTGCGTTAGGTGACCGACACGGAGGATCTCTGCCAGTGATTCTACAGCTGGACTACACTTATAGTGCCAGCCTAGTACGCTTCTAGCGAGTTCACACTTAGTGACCGCATGTACATATGTGCTACTTTTCAGCTTTAGCACTTAGTCATTTTGTACTCTCTTTTCTGTAAGGAAGAAGAAGAAGCTTTCCATCTCTGTGTGCTTTGTGCTTGTCTTGTGTAGCTCTCTTGCATCCTCATTCTTTACACTAAGGTAGGTGGGTATTGAGAACCCGCGTAAGTCGAAATGTTTGCTAATTTCTTGGCCTTTATTACACAACTAGAGTGCAAATGCATGTGCCTTTGGCACCCTACAAGCGTCGGTGAATACCCTCGAAGGTTAACCACTTGATTTTTTAGGCGTTTTGCATCCTCTTTTCACTCATTTTTTGATATTTGTAATGTCTTTTTACGATTGGTATTTTGGATTAGAGTGTTTAATAGCTCAAAACTAGCGTATTGCTTAGGGGGTCGTGGTGTGCTTTCCAGCACAACGTTCGGTTATTCAAAGCTCCGTTGGTCCTCAAAAGGGTTGATTTTTACTTAGGCATGACGCTAAAATAAGTAATTCTAAAGGGTGACTGAGGCCTGAGCTTGAGCGTGGGCTTGGGCTTGGCTTAGGCCTAGGGAATATTCTCGATCCCGGTCCTAGCTTTTTTCTTTTTTCTTGTTTGGTGGATAAGGTCGCCACGGTCGCGGCGCGCACGCGAGTACACACACACCTAACCTACCTACATGCAACTAACAGAGCTACTGTTACACACTAACACAATACTACAACAACTAATTGACTAACAGATCTACTTATTGTACCTTACAGATCTAACATTATAGATCTACTACCTTAATTCTAACACCTTATGAACAAAAAACACAATACATTGCAACACCTTATTAACAAAAATAGTACACTGCAACAAAACAAAGGTCACAAATCCTTGTCAACAAGCCACACACCTTCTTTCTCTACCTTTCCTACATTTCATGATGCACCACAAAGAAGCATAGAGTGCTATTCGAGCTTAGTGCAAGGCATTTCCCCGACAGCGGTGCCAAAAATGTGCACATCTATCGCCCGTGTCAATGCAAGGGACTTGTCGTACACTGTGTGTGAGCCACAAATGGCTGCAAGCACACAACCAAACTAATCTGCCAAGCTCAAGAGTGCAAGGGTGTGTCACTCACCGCCCTACACTTGCCTTCATGGAGGATTCCTTTTCGCGAAGAAAAGGGAGCCATCACCGTGCTGTGCTCAACCGTCTCATCGTTGTCGTGCCGTTGTGATGCTCGATCACACACACACACACTCGCTCTCTCTCTCTCTCATGCATACACACACACACACACACACACACACACACACACACACACAAGGAGATGAAGAAGAAGATGGAGATGGAGCAAGAGAACTCTTTGATTGCACAAATGAGAGAATGAGTGATTTTTAGGTTTAGGTGACTTTTATATGAGCTCGCCCATTCACACTTGGACGCTCATGCTTAGCCAACTAACCCTTGCATGTTCTAGTTAGAGTGCATCTCTCATCGGCGATCACTCTTACCCTTTTCCTAGTGGACCAACAAGCCCGGTCCCTGACTCAAAACAATGTAATGTCCGTGGATGTGTACTGGGCCGACGCCCATTTGCCAAGGCCAGTACCAAGCGATAGGTGGCGTTGGGCAATCCCCAAGCCTTATATACACCCGATGTTGACTTCACTATCGCACCAAGGTCAACACCAAGCGATATGTGGCATTGGGCAATCCCCAAGCCTCCTATTTTGGTATTGACTCAACTGGCTCTTGTAATGACTTTAACACCAAGGTCAACACCAAGCGATAGGTGGCGTTGGGGAGTCCCCAAGCCTTCTATTCGCCCAGTGTTGACTCCACTGCATGAATTGTAATCACATCACCAAAAGGGTCTCCATCATCGGTTACACCAAGGTCAACATCAAGCGATAGGGAGCGTTGGGCAGTCCCCAAGCCTCCTATTTGCCCATTGCTGACTCCACTGTCTGACTTGTTAGTTAACACCTCAAGAAAAATCAAATGCAGAAAAGCTTAACTTTTGACCATACATTGTACCATTTTGTTAAGTGACCTACTTTTCTCTCAGCAACACCATTTTGTTGAGGTGTGTAGGGAGCGGAGCTATACATTGGTGTTTGATCCCACAACTAGCCATAAATGCATTAAATGAATGACATATACTCCCCCCCTTGAAATGAATGGAGGGTTCCCATAGTACATTTTGAGACATTTTCAGCCATAACCAAAAATTTCTTGAAACACATAAACACTTCAAACTTAGCTTTAAGCGGATATACCTATGCATGCATGGAGTAATCATCAATGAAAGTCACAAAGTACATGTAACTGTCCAAGGAAGAAGTTTGCATGGGCCCACAAACATCACTATGCACAAGCTACAACCTGCATGTGGCCCTAACTGAATGTTGCATCTTACCCAAAATATAGCCTTCACAAACTTATGTTTGGCAGGTGCTTCAAGAGGTGGCAAAGAAGCAACCATATCAAATTTTTGCAAATGCAGCAAACTAGAAAAATTCAGATGCCCAAAACGTGCATGCCAAAGTTTTGCTTAAGAAATAGCCTTAGAATACACAACAACATTTGCAAAACTCTACCCACACTTGTCATTCAAAGTGAGCTTATATAGCCCACGACCTAAAATGCTTGATGCAACAATCTCATCGCCAAAACTGAGATCATGTACTATACATCTATCATCCACAAATCTAACTACAAGTCAAAATCTAGCAAGTGCAGATACAAACAAAATATTCTTCTTGATCCCGGGTACATACATAGTAAGCACAATCTTTCCAGCTCCCTTGATCGGATAAGAGGCATTGTTGGCACACGTGAGTGAAGTCCCATGAGGGACATCCTCGAGAGAGGTAAACAAGTCACAATGAGAGGTAATGTGCTTTGTAGCACCACTGTCAAAGTACCACACATGAGCATCTGTAGCAACTGACAAACATGCATCATGGACAGAAGGATCATAAGTGCAATCTACACTAAAAGACCATTTTGCATCAACATCAACATCACAGTCTCCTTTCATAGAAGTCTCAACAATAGCTGCATTTATAGCATTAGGGAATTTGGGAGGTCATTTGGAGGGCCTTATTGAGGAGAGAGAAAAGGAGGTGCATCCAATGAACAACAAGCCAATGTAACGTAGAAACAGGAATAAATAAATCAAAAATGAAAAATAAAGAGAAGAACATGAGATAAAACCTCGTTTTTACAGTGTTTAAGGTATCTATATGTGGACCCAGGGTTTGAATGTAGTTATGGTACTGAAAAACAGCTATGATAATGAAACATTCTCCCACCATGAAAAGCTCTTGCTCCATTAACCAAGCGTTCATAACTGAATTTCCCTCGATAGGAAGAAAGTTTACGCTTTCTACCACTCAGAAAGAGCCATGGTTTCTTCTTCTTCTTCTTCCCACCCTAATAGCTCTAGGGGTTGTTGTGCTCTCTCCCCAACCAGCCTCGCCATTAGTCTCTGAAGGAGGCCAAGTAGCACCATAAGCTCTATCACTATTAAACTCCATCAATATAGATAGTCAATGGCAACAACAAACAATATACAGAGATTCTTGGGTTCTTATGCAACCAAGAAGGAGGAAAAAATCCTCAACAGAAAATCTATTTTGTTCAACATGGAAAGCACGAGTGCTAGATTTCAAAGTGGAGGTGGGCAAGAAAATTGTTAAGGAGGTTTTGGTCCAGCATGTCTATAGTCACTCCGGTGTGATTGCTAATGGTGGAGATGTCTCATTGGCTCATCATCCTCGATGAACTGTAAGTGTGTTCATAGCCTTCCATCTCTAATATTTATTTTAGACCTTGCTATTCTCTTAATTTCTTTTTTCTTTTTGAAGAGGTAGAAGATTATTAACAAAGCTAGATCAAGTTCTTATAAGTTCTTCATTCATTTTAGTAGTTAGACTAGGTGGTCTATTACATTTTGTTGTTGCAATTGTAGATGTCTATCCTTCATCATACATGGAATGGGATCTAGTGGAGTGTATTATAGGTCTCATCTCTGTAATCCACACTGACACTGGTGTTTTAGAATATGATGGAAAAACTAGCAAGAGGCTTGCATATGAGGAAATTTTCTTCTACGAGCATTTCTACCAGCTCAACGAAAAACACCAAAAAGGTACTCTTGTTAAACTTGGGTTAAACTCCCTCTCCCTACCAATTGGAGCTGTATTGACTGGACAATTCTGGACACCACAATGTGTGAAGCTCCTAGAAGCCAGTTTTTTTGGGATGTGCGAGATCCCTACAAAATTTAGTGCCCACTAAATTGGTAAAGATTGCTATTTTTTTCCCTCTAAGTTCATTTGTGTAACTATTTCACACCTGCCACATACATGTTACAAAGACACTGCTGGTATTTGTAAATCTCTAGATGCTTGCTTCTGTGACAAGCTGCTTGATAGAGGGTGGTATGTTAAAGAGGTGGACGACATACATTGCGAGGTTGCAATGGACACTTTGGTGGCCAAGTACATGATTGGCACGTAGTCCCTTCTCATCTCCTTCTGGTACCAACACTCTCAAATTGTTGCAGGTTACTCTAAGTTTATTCATGCTGATCAAGAGTAGGCAGGCCTAGAGAACAATGGTGTCATAGATGTGGAGGTATTTGACAAAGAGCTCAACCTTGTGATAGTGGCCACAATAAGAGAGCAATGCAACCTTCTGCAACTTTGCACGACATCATGGACAAGACCGTGGAGAAAAAGACCTCACTATTCTATTTCTTAATTGGTGGACGCAAAGTAATGCAACGAAGGCAAAAAGAAATTGTCTATAAAGAACTAACTGGCCGAGTCCAAATTGTGCACATGTAACGTGAAAAAATCTATATTCATGACTTCCATTCCAACGTTTCTTGCGATTTAATCTTTTGTTTCAATTGTGAGATGATTCCCACAATTTGGTTATATCTTTATTTCAATAATAAGATGAGGTCTGTCTCACTACCTCTATCCCTTTGTTAGCTGGTACTGTGATTATTATATATTTTGAACAACACATGCAAAGTTTGATGTATAATCTCTCTCTCTCTCTCTCTCTCTCTCTCTCTCACACACACACACACACACACACACACACACACACACACACACACACACCCACACCCACACCCCCCCCCCCATACACACACTATATTGGATCTGAGACACAGTTTAAAAAATCACACAATTTCACACACATGAACACATACACACACATTTGAGATGTATTTATTTTTGAGAGATGCTTATGACACAGGCAACTACTTCACTTGCAGAAGAATGATGGACGACAACGATGACAGTGTATGGCTCCAGACGGTGTACACTTTTGGTTATTTACAAGTTAATTTGATCCTTTGTATAATAACTCCAACTGGAAACAGTTGTGCAAGTTGCAAAAATAACAGATGTATTTTTTACTCCTTCTCAGTATCAATCATTATGGATACGGTTTTTTTTTGTATTAAAACCGTGAGCAAATTTGCCCCAGGAAAATAGATGTATAGTTGAAACTTATAAGTAGTGTATGGTTTTTTATGCACATTTTTTTATTCAGTATTTTTTGGTTAAAGAATTCAAAAAAACCAAACTAACCTTAGATAAATATAGCACAGGCAATTAAACACCAATGAGGAGGTCCAATAATACAATTATAGTATCAGGTTTTTTTAGAAGGTAACTTGTACATCTCCGACAGAATTTTTTTCTGATTGGCAATGAAAGACACAGTTATAAAACCTCGGAAAAAAATCCTCATTCTTGATAAAAGTTGATTAAAAAATATTTAAACCCAGAGTATGGTTGCTTGATGGGTACAATAAACACAGAATGATTGCCTATTCCAAAATATACCATTTGTTTTAAAAAATGCGAGTTAAATTGCGATGGTAAATACCAAAAAATAAAAACTTAAACATGAGGCTCTCTAAAATAGAACTAAATCTTCCTAAAAGTTAAAAAATCTTCAAAGCGTATCCTAATAAAATCAGAAGCCATACAACTGGCCCATAACTCCGTGCAGGACCCAAAAAATCTCACGTTGTTAAGCTTTAATGCGTTGAATGCTCACCTAAGCTATATATACAGGTTGCGCAAAGCTTTAGAACCACAAGGCGTTCGCTTAGGCTCTCTGTAGCGCTCGTAAGGGTATTGCATAACACTTATACACACACACAATGAGAATTGCCACAACAACTTGTGCTCACAAACCACAACTTCCTACTCTCAGCGCAAGCACAAACGAGAAGCCTAAAGGGTGTGTATTCACAAATCCGCAACAAACGGAAGCAACACACTATTCGGGGTTGCCAAGCTAACAACCTACTACCTGGCTGTGAACATACAGAAAGTAAAATCGTTCTTTTTTTTGTTACATAATGCCTGAGTACACACTTATGCATAAGTACATGCTTTAGGATTATGAGCCAAGAGAAGTCGAGATAAATTGCCTTCTCGTAGAACTTTATGTATTCAATATCCCTTCCATGGAGGTATAAAGAAATACATACATAATCATATGAAGGCTCACAAAAAACAATTTTTTTCAACTAAAATATAGTCATATTATAGCTTCTGTACAAATACACATGGACATACGAACCATACAAGAAGAAACACTACAATAGCATATATCCAAGTAGATACAACCATATGCATAATAGGCATGGAGTAGTACTAAACACAGCATTACTAATCCGCGTAATATCATTGCTACCAGTTTTGGTCTAGAAACGAAGGTGGAGTTAATCCCGTGATAAAACATGCATACAAGTATACAAATGACAACGGATAATTCGGTTCAGGTAACAAGACACCTACTTCTTTGAGGATATGCATAAGTTCTTTATTAGGTTGATTTATCAATAAACGGTAGCACTTTGATATATATTAGCAGACATAAGAGACTAAGATATATCAATTGGGCCATGAAAACCTCTTGTGAGGGTAAAAGATACAATGACTAGTTAGGTTTTTTTTTTAAAAAAAGAGTAATAGTACAAAGGAAAAGCTGGCAAATTTTTCACAAGTTAGGATGGCAATATGTAGCAACATAGGAGAGTAAACACTTTTTAGAAATAGCATTAGTAACAGGAAACAATAAACAGGTAAAAGGATACATAAATGGCTTATGAGTTAACCTTTTTAAGACAGTTTACAAACAAATTGGTATATGAAGGTCCAGTAAAGTAACTTTTGAAGTAAAGAGAGCTCCCTCTAATTATACCAAAGGGATTTTATTATAAGGCAAGTATATGACTACCTCCTGTGAGGGCATAAGTCAGAGCTAAACAAAAAGTTTTTTTTTTCCGTTTTGAAAAAATGGGAAGTATTACAAATAAAATGCTGCCGAAATTTTAAAGAAACCCTTCTCATAATAACAAAGCTATAAGTATATACCATGGAAGGTGGGAGTCATAAACCTATAATTGGGGCAACAATTAGGTATAGTACACAAAAATATTAACCACATGTGTGTAATCATTGTTGGAAAATAGGGAGATAGGTAGACGGCTAGGATGAGCATCACTCGAGACATATTTAAGCTACAGCAGATTCGGAACAAGCTCATGGCGGCACATAATGGAAAAAAGAAAACCAAGCCAATAGCAATTATGGACCCTATCTCTAAGCCGTGTAAACTCATAAAAACTTTCACAGACCGCAATCGACCCTACTTACATAGATGAGCAAAAGGAGTAGGTTGGGGTCCGGGGTGTGACAACAATAACAAGCAGTGGGGATTGCTTGATATACCTCTCACCCATTTAGTGCAAATTAATTCTAATTAATTGTACTTATGGTTGGTTGGCAGGTAAAGATCCCTTCTCTCATCTGGTAGGAGTTTCGGCTTTAACTCCTACTTTGTCATGTATCAAAGTATCTTGTAATGTACTTTTTATAAAGAAATTGTCCTATATTTTGTTCTCTACACAATGTACTTTTGTAAGTAGCATTTAAGTTTATCAGTATATGGTTCTGAAAGATGGGATTTTTAAATTCAAACACACAAAATTTCCCAGAATACCTTTGGTCGGGTATCCATCATATACTGAGAAAACTTAATACTGGAATGAGTATGCTTAATAATGGTATAATTCGAACTGTTCGTGTAATATTTATATGGTGATTAATTCAGGATTTTTGGATTCCATCTCTCACCCGTTTGGGATATGGTATAGAAGAGGAAATTCCAATCCCACCAATTGGTACCCAATGTATTATTTCTTGTTTCAAAGGGGTGGAATTCCACAAAAAATTGCTTGATTTTGAGAAACAAGCTATAATCACCCACTCTATATCTGTCTTGAACACAGCCTTTATCAATGACTGGCTCTCTCTACTAATTCTTTCTAGAAAAGAGAAGGATAAACTTCTGGAGGCATTTAGTGCCTTCCTAGCCAAATTACCCATTATTGATGCACAAGATAGCTCAGATCTTGATTTTTATTTCACCTCTCTACCCTCCATTGTGAACAAGTTGTATTTCATCAATAACCTCCCTGCGGTCCCCATAGAAATTAAGCACTCAAAAAAATTTATCAATCCCCTTCTAGATCTTGACCTTCTTGAAGAAGAAGAGAAAGAAGCACTCAACTTTTTAGCGGATGCAAATAGTCTATTCCCAGAAAGAGCAGTTTCTAAACTCTTTTCAGAAGTTATCCATCTATTACCACCCAGGCAAGTGGAATTGGATGCTATCCGACTTGAACACAAGCTCTGGGACTATGAAATTTTCAACCATCAGGCACCTTTTACAATTTCCTCTCTAGGTTTGCTTTGTAGCATACCTACGGACATTGTAGAGAAATGCAAAACCCTTGCATTACATGCTAAACATCTCTTATCACAAGATGTTCTCTTCAAGCTCAAACAGGTCAAATTATCCGATGTGGATGGTAAGAAATGTCCAAACTGCACAATCATTGCTCGCACCAAGGGACTGTCTCTTATGGACAGAGCAAAGGATCAAAAAAGGTTTCTGAGAAACTGTTGGAATTCTTACCAACCCTTCCTCAAATGTCAATGCAAAAGAACTGATCCAAATTCCAATTGTTCCTCTTCATTCATCTAGTTTGACCAATTTTTATGGTACATATTTTAGAATCTACCAACATTCTTCAATTTTCATTAGGACCGGCACATGTGTATGCCTTTATAGCTTGGGTAGCCTCATTCCCAACAAAATTAAGGCATGCTGTAATCATTTATTATCAGTTTCATAAGTATATGCTAGAAGCAGCTAAAGGGCTGGTACTATACACACTAGGGACACCACTTCTTCAAAAGCTACACAAAACACCAATGTCCAACACAATTGAAAACTTACTCAAACCTCCAGAAGGTAATCACACACACACCAAGCAGTATGGCATCCACAAGCAAGAAACCAAGGCAATTCAGAGGATCGGAAGACTATGGAGATACTCCCAAGGCACTTGAATACTCAAATTCTGAAGACCAGGTACGTTCACTTAGTATCAGAAATAATGGTTTACTACATCTAGAACGCAACAGTCAGATGCATGGAAGATTTATTCACATATTGTTTTGCAACAAATATGGACTTTATCAACCCTAAACTATTTTCTCAAACAATGATTAATGATTTTCACATCAATAATGATTTAGAAAAAACGAGGATATGTTTCGGTTGGAAGTATACCAATAACCTAAGCCATACTCTTTACAAACCAAATTCGATGTTTGCCAAGAGTTTGATGAAACACAACCATGTGGGTACTTAACTCATAAACGACTCTCTAAATTTTTAGTTGACTTAGAACCCTTCGGAAAACATGTAATCACCACAAACCATAACATAGTTAGGCATAAAATCTTCCAAGAATTTAGCAGGTAAGGTTAAACCACATTCCATTAGTGCCTATAAACCCTATGTCAATAGTAAGCGAACTTGGCATGGAAGACTTTATGCACCTTTTCAGGATGTGAAAATAGTAAAGCTCATTACAATTATATCCAAAGTGTGGTTAAGGAGACCTTTTCCCATAAATTCCCGTATCATAGGAAAAATCAAACTCCATGGTACAAAAACATAGACCTAATGGATGAAATTCAATACATCTTACAATACTTATTTATTTGTGGACTAGATAAATCAGCACAAACCCCGGTATTCATATGTAAAAAACTCATATGAATAGCAGCAAGAAGAAGATTAGAAATCCCTGAATTATGTCTCCTCTCGTCCAGTGAAGATGAAATATGTCAAGCCGTAGGCTCTTATACCAAGGAAATCGGGTTAGAGACACCATTAGAATATTCACTCCCATTCTTATGGGAAATTTTAAAATCCACAAAATGAATTTTAGATGGATCACTAATGCACATAACTCTGTATTTACTCCTGCTACAACCATAATCACTAAATTACTCAAAGGAGTAATACAGGGATTTATAGAGTACACTAAAATCATACATAAAAACCTACAAACTTTTTTTGGGACACAAACTAATGGGTATTGGATGATCAATAATCAATATGATTTTTTGATAAACTTACCTAAACATATCACAAATATTCATTCATTTGATGTAACATCGTGCTATGAGGCTATCCCTCATAAAGGAAAACATGGATTGCTTGAAGTACTAGATAACATTATTAAACTCATAAAAAAATATGAAATATCTTGGCTTTAAGAAAAACCGCAAGCAGATTGTGCTTACAAAAAAGAAAAATGAATTTGTATGGACATTTGAATATTTACACAATATTAATGAATTTGTCCTTGATAATTGCTTTATGAAATTAGGCAAACATATTTATCGACAAGAGAAAGGTGTAGCAATGGGGTACAATTGCTCTCCACTATGGTGTAATTTGTATTTGGCATGGTTTGAGATAGAATTCATAAAAAAATTATATCGTCTTGCACGTTATGATATAATGAAAGCTTTCTTATATTCATGGAGATATATGGATGATTTGTTATTTGCTAATAATCCATTTATTTTGCAATGTTTAAGCCACAAAAAACCATTGTCCCATGAGGACCCCTTTACTATTTACCCTTTAGACATTATTGGGATAGAAGCTACACACAAGAAAAACCAAGCTACATATTTGAATACACATATCCAATTATGTGAACCAATGGAAGGGCATTATGTTACATACACTGCATGGAAAAAAGACAAATTACCGTGTCCCAACGTATCATTTATACATGCAGCTAGTAATAGACCAAAAAGGATGGCATATAATGTTTGCATATCACAGGTGCTTCCCATACTATACAATGCATCCCAAGAGTCATATGCGGTAACAGATTTAAATAAGCTTATTTCTATGTTTGAAGAGAATGGTTTCAAAAAAGAGAAGATTGTTACATGTATTACTAACTTCATTGAAGAAAATAAATTTCCTGGCATTAGATTTACCATCAATACCCTAAAACATAGAATTGGTAGAGGATAGGTCCACTTGGTGGCCTATCCTCCATCAAGTGCACATTTTCTCAAGGATGGGGGAGGGCCACACACACACACACACACACACACACAATATTGGATTCGAGCCATAGTTAGAGAAATCACACAATTTCATACACACACACGCGCGCTAATACACGAGTCGTTTCTCAAGTTTCACTACTTTATTTAGTTTGAAAGAAACTTGGTTTTTTACAAAAAAAACCCCCTCCTTGCTCTTCACTTTTACATGTCTAGTAGACCATCCATGACATGATCGCACAAACAGTTGTCACAGTAGAAACAGGTGTTTGGACGTTCTGACAAAGGTAGGATTCGAGTAGATAAGAGTACACCATACTCCAAGGTTCGTGGAGTAATATTGAAATACCCTCTGAGTGGCTGGCCATAGCTGCAATACAAAAAATTCTTTCGCAATGGAAGAAACTGCGCTAGCAGATATAATTGTTCTGAAAAACCTCGCTTCATTGAATATTCTACATAATAGTATTGTGGCCCTATGCCCATTGCTTCAGTTACCATCGCCAAACAAATGTTATTCCTAAAATTCTCTCTACCCCAAAGTGTCACCCTGGTCACTCGGTTCTAATATGTCCACCACTTCGTTTGAGTCACAGATGTGCCTAATTGCGGAAATAAAAGCCGTTCATAACGGAGGAGTGTGGCTCTCTTAGTAGACTCACTTGACTGCTGAAGATGTGCAATAGATATTGCTAAAACCTGTTCCCCAGTATGAGCCATAACAGATAAATATGTAGAATACACCTGATGACAATGTTAGATGTTTACTTTTAACTCGCAATCAGCTACTCTCAACAGTTGCTATACACTGGTTTGTTAAAAAGATGCTCGTTTTATATAGACAGATTGATGAGTGAACCCAAGGGTTGTGTGTTTAACAAAAAGAAAAGCACTTTACTTTATATGCCTCGTCTAGTTTTGCTTTAGCTTCTATCTCTAAATCTGTCATAGTGGACGGATCTTTTACCTTAGACTCTGAAGGGATAAGGTGTTATGGATTAATGGCGGTTTGTATCCAACCAAGATTGAGAGCACTAGCTCGTATGAAGACCGTATATCAGTTTTTCAAATATGGGCTTACATACACTTGCTATCTACTGCTACTTGCAAGTTAACACATAAAATGGTTTGGTAGTTTGTTGTAGTGTTTTATTGTGAATGTGGGACCGCCTTGTACATAGAGGGAAAACGTACCTTTTATAACTCTCACCTGTATGAGGTTTTGTATTCTCTGCAGTACCCTATTGTGTATATCACGCGCTGGTGTTCTGCCGCTTGTAAGGAATACCCTGGCTTTGCTGAGCTGAGACGTTTTGTGAGCTCTCTTATGGCTTCTCATTCCCAGATCTTGTGCTGAGTATGATCCCGGAGTGAATGGTCTTGAAGGCTGGCCTCGATGGGGGAAGCGTGCAGTTTTCATGCCCGTCTGTAGCGTGACAGAAGCTTGCCTATAAATGGATCATAAGGTGAGCGCCTATGCTCACTTAGAACTGTGATTTGTGACCTCTGTGTTGCATTCAATTCTGCGTTGCTGTGTGACTTCATCATGCCGAAAAAAAGTGATAAAGCTATCATGGAGGCTTCTGCATCAAATTTTCAGGTGAGGGCTACCTTCTTTGATTAAAGCATTCAGTTCTAAGTTATTGATGACTGTGGATGTTCACTTAGCTTGAAGCTACATTACTCCGAAGTTGGGGACGGCTTCACCCCATGATTTACATTGATATCTTTACTGCCTTGTACAAAATTTATTTTCAATTGCAAATAGATTATTGTACAATACCATTGTATTGTCCTAGAATTAGTGGTCTGTGAACTGTAGTGTTCGTTTGCGTATATATAGGTTTATATATATATATATATATATATATATATATATATATATATATATAGAACTGCTACACACACAATAAATGCATAAGAGAGACTGAGAGACTGACGTGTAGGTTTTTCTCTCTCAGACCCTAGTTCTAGTTTTAAAAAATCGCCTACTATTATATAATTTATTATATGATAATAGGCTGGGGTGCTATCACACAGTCACTGTGGTCCTCATTGACCTGACTGGTGAAAGGTTGCTAGCACTACCATTCCACTCTATATTCTCACTTTTTAGAAAAATTTCCCCTGTTTTTTACTTTCCATTTCACTAGTTTATTACGTCTGTCTACCAGGTTACTGAAAAGTTCACTGCAAGAATAACGGTCTGTTCTGACCTAGAAAAAAGAGCTCTGATTTCAGAAAAACTACGGCTTGCTAGAGAAATTGAAAGATTCTTTCCTTATATCTCTCCTAGAATTCGGCCCTATCTGCACAGGGCTGTAAAATTCAATAAGAAGTAAAAATCTGTATAAGAGTTTCTGGACCACTCAACTCTTCCTTACGATGTAATCTAACTAATGTTCTTGAAAATCTATGAAAATTGTTTCCTTATCCCAAGGGCTCTCTCTTCCTATGGAACCCCTTTCCGTTGCTTCGTTACTTGTGTTGAAGTGTATACAAGATAGTGAGGCTTCAGCCTTAATTTGTGATGCCTCGAAGGATTCTAGTCTGTCTCTTGTCCAGCTTATTTCTTTTGACCAATGGATGAAGGTTCTTGCTCTCCTTGTTAAGAATAAATCCGATGGTATCAAGCTATTGCTGGAGTTTGCTTCTAATCTGGCTGGTATTTCCAAAACCCATATGCAAGACTTAGCTTCCTTCTCGTCTAAAGGATCTGAACTATCCAATCTCCTCAGAAAATTTTGCAGGCTTAGTCCCATCTTTATTACGGCTCGCTCCACTCCTATAGTCCCTCCTCCTAACAGCCTACTTTGTAGGGATGCTGCTGCCTTGGAAGCAGTAAAAGAGTTTCAGAAGGACCTTTGCTCACTTAGTGAAGCATCCCTGTTGGATATGGTGCCTAAAGTATCAAGGGCCTTTCCTTTTTTACCTTCACGTCAAATTGAGGTAGAATCCTTGGGGGTAGAGCACAAACTTTGGCTATTCCCAAATAAAGGGTTTATTGCACCTATTTCGATGGAAACTTGGGTCTTCCTTGCCAACTTGGCGCCTTCCACTATTGAGGAGTACAAACTTAAAGTCCTCAAAGGAATTCAGCTTTTGGATAGAGGTGATCTGATTAAAGCTCCGTTCAATATGAATTTCCTGGATGATAAAAAGCGCGGTTCAAATACTGGGTTATATGCAAGAACCAAAGGTGTGATGACCTTTAGTAAAAACAATGCAGATTACTATACTGAAACAGTATGGAATGTATTCATGCTGTACCTTAAGTGTGCATGCAGATTTTTAGACCCTAAAGCTTCTTGCGAGTCAAGCATCATCTGGTTTGACCATGCAATTTGGTTTGCCCTCAACAATCTACCGAGTATCTTTTCTGAAAAATCTGAAGAATTCCATCTCTCCCTCTTTTGCTCATGGCTTGGTGGTCAAGCTAGGGAGCTGGTCCTGGCTCAGATCGCTTTTATTCAATACAGATTTATTATGTGTGACACCCTCCAGGAGCTTGATTCAGATGAGTGTGGCACTCTTCTAACCACATATGGCAGTTTCAAAGGAATAAAGAGTATTGTGGGGCAAATCAAGCCTAATATTGATGATGATGAAACTCAAGTCTCCAAACGCCCTAACACTCTCATCTCTCTGACTGCTTCTTACACCTCTTTTTTGACTCCCTCCTCGAGTGATGCTGTTTTTGGAAAAGGGAGGGGTAGAAGTTATGTTAGAGGCCGGGGAAGGAACCTACCAATCAGAAATCTTTTGGATATGTAATTTACAGGTACAGAGGAACCTTGTGGGCAGACTCTACCTACCGCCGAAGGATGAAGCTTGTAATAGAGTATTTTCACATTGCTTGTTTACTAGCAAGATTTTGGATTTCTTTACTCCTCAAGCTATCTTTTCAGAATGTTTTGGACATGTTTTTGGATCAAATCTATTACTAAATGAAGTGATGTTTGGTTGGAAATACTTTCCACTTATCAAGAATCTTTTTTATTTGAATGAATTCCTGCGTAATGAGAAAGTTCCTATCTGTTCTTGTCATCTTTTTCCGAAGTTTTGCAAGACTTTTGCTAACTTTGGCTCACATGTGTGTACTACTAAGGTTGGAATTATATCTGATATTCCTATAAGGAACCTCTTGAAAAAAGGCTTGAACCATATTCCCCCTTTTCCACTAAACCCTCAGCTAGCCTTAGTGGCTCTACTTGAATGCCTGACCGACGTGGCCTTAAAACTCCAACTGGAGGAAGAAGATAACATTCTACTTACCTCTACTCTAAAAAAACTTTTTTGGAATAAAGTTAGGCTTATGCCACAAGAATGGCTTTGCTCTGATACTACTTGGCTTACCCCTAATTTTAAGACTTCCATTTCAGAAGTTAAGGAGAAATGGTTCATTATTGGACTTGATAAAGCCTCTAATACTGCTTCCTTTATTTGTAAAAAGTTAGCATTTGAATCCGCATATTCTAGGCTCAACGGTCTTGAATTTTTAAAAATGGACACATATCCACTGGATACCGCGACACTTTTAAATATTGAACTTGCTGGACTAGGTTATTGTCCCAACTCTCTGAAAATTCATGTTCTCTTCCCAACTTATAAAAATCATAAGCATAAATTTAGATGGATTTTCGACGCTCCCAATAGTCTTTTTTCCCAGATTACAAATGATATCACTTACTGCTTAAATTTTATTTTGGAAGAAATTGAAGCTATTTGTGCCATCAAACGCAATGATCTCAAAAAATTCAGAAATATAGATTGCTGCCCTTTTTGGATCATAAAAAACGCTGCTGAAGTTTCTATTAACCTCCCAGAAAACATTTTCTCTATCTTTACGGCAGACATAACACAATGTTATGAGAATATTCCTCTAAATGGACCTGAAGGTCTGTTTAATACTCTATCTATTCTTATAAAGTTAGCTTTTTCTCACAGAAAAAAGTTCGGATTTACATTTATCTCAACTAAAATGCATAAAGGTTGGGTAAAAAATCGAATAAATCCACTCCTTTCATATTTAAAGAGGATGATTTGTATAAATATATCTCTTGGCTCCTTAATAACTGCTGCATCCATGTAGGTGCTACCTGCTACAAACAAATTTTAGGTACCCAATGGGATTTTCATGCTCTCCGATTATGTGTAATCATTATCTATGTCACTACAAATACCAATGGATCTTAAAACTGATTAGTAACTCTGATAATACGTTGACACTTACACACTTTGAGCACTCCTTCAGGTTTATGGATGACTTATGTAGCCTTAATAATCCAATGTTCAAGGATACACTTAAAGTTATTTATCCATCTTGTCTTAACATCGAACCAACGTACTCTGATAGAGTTTTATGGAAAGACAAATGGATCGTTTCCAGGACTCACTTCCTGAATATAGAGTTTACGCTTACCTCCCCATTTGTGGGTAATTTTTATACGAGGTTCTTCTGGACAAGGGAAAATCTCAAACTCTTATCCTTTGAATTTACAAAAAGAAAAAGCAATAGACCTTTCAAAAACTCACTACATACATGTCTAGGTATGCTCTTTCTTATTGTATATGCCTCGTCTGACAGCTTTATAGCATTTGAAGGAATCGCTACCCTTATTAACAAATTTATTAATAACGGGTTTTCAAAAAAAGACCTTGTCGCTTGTATCAGTAACTCATTGAAAAAACATAACTGGACCGGTCTTAAATATGACCTACAAAATTTGATTAATCTTATTATACCAGAATAAGATGTATCTAATGAGGTAGTAGGCCCGTATTCTATGGGTCTACTACCTCATAGAATATGGTGCCTGGGAAAGGGCGGGTACACACACACACACACACACACACACACACACACACACACACACACACACACACACACACACACACACACACACACACACGTGCACGCGCGCTAATACACGAGTCGTTTCTCAAGTTTCAGTACTTTATTTAGTTTGAAAGAAACTTGGTTTTTTTACAAAAAAACCCCCCTCCTTGCTATTCACTTTTACATGTCTAGTAGACCATCCATGACATGATCGCACAAACAGCTGTCACAGTAGAAACAGGTGTTTGGACGTTCTGACAAAGGTAGGATTCGAGTAGATAAGAGTACACCATACTCCAAGGTTCGTGGAGTAATATTGAAATACCCTCTGAGTGGCTGGCCATAGCTGCGATACAAAAAAATCTTTCGCATGGAAGAAACTGCGCTAGCAGATATAATCGTTCTGAAAAACCTCGCTTCATTGAATATTATACATAATAGTATCGTGGCCCTATGCCCATTGCTTCAGTTACCATCGCCAAACGAATGTTATTCCTAAAATGCTCTCTACCCCAAAGTGTCACCCTGGTCACTCGGTTTTGATATGTCCACCACTTCGTCTGAGTCACAGATGTGCCTAATTGCGGAAATAAAAGCCGTTCATAACGGAAGAGTGTGGCTCGCTTAGTAGACTCACTTGACTACTGAATATGTGCAATAGATATTGCTTAAACCTGTTCCCCAGTATGATCCATAACAGATAAATATGTAGAATACACCTGATGACAATGTTAGATGTTTACTTTTAACTCGCAATCAGCTACTCTCGACAGTTTCTATACACTGGTTTGTTAAAAAGATGCTCGTCTTATATAGACAGATTGATGACTGAACCCAAGGGTTGTGTGTTTAACAAAAAGAAAATCACTTTACTTTATATGCCTCATCTAGTTTTGCTTTAGCTTCTGTCTCTAGATCTGTCATAGTGGACGGATCTTTTACCTTAGACTCTGAAGGGATAAGGTGTTATGGATTACTGGCGGTTTGTATCCAACCAAGATCGAGAGCACTAGCTCGTATGAAGACCGTATATCAGTTTTTCAAATATGGGCTTACATACACTTGCTATCTACTGCCACTTGCAAGTTAACATAGGTTTGGTAGTTTGTTGTAGTGTTTTATTGTGAATGTGGGACTGCCTTGTAAATAGAGGGAAAACGTACCTTTTATAACTCTCACCTGTATGAGGTTTCGTATTCTCTGCAGTACCCTATTGTGTATATCGCGCGCTGGCGTTCTGCCGCTTGTAAGGAATACCCTGGCTTTGCTGAGCTGAGACGTTTTGTGAGCTCTCTTTGGGCTTCTCATTCCCAGATCTTGTGCTGAGTATGATCCCGGAGTGAATGGTCTTGAAGGCTGGCCTCGATGGGGGAAGCGTGCAGTTTTCATGCCCGTCTGTAGCGTGACAGAAGCTCGCCTATAAATGGATCATAAGGTGAGCGCCTATGCTCACTTAGCACTGTGATTTGTGACCTCTGTGTTGCATTCAATTCTGCGTTGCTGTGTGACTTCATCATGCCAAAGAAAAGTGATAAAGCTATCATGGAGGCTTCTGCATCAAATTTACAGGTGAGGGCTACCTTCTTTGATTAAAGCATTCAGTTCTAAGTTATTGATGACTGTGGATGTTCGCTTAACTTGAAGCTACATTACTCCGAAGTTGGGGACGGCTTCACCCCATGATTTACATTGATATCTTTACTGCCTTGTACAAAATTTATTTTCAACTGCAAATAGATTATTGTACAATACCATTGTATTGTCCTAGAATTAGTGGTCTGTGAACTGTAGTGTTCGTTTGCGTATATATAGGTTTATATATATATATATATTTAGAACTGCTACACACACATTTGAGATTTATTTATTGTTGAAAGATGCCTATGACACAGGCAACTACTTCACTCACTGTTAAGGCGGTTACGCCGCTAGCGGAAGCTAAATAGCGAGAACTCAACCAACAACAGAATTTGTCAGACGAGGACGGAGCTTGACCCGCAGGCGCATGGAAACAACTAGGTGGGTGTCAAATCACCTACTCGACCTTCTAATGACAATCACTACTAAGGAAATCAAATCTAAGTTCTAAAATACGCAAGTGACTGAAATCCGTACTACGAACGAATGCTATACGAAACAGGATCTAGGATCATCGAATCGATCTCAAACTCAAGGGGAAGTCTATACACTAGGTAAGAACAACACCCTAAAGACTTGAACTGCAAAATCAACCTATAACCACTCCGTGCGGTAAACGCGTATGAAGACAGGCCGAAAATTACAGGTGACTGAAACTTGACCTCGATGGTACGAATGTGTAGCTCTACTCGTTGTGGTTCTATAGATATGTTGCACGCTTTATTCCGACACACGAGTTGGAAGAAAACTCACACCGAAGCTCGTGGGAACTTACCACACATAGAAGCCGATAGCGCGCACTCTTGGTATCTGTGCGTAGCTCTCACCGTTGCTAACACAATGGTGGTGTCGCTTCTCCAATGGCGGCCCCGTAGCTCGCGTAGCAAGGGGATAAGACTCTCTCTCTCTCTCTCTCTCAGACACAGTCACGGCGCTCAAAAACTCACTTTGATTAATAATTGAATCCCGTTTAGGTTACAAAACTTTGGCTTATATACCTCAGCCTTGGAGGTGAGAACATCTCTAATTATTTACATCAGCAGGTGAAATTACGTCGGAATTACAAGCTGGAAACTCAATTGAGTCCCGTTACTTAATGAATGGCTCAAATCAAAATTAATGTCGGAAAGACATTTATTACAATCAATGGTTACAAAATGATGAGTGTGAACAAAAATGCGGGTGTGATCCTCTGCTGGCTCAACACTCCCCCCCTCCGCGTTCATGTCGTCCCTGACATGACTTTTAGGCTTGGTCAATAGAGTCCTGTCGTCTTGAGCATCTGCAAATGTGATTCGTAGCGTAGGTTGCCGATGGTCAAGGTTGGGCCGAATATTTTGCTTTCGTGAGTGAAAAAGCCGGTGTAGAAAGCTTCTTCGAATGTTTGCATGTGGAAGCTAGGCAAAAACATAATTCTTTGGTACAAGAGATGTAACACCTTTGGTGATGGCTGCAATGAAAGATCATACATCATATCCGTCACTGTGTCGGCCGTCGATAGTAGACTCGAGGTCGTGGCTTTATCTGGCGCGAACACTTCAATGCATGCTAAGAGAGTCCTGCAGATTTTCTTTAGCATCTGACACGAAAGGTCAGGAGAGCCAGTAAAGAGTTTGATGGTGCCCGTTAGGGTTTTCACCATGTAGGCTTTACCTATTCTCTCTCCTTCCTTTGGTCCTGGCATCCTGGGATAATTAAGCCAATTTGGCTTCTTTTCTGCAATCCTGCCATGCTCTTTCCAGTTTCTGACTCTCGGCACTGGGCAGAAGGTTGCATCCTCCCGAATCTCCTTTGGAGCCTCTACCAAGTAGATGAGGTAGGCTGGGTATTTGTTCAGCCAACCTTTCCTCCATCTAGGTTGAGAATCTACAATCTTCTTTGATTGTTCATCCTTTGTGATGTCGCCTTCATAAAGAGCAACATACTGCTCCTCCTCTATTCTCTTTTTCGTCTTTATCACTTCAAATTTCATCAGAGGGAAAGGCAGGCTTGGTTGCATCCACTCTTCGTGGAGCACTTTTGTGTCTAAACCTTGAAGTCTAATGGAGATGAGGAGTCTCCTTTCCCATTCCATTTCCGCCTTGGCACTTTCCTCTGTTGACTTTTCCATTTGGTCCTGGAGCCTTTGTTCTTCTCCTTCAGAGATACCTGAAGTCGAGGCCACTTCTTGAACTGGGGCTGGATTTTCGAATGTGGTTGCCTCTCCAGTTTCTGGTAGCTCTATGGCTGCTCCCCCTGCTTCTTCTTGTGGTGTCTCTGTTTCTCTTCTTTGTTGCTCTTGGAGGTCTTGGAGCTGTTTGCGGAGGGCCTCATTTTCTGTCCTTAGTGTTTGGTTTTCTGATGTGAGCCGCTCCTCTGCAGCCAATGATCCCTCTGCCATGTGCAATCTTTGCACTTGCTCTAACCTCAGCTCTCTTTGCAGACTTCTTACCTGCTCCTCCAGAGCTGGTACGAGGGCTCCCTCTTGTTCTGTTCCTGCTCTGCTAGCTCTAGGGGTGGTCCTGAGTCTCATGATTGTCCTTTCTTGAAGTTCGACTCTTTCCCTTAGCTCAATGAGCTCATCCTTGGCTGCCTCCAGCTCATCTTCTATTCTCTCCTTTGCTTCCTGTGAGCTTGTTACCTCTCTTGAAGCTTCGGCTAGTTGGAGTATCAAGCCGTCCCTCTCGTTTTGTGCGTCGTAGAGTGATGCTTTATGACTTTCAGATTCAGTCATAGCATTCTCTAACTTCTTCTGCAACTCTGCTTCCTTTTGTTTTGCTGTCTCAAGTGCTACTCCCTTTGCTCTGGATCTTTCTTTAATCTTGCTGAGCAGTTCATGCACCATGTGCATGTCTTTTTCATCTTCATCTGTCAACTTGACAGCTCTTTCTGCCACCACCTCCAATGGCTTCGGCTCGACCATTTTTTCTTCACTCTCCATTGTACCCTTTGTCTTTTCTTTCGTCCCTTTCCGATCATCTTGTTTCCGTAGGGATATCCCATAAACTGCCTCCAGGGCCTCTTCTTCACTGTATCCGATCGCTACCAGATCCTTGTAATCATCTTTCTTTTGCTGAACTGGATCTATCTTCTTTTCCTTGGTCCCGGCCTCCGGCTTTTCCATAACTTCTGTTTTTATTTCTATTGTGGTTTCCTCCACAATAATTTCCATCTTCTTCTGGCTTGGTACAACAGTAAAAGAGGGCTGATTGTCTTCAGTCACCTTGGCTTTCCCTTTGTTTGCTTGCCTGTCTTTCTCTTGAGGATCAGTAGACTCCTCTACTTTCTTCTTCCCCTTGTCGTCCTTTTGCAGCTCAGCTTTTAAAAGCTGTACTTCCTCTTCAGTATAAGGCTCGACAGGATTCTGCTCCAATATGGCCTCCGACTCCTCATAAGCTCTAATATATTGATCATATTGATCAACATGTGGCCTGGCTGAGCTGGTTCCGACTTTACTGGGGTATGGCACCCACATTTCTTCGAAGTCCCCCTTTAGAGCTCTTTCCGCTCTAAACTGCTCCACCAGCCTTTCCATTCTTGCGGCTTTTTGACTTTTGGTCTGCTTGGGATCGGCCTTCTTCTTCACTTTCTTCTTGAGCGGCTCGTCCACGGCCTCCTCAGGTTCTGAAACTATTTCTAGTTTTCGGCGTGCTCTTGTGGACGCCCTCTTGGATACTTCTTGCTGTTCTTCCTCCTCATCGGCTTCTCTAAGCCACTCATTCTGGGAGGGAATCTGTGGCCCTTGATCCCTAGCTCCAATAGCTTCATAAGCTATTCTTGTTAGGATTTCTCCTCCTCCTATGTACTTTGGCTTCTGGTTGTGCATGGCGATTACTTGCTCGTGGATGTATTGAGCATAGTTCACCTCTTTTGGCATGTTGCTCTTCAGTGCCCATGTGATGGTTGTCGCAATGGCATGGGGTGGTGTAGTATACTTCTGCGATCTTTTACTGCACACATGGAAAAACTGGTTGTATAACCGGCAAAGGGTTGCCGCTCGTTGATCTACCATATCTGCGTAGGTTGTATTTTGTTTCTTTGATCCATAGACCTCTATGGCCTCCCTTCTTTCTCTGACAGAACTCCCTTTGTTGTGCAGCTTCAATGCATCTGCAATGAGCTGTGGAGTGATCTGTACTTCAACTGTTTCTCCATCCATGGCTGTCAACGTGGCTTTCCCATCCTTCTGAATGGATGTTGCCAACTCATACACTCTTTTTGTGTCTACACCTGATGGTATCGAGGTGAAGAACCTATGTAAGTCAGCCTTTTCCAGGTATCTGCTTATGTTCTCTGATCTGCTATAATCCACTAATTCTCGTGGGATCATAGGTACATCGACCGATTGCCCTTGAGGATCTCTGAAAGTCCCCTGCTAGATCTTTATTCCCTCTTTTTCTAGTACTGCTTCCTCCACCCAAGTCTTGGTTGGCTTGAGGGTTTCTGTTGGAATATCAAAAGGTTCTGCCTCTGCAAGAGCATCCTTGATGGTTGGTCTTTTTCTCTTAGTTGCCGATGACTTAGCAGAATCCATGGATCCTGTAACTCCAATTTCAGAAGTTAGCGTCTTTTTAGTACTGAAAGCCGAAATGAAGCTTTTAACTATTCAAATGACTTGAAAATTGAAACATGAGCTATTCAGGGCCTAAGGATGCAATGTAGGTGAAAAAATATGCAAACTGGGCTCAAAAACATGCTGGAGACATCATACGCGTATGATGTCTTTTGTGTCAGAATGACTTCATATTGGTTGTGCTTGTAGCTGATAGTGTATACATGAGTGTCATATGCTTGGATTTGAGTTTGGATCCCATTTGGTCAAGTTTTGGCCAGTTTAGTCCAATTCAGGCTCTTGGGCCAAATTTTGAAAGGGAAATGGATTTTATGATCCAAATTGGATAAAACTTGGTGGATTACTTTCAAATGGCATGTAGAACACTTCTGTTTTGTGGTTGAAGCCCTGAGGTGCCAAAATCACATAGTGAGACATCATACGCGTATGATGTCTTTTGGTGCATTTTTGGACCAATTTTCTCTATAAGCTTGGATTTGGCTTTAGATAGGCTTATTCAGTGGATTTATGAAGTTTGGATAGATTTTGGGCTAAAAATGGCTCTGGAGACATCATACGCATATGATGTCTTTTTCATCAATTTTTCATGGGATTGGTTCTGTGGACTCTCCATGTGCTAGTGAAGGACTATTTATACTCAAATCTTGGTTTGGACTTGAATATGTTGGAATTGGGACAAAAATAGGCTTTGTATGAAGGATTTTCTCTTAATTGGGCTAATGGGGTGATCCACTTGACCAAATGGTTCCAAACTTCATATGTAGCATGTATTAGATATATATAATGGATGTATGATGACAAATGAGCATTTTTGGCTCTGTAAGTGCAAATAGACATCATACGCGTATGATGTCTTTTGTGTCAAAATGGTGCTTTTTGGTTCCAGATAGCTTGTAGATGTGTTAATCAACAATCCTACAAAGTTTCAATGAGTTTGGAGTTATTTTGACAAAATTAGGACCAAAAATCAATTTTATGGCCTACTTTGCGTCTTTTTGGTTTTCCTTGGGTTTTCTAACTCCAATTCTCATGATACTTGGTTCATAGGATGTGATTAACATGTGGAATGAGGCTATGCACTCAAATGTTGAAATGGATGTGAAAATCATGCTGTGAGACATCATACGCGTATGATGTCTTTTCTTGAAATGTTGGTCTTTTTGTGCAAAGAATGCTTTGTGCTAGTGCCCTAAGCCCTGCTAACTAGTTTTCAACTTAAAAAGTCATCAGTTTAGCTAAAAAGCCCCCTTATAGGCATTTCAGTCTCCGAAGTCGTCTTTTTGCCTTGGAGTTGAATTTCTTCAACTTTTCTTCTTGAGAGTTGCATTTCAGCTCATTGGACATGTTGCGAAGCCATCCAGTTGGTTGGACTTGACTTTGGCTCCCCGTTCTCCATCTTTATCCATTTGGTTGCTCGAAAGCGTCTTTTTCACCATCGGTAAGTGAATCAGCTTTCTTTTGGGTTTTGCTTGCAAACATAAGTCATCCATGTATAGTTGAAACTGCTCGTGAAGTTTCATGTCATTTGGTCGTCAATTTTAGCCGTTATGCCAAAATGACGCTTTGTGTGTCCGCAGCCGAATCGGTTGTTCCGACCTACTTTTGGTGATCCAAACCTGGAGATACTCCATGGTTGCATTGCCCTCGATGTTGTTAAGCTTCCTGAGAAGTTTTGTGTCGTTCCGACAACTTTTTTCTGTTTGCCTCTTGCAGGCTCTGTTGACCTAGGGTTTTTCCAGTCGTTCTTTCTCGAGCTTTGAGTGCTAGAAACTCATCTTCTATGTTAGGGTAACCCACCTCTAAGTTCTTGCAAAGTTTGGTTAGGCGGTTGTGCCCCTACCTAGCGTTCTTCCCCATTCCCCGTCTGCTCTTGTTTCTTGGTTTTGGTGAGTTTTCGCGACAAAAGTTAACGATAAGCATCAAAAGCTTATGGCAACGAGTCTACCTCTCATGTCTGGTGTCCTCTGAGCTCTCGTAGCAGTCGTAGAAGGCGGTAGAAGGTCGGATGCTCCTGTGTGCTCTTTGCTCTCTCCAAGAAGGTAATAGTGGAAATGAGCTTGATAGTGAAGTGAAAAATACTTAACTTCGGGCTTCCCGGATCACTTGTTACCAAATTTGACATGTGCTCCTATCTCGTCGTGAAATGCACTTTAGGATTTGAAATTCCTCAATTTGGACTCCATTTGACCTGTTTTGAGAAATCTGTCCACTTAGCCAAAATTCTGTCATTTCGGGCTTTCCGCAACTTTTTCAGAATTGTACCCAATTTTTATCCTAGGTTGCCCTTGTCATTAGGATCATCGCCGTCAATTCTTTTCTTTTTTCCGATCTCATTTCACCTGCTTTTTTATTTTTCTTTTATTTTTATTAAGAAAATCATAAAAAATAAAGAAAAATAGCAAATTGAAGCCAAAAAATTCCAAACATACATGATAAATATCTGGTAACCCTGTGTATATGAATATACACTTCTTTGTGATTTTTGGACTTGGATTACCACTTTTTTCCACTTTTTAGCTCCAAAAACACTCTTATTTAGTGATATTTACACATCTAGAGACCCAAATTCATCATTTGATCTCTTCTTGTTGCAAAACAAGGTATATAAGGGCATAAATATTATCAATATCCGCAATCAAACATAAAAAATGGCAAAATCATGTAAGACACTGCCCTTGTAATATAATTTTTGTTTTTCTTTGTTTTTTTTCCGCTTGTGGCTGCTTTGTAGCTCCTGTATACCTCCCCCCCTCCGAGTCTGAGTCCTCCCGGACGACTATGAAGTGTCTGTGGGTGAAGCATTGTAGTTGTTTTGGTCATCAATTCCCAATGCAATTGTAGAGCGATGATACAACATTCTTTCCAATAAAGCTGCTCTTTGTTTGATTGAAGGATTGGTGGTCAGGTTTTGGGTTGGTCTTGGCACTTCGGTAGTAGAATCAGTAGATGGATTCTTCGTTACCTTGTTGTCTTTTTTCACAATCCAAATCTGCTTCCGCTTTGCTTGTGCTTGCCACAAACTCTTTGCGACCCAAACCTGTGTTGTTCTGTGTGTTGATTTCCTCGCCTTGAAATACCTAGGAGTTTCCGTTGATTGTCTTGAAAGGAGTTCCTGTTTATAAATCTTTGGGATCCAAATTTGCTTGCTGTAGCTTTGTGCCGTCATGACCTTCTTTGGAATCCAGATCTGTTTCACTGTCCTTGATTGTCTGGGATCACTTTGTTGTCTGGTATTGAAGACTCTGTTTTCCACCTTTTTGTTCTCTGGCACAGCCTTTTTTGGTCTCCATACCAACTTTGACTCCGTTGTTTTCCAAGGTTGAGCTGTTATATTATTGCTTGTCTTCCTTATCCACTGTTGAGAATTCCTCGTCGAACAGTACTCCGGTTGTATAGAAACTTTTGGTTGCCATTGCTTCTTCTTTTCCTCTGTTTGTTGTTTGCCCTTGTCCGTGGATTCTTCCTTTGGAGTTGGCTCTGCTCCTTTGGTGAACTTAACTGATTGACTTTCACCTTCGTATTTGATAAGCACTGATTTAGAACTCCAGTCAATCATTGCATTGTATTTTTTCTGCCATGGTTGTCCTAGCAATAATGTATGTTGTGTAGCTTGGTCTTCAACCACGTAAAACATATGAGGATACACATATTGGTTAATCTGTATATGTAAAACTGTGCATCCGACAGTTTTGATTGCATTCTCAGAGTAACTCTTTAACTCTTGCTTGGCAGCAGTTAGTTTAGTGTCATTTGTCAATTGTCTATACAAACTGAGTGAAAGTAGGTTAGCTTGAGCTCCTGAATCCAATAGTGCTCTGACTTTGATTTGGTTGGTTCCTACTTTGCATTCAATGATGGGTTCTTCTTTGTCATTATCCATTTCTGTTATACTAACTGCGTTTATTCGTATTGCTCCTTCATTGCGCTGTTTCTGACGCAGTAGTCTTCTTTTCTCCATCCTTTCCTTCGCCTCGGCTTGCGCTTCCTCTACAAATATTTTCTTTTTCTGGACACGCAGCTTTTCTTGATGTATTTTGACAAGCATGTCTTGTGTTAGCGGCAACAGATACTTTTTCACTCTGCATCCACTAATCCAATTGGGCATTTCTTCGCCGTCTAATGTAGCAAGCTTGACGGCTCCACTTGGTGATAGATCTTTAATCACCAGAGGACCCATCCCTCGCTTTTTAAGCTTCTTAGCATGCTGTTTCAGAGTGTAAACTAGGACATAGTCCCCAACTTTAAACTCTTTAGTCCGCACATGCTTATCAAAAAATTCCTTTTGTCGCCTTTTTTGAGCGTAGATGGAAGCTACTGCTTTTAGGCGAAGCTCATCTAGCTTTTCCAGGTCATCTATTCTATCAGAGAGCTCGTGCCCTGTCCACTCTAGATCCTTAGCCACCCTTAAGGTTGAAATCAAGAATTCTATTGGTAAGATAGCATTTAGCCCAAAAACCATGTTATATGGGGTCGTTCCTATGGATGTTTTATACGCCACCCTATATGCCCATAATGTTGAATGTAACTTTTGGTCCCAGTCAGTTCTCGACTCAGATACAATCTTCGTGAGGACCGTGCATATGGTTTTGTTTGTTGCTTCAGCTTGTCCGTTTGCTTGTGGATGATACGGGGCTGATTTCCTATGGATTACCATGAATTCATCTAGAAGGATCTCTATCACTTCATTTATGAAATGTGTGCCTCGATCACTCACAATTTCTATTGGCAATCCATATCGTACAAAGACGTATTCATACAGAAATTGTGCCGTGGTCCTGGCATCTGCTTTTTGAGTTGCCTTTGCTTCGACCCACTTTGTTAGATAGTCTGTAGCCACAATGATGTATTGTGCATGAGTCTTATATGCAGGAGGCGAAATGGGTCCAACATAATCAATCCCCCATTTTGCAAAAGCTCTTGCCCCCATCATTGGTCTAAGCGGCATATCATCTCTTTTAAGTGGTACTTTGGTCCGCTGACAGTCATCACACCTTTTAACGTATTCCTCAGCGTCCATATGTAATGTTGGCCACCATATTCCTGCGGCTAAGACAAGTTTTGCTGTCTTATCACCTGAGAAATGGCCTCCACCTACTCCTCCATGAGCTTGCTCCAGGATTATCACATACTCAGACTCTGATGCGCAAATCCTAAGCTGGTTGTCTTTACCTCTCTTATAGAGTTGATCTCCTATTAAAGCGTAATCTCTAGCTTCTGTCTCTACAGATTTCTGACGAGCTTTTGACGTTCCTTCTGGGAAAGTTCTATTTGTGAGATATTCAACAATATACTGACTCCATTCTAGAGCGATCATTATCTGATATAATGTTGAATACTCGGTTGGCGGTTTTGATGAACATACAATACATACTGTGACATATTCATGTACGCTTTCTTTCATTCCTGGCCAATAGACTCCCAATTGTAACAAATTCCTATATGTGTTCCTTCTTGAGCAATGAAATGCACATTCCTGAACATGTGCTTCGCGCAGATATATATTATATTCCTCAGGATTGATGCATAGTCGTAAAACATGATCATTTCCCAATTGATACAACCTTCCTGCAATCAATTGAAGATTCTTGGATTGCTGAATAGCAATATATTTCAGGTTGTATTCTCTTCTATCAAACTCTCCTCCATAGGTTAATAGGTCAACGACATTTTGAGACCACTTCGGTATCATTTCTATGTTGAACAAGTACGCGTCTGGCATGTCGTCATCTACTCCTATAGGGTCTTCTCCATTCGTCAATCGCGAAAGATGGTCAGCTCTAAGATGTGTTTTTCCTTTCTTCACTACTACCGTGAAGTCGAATTCCAGTAAGATAATGAACCATCTCACTATTCTCCCGGTATTGCATGGTTTATTCACTAGGTAGAGCAAGGCTTGGTGATCCGTAAAAAACACAAACTGTTGGCTAGAAGATAATGCCGAAATTTCTTCACAGCATATATCATTCCTAATCCCTCTCGCTCTGTTGTGGTGTAATTCTTCTCTGCATGGTTGAGCTGTCGACTGGCGTAACAGATAGGAAAATCCATGTTTCCTTCTTCTGGCTGAGCCAGAATGCATCCTATTGCATATGCCGAAGCATCTATGTGCACATGGAATATCTTCTCCCAATCTGGTGATTTCAAGACTGGAGCGGTAATGAGTGCCTCTTTCAATTTCTTGAATGATTCCTCACATTCCTCTGTCCATTCAAAGTTCACTATTAGCCTGTAAAGTGGTTGGCCTATTATAGCGTACATGTAAATGAATCGTCTATAATATCCACAATGTCCCATAAAGCTCTATACTTGTTTCGCATTGGTTGGTCTAGGCATATCCACTATAACTTTTATCTTCTCTAAATCCGTGGATATTCCGTTTTGTGAGACAATATGTCCCAGAATTCTGCCCTGTCGGACCATAAACACACATTTCTCAGGATTGAGACAAATGCGATATGTCCTACATTTCTCAAATACTTTTCTTAGGTGTTCTAGATGCTCATCTCTCAGTAGAGAATGTACACATAAGTCATCCATGTAGATTTCTAGAAACAGCCTTAAGTATTCTTTGAAAGCATGCGTCATCAGCCTCTGGAAGGTTGCGGGAGCATTGGTTAGACCAAAAGGCATAACCCGATAAGCATAAATTCCCCACTCCGTTGCAAAAGCTGTTTTATGTTGATCTTCCAGTGCTATGGCTAGCTGGTTATATCCTGAAAAACCATCAAGAAAGGAGTATGCTGTTTTCCCTGATACACGCTCTAGAACATGATCAGTTATCGGCAGGGGATAATTGTCCCTGATTGTTGCAGCATTCACTTTCTTTAAGTTGACACACACTCGGAGTTTTCCGTTCTTCTTAGGTACTACCACGATCGGAGATACCCAATCAGTGTGTTCAATCTCGTATATGAATTCAGCTTCCATTAGCTTATCTATCTCCTCTTTGATTCGCTTAGCAAACGTATCATTATATGTGTATGGTCTCTGTCTGCTAGGCTTTGCGTCTTGTTTCAGTGGGATCGTGTGTTGGCATATCGATGGGTCAACTCCCTTTAAGTCCTTATAAGACCATGCAAACACATCCCTATACTCTCTGAGAAGACTCAAAAGTCTCTCTTCCTCGCTTGGAGACAAATCTGTGGCTATGTACACCGGTCTAGGCGTCTCACCTGGAGCTGCTAAATCAACTTTTTTCGCATCCTCCGGTCCATCATAAGATTCGTTCTCCTTCCTCTCTCGAATAGGTGGGGTTAATATCACCTTCCTATCCTCTATTGTGAATTTCCTATAGTGAGAGGGAACATCCATGTTTTCCTTGATTTTGACGTTTTCGTCCTCTCCACTCTCAATTTCAGTCGTCCAAACTTCCTTCAGAGTTTTCTTGAGCTCTCTGTACTTGTTTCTACGTTCCAGCTTGGACTCCGTGTGTTCTCTGTTGTGCTTGTTCTTTTCTGATTTTTCTGTTTCAATTTTCGTTCCATTATTTTGAACTTGATTTCTTGAGCCTCTTTTGGCTTTTCGTAAGCTCTTTTGATCACTGCCTCTCATTCTTCCAGAAATCTTATCCTTAACACAATCTTCAGCCTTTACTAGCATTAGGAATTGATTTTTTCCTCTTATTCTAGGCATCGGATTGGTTCTAACCCCTTTTGTTTTTTTCTTTGCTCTATAGTGTTTCTGGCGTTGTTTAGTTTGGTTCGGAAAATCATAAAATCGGACATCCATTATAGTTTCTTCGTTTCCGCTTGAATTGTCCGTTGACTCGTTGTCTGCTTCATTTCCCCACTCTGGATGATTGGGAATGTCGTGAAACACCTCTTCTTCATCTTCCTTTTCCAGTGTATCGTTCTTTTCAGTTTCTTTTTCGAGCACAGTTCTCAACATGAAATACGGAACCACGTCGTACCCGTCCTTGTCGCAAAATTTCGTTGTGGGACCATCTGGAATTGCACAAACATCTAGGGTTGCTAGAATGTGTGTCCACTCTAATGGTTCAAACGTATCCTCTGGAAAGGGTTCTCCTACATAAGTTTCGTCTTCGATAGCCCTTTCTAAAACACATTCTTCTCGTTTCAGACTTCCACATTTTGAAGCTCCACACATCCATAACTCCTTGGGTTTACCTAACCAAGCTGGAAATTCGGATCCCGCCAAAGTAGCCGAATCAAACTCCTCCACTGGTGTTCGGTTCACATCTTTGTAGCTATGGTCTTTCAGGTTCACACGTGTAGTGGTTTCCATATTTCTCAAGTATATGTGATCGTAGCCCCAATCTTGGACCATTTTCAACTGTCTCATGAATGGTCTTCCCAGTATGATATCATAGTTATTCTCCTTGGCAAAATCGACAATAGCAAAAGTATGTTCGTATTCAATGCCGCAAGAAGTCACTACGACTTTCTCTAATAAGCCCATAGGTTTCTCCATGTGTCCATCTGCTAATTGGAGTTTCAACCTAGTCTTCCTTATTGCTGGTTTCCCCCATTATTTCCAGATTTCTTTTGTAGCTATGGCTACCCCAGCTCCGCTGTCTAGTATTGCCATTGTGTTCACTCCTTGGAATTCAACTGGTAAGGTTGTATTCCCCTCTTCACCTTCGCAATACTCTCCAACCTTGTTTAAGGGTACAGGCTTAGCGTTCTTTTGTGGCTTGCTCAGCTCCTCAATGCTCTCTTGCAATCTCGATGTTGGATCTTTTATCCCGAATTTCTCCAAGCATTTTCCTACAGTGGTCCACATATGTGGTCTTAGCCTCAAAAGCTCAGCTAGAGTGATAGTGCATGTCACTGGTGTTGACAAAATCTCTATCAATCCTTGCGAGTCCATGACTTTTTCTGATGAGATTTTTCGTGAGGGAAGTGCTCTAATCTCGGATTTTGCTTCATACTCTCCTAAGTATGAAGGTAAGGTTTTCAGTGAATGAGGTTTGCTCTCCATTGTTCTAACAGAGCCCCCATCTCCCCAGTAAGATTGCAGATCCAAGTCCACTTGAGATCCTGCCTCAAATTCCACTATGGGAGGATTCCTGATGTCCTTTTCCCAATTTTTCTGATTAGCTTGGCAACTTAGCTCGTTTGCAAAGTTTGCCTCTCTCACTTGTTTCCAAAATTCATTGTAATCCTCGTCTCTTCTGTAAGACCTCTGTATGACTGGATGAAAACTCTCGACCTCCTGATCAGTTGTGTTCAATACTATGCGATCATCCTTTTGTGTATTTTCAGGCTTTTGTGCACTGGAAGTCTTTTCAGCTACCCGTGAAACGATAGTCTCTTGCTGAATTGGGTTTTCCTTTCCACAATTCATTGTTTCTTTTGGTGGTTCTAATAAAGCTTGTGCAGTCTCGATCATTCTCTGGCACATTTCAAGTCTCTGCTTTTCCAATTCTGCGTTTGGGTATGTCATCCACCTCTGTTCTTGTGTTTGGTTGTTCTTTAACCTAGCATCGTAAGCTCTCATCAGTGCGTCCAATGGTTCGTGTACCTTGTCTACTAGCACTGATCCCCCTGAGCTTAAGCTCGTTGTTTCTTTGATACTCTTTTTTTTCGTTCTTTCCGGGCTCATCTCTCGTTTCCCGTTTTGACTCTCAAGTTTTTCTAATCTAGCTTTAGTTTGCTTTAGTTCCTCAGCTAGAATAGCGTCTTCACGTTCTTTTCTTAACTTCATGCGTGCTTTTCTAGCTTTCCATGTGTTTTTCTGACTCCGCGGTCCTTGACTAACCATTTCAGTCGCTAACTTTCCATTCTCAGGTTCTCTAGTGGTTTTCTTAGTTTGAGCTCTAGTAACAACTTGCGTTGGTATCAGAGTTTCGTTTTCAGACCCACTGCTGGTAGGAATAGTTTCTAGCATATTCAATGTCGTCTTTTGCACTTTGTTTGGATTCTTTAAGCAATCCTCAATGAAGTGAGTAACCCCACACTCAGTGCAATAAGCGTTAATTCTAATGATTTCCGTATGTGGGCAAACATTCATCAGATGGTCACCTCCACACTTGTAACAAGGTCCTAGTGCTGGTCTTGGTCCCATTTGATTCGTCCTTTGTGGATAGGATGGTCTCTGTCCTGTTAACCCTCCATGAGCTATGAACATTAAGGTTCTTGCGTCCAAATTGTATCTCTCTTCATCAGAAGCACTTGTAATTGTTGGTATTCCAACATTCCCCATCATGCCCCATGGTTCTGGTTGTTTTGGTTCTTCTGGTGGGTAATACACTGTCGGGGACATGTGTGCACCCGATTCTTCATAATAGGCTTGAACAGGCACTAAGGCTTGTTCTTCCTGATTCTCTAAGGTTGGTGCATATCTAATGCCCACTGGTCTTGCTCCTGGTAAAGGTGGTTGTTGTCCCAATACCGGTTGCGGTCTTTCTATCCCCATAGGTCCTGGTACATTTCCCATTGGGTATCGAGGTATTGGATGTACTTGAGGTGGTGCTAATTGAGCAGGAGGCGCATACTGGCGCTCCCTTACATACCCTTTGTTGTAATAACACTCCTCTGTTGGATGATTTGTCCATTTTTGTTCAATAGCACACCATTTCAGTGGTTTTGGCAATGGTTTTTGGTATGGTGCCATCCTTTTTAGAGCATCTTCTATCATTTGCTCTACATTTGGCATGGTTGTTGTTTGAACATTCTTTTTAGTGGTAGTCTCGTTCGCTATGGATGAGGAGCTACTGGATGAAAAATCTGTATCCGCTGACACCTCTCCATACACCGTACAGTTATCCACTAAGTACAATGCCTCCCTCGTTACTTGCTCGAAACTTGTACAAGCTTTCAAGTGCAAGTCCTTCTTGAGAGTGTCATTCCTCAGTCCCTCAATAAAGAGAACAGATAGTCTGTCATCTTGTGGTCGTTCACGTACTGGACATCTCTCGATGTATTGTTTGAAGCGAAGTGAGGCTTCCTTCACTTTTTCGTGTTCTCTCTGTTTAAAAGCATATATTTGTGAGACCGTATTGTGCTTAATCCCTCGTTTTGAGAATTCCTCAGCAAACTCTCTTAGCAAATGGTCAATGTCATGGAATCCCCCAATGTTCATTGGTTGAAACCATGTCAATGCGGTACCTTCTAGAGTAAGACCAAATCCCTCGTATTGTGTATGGAAATCTGTTATCTGCTCAGCTCTTAAGACTTGCTTAAAGAGTGACACATGTGCATACGGATCTCCTGAACCACCATACTTCTTTGGCATACACTTGGCTACTTGAGATGGTCTCATACGCCTATGATCTGCTACCAATCTCATTGCTCCTGTGTCCCGGCTAAAGCTTTCTCTAGCATCATGGACTTCATGGGTTACCCTTGTCGGTTCCCCTGCCCTGAATCTACTAATGGGAGGTAAATGTGATGGTTCCGCTTCAAACCTTGGACCTGGAGTGGTATAGGTGGGGATTGGAACTGCACTACCTCGATTCGTCTCCATTGACTCTCTGGAATGTAATGATCCCATTGGTCCGAGCTTCGAGTCCCAAGGTTGACTGAAAGAGTCAGCAACCTGCGTTCTTTGTCCTCCTGTTGTCATTGAGTTTTGCACTCCAGTTGTTGGTGCTGGTCTATGTGAGCTAGAAGTAACATAATACTGATGTAGTGGTCCCCCAAAGTATGTATATCCTTCTAATTCTTTCTTGCCCATTGTTGAGTATTGCCTGCCATACTTATCGTAAGCGGCAATTTTCACTTCCGATCCCTCTGTGTAGGTAAAGACATAGAGTCTTTTTTTGTCTGTCAACTCTCCGGTGTAGGGTTCTTCACATCTATAATAGAGATCTTGCTCCCCATTAATATATTTGTACAGCCCCACATAGATGTTATCAGTGTTGATCCTTATAGTGTCATTCTCTCTTCTTAACCTCGCATTAGGGAAGTTCATTATTGGTGCTTTCTCCTCGAGTTCTTCATCTATTTTGGCTTTGGTGCCCATCAATCCCCACTTATCCACAATGTTAGGGTTTAGGACTACCAAGTACATGGTACCCTCGTCATCTAGATATCTATCTCCGCTATAGCTCACAGGCACTAAGTCCTTGAACTCACTAGGTCTATCTTCTATCTTTACACAATAGCGGTCCATTCCATCTTTGTAGATCTTGGCACCTTGCTCATTGTCGTACTGGTATTTTATGAACAATAGCTTCATGGTGGCGGAAGGGTTTGATGATCCTGCTGCCATATTTTCTCTGTTGTTCAGGTTCAAGTGTTCCAAGTTTTCGGTGAAAATCTCGTAAGATCTCTCCGAAGAAGTATCAGAAACACTTCCTTCAAAGATCGGCTCTAATGGTTGCACCCAACTTTGGTTTACACTTCCCTCGGTTGATATGACACTTGCTGGTTCCCCTTGTTTTGGTTGATTATTCCGGAGATTCCTGCCCGATCTCAAATTCATCAATTCCCCTAAAGGACTGTAACTTTTCCGTCTCGGCAATTTGTTTTCCCCAAGTTTTTGTGGTCAGAATTGATCCAAACTGATTGATACTTGGTCAATTGTTTAATCTTGTCAGTCGGACAACTTCTGTTTCATCAAGTGAGAATTTTGTTACTGTTATGCTGAAAAAGACATTATACGCGTATGATGTCTTTTTTCACAGATTTTGACTATTTTGGTTATGCTCACTCTCAGTGGCCCCTGTATGCTCTGTTCACTCACAAAATTCAGTTTGAACTCTGTTTGAGCTATATGGCTAGTTCAGGCTTTTCTTGGCAATTTCCCGCTTTTGACTTGTTTTCTGGGTTAATTGTTATCCAAATGGGATGAAACTTGAAATATAACCTCTAGACAGCTATTACAATGGATCTGTGTTGGCAATGTATCAAAATATGTCCAAAATTAGGTCAAAGACATCATACGCGTATGATGTCTTTTTCATCAATTTGGGTCCAAACTTGATATTTATGCTTTCTACAGTGTTTGTAACAATCTTGTCAGGTCAAATTTCAAAAATAAGCAGTGGAAGTGCCAAAAGACATTATACGCGTATGATGTCTTTTTTCACAGATTTTGACTATTTTTGGTTTTAAGCCTTCTCCAATGTTTATAATTGAGTTTCAAGTGTTTTAGTCAGGTCTGAATGTAAAAACAAGATTTGAATCCAAAATTTCCTATTCTTTGCGTTTCTTGGACTCCGACTTGTCTTTTTGGGTTTCTTTGAGTGTTAATGCTCTTGTTTTAAGTTGATCTTAGGGTAAAACCCCCCTTCTAAACACTCTGGCAATGTCAAATTTTCAATTTTAGTCTCTGTTTAGGTCCTAAGACATCATACGCGTATGATGTCTAAAGTTGCAGATTTCCAGTTTTTCAGCACAGAACTCTTCCAATAGCTCTTTTAAGTGCTCAGCAACAATCAGTTACACAGAAAATTTTTCTGAACTTGTGTATTGCATATTTCACTACCAAAGCAACTTTTTCAGTGATCTAACATGCAATCAAACACATCAAGCAAATAGAACACCAATTGATAGCTCTAGATCAGGATCAAATCAGGCCCTACCTAAGCTACTTCTAATCATAAAATGGATTTTTTGCAATTGAAAATATAAAGAGATTTACTACCACACAAGGAGTAGCAAATGCTTTTTATGTCAACAACCACTTAAACACCATCAAAAAAAATCTAATCTAAGCTAAACTAAAAATACTGTCAACACGGAAGACCCAGGAATACCCCACTTCCTAGTATCTCTCGAGACCTTCGGAGTCCACCACTCCTAGATCTTTTCTAACTAAAGTATACAAAGTAGTTTATACGACTCACCTCGTAGCATTAGTCTAAGGTCACCTACTTAGGGCTCTCGTCCCCGGCAGCGGCGCCAAATGTTAAGGCGGTTACGCCGCTAGCGGAAGCTAAATAGCGAGAACTCAACCAACAACAGAATTTGTCAGACGAGGACGGAGCTTGACCCGCAGGCGCATGGAAACAACTAGGTGGGTGTCAAATCACCTACTCGACCTTCTAATGACAATCACTACTAAGGAAATCAAATCTAAGTTCTAAAATACGCAAGTGACTGAAATCCGTACTACGAACGAATGCTATACGAAACAGGATCTAGGATCATCGAATCGATCTCAAACTCAAGGGGAAGTCTATACACTAGGTAAGAACAACACCCTAAAGACTTGAACTGCAAAATCAACCTATAACCACTCCGTGCGGTAAACGCGTATGAAGACAGGCCGAAAATTACAGGTGACCGAAACTTGACCCCGATGGTACGAATGTGTAGCTCTACTCGTTGTGGTTCTATAGATATGTTGCACGCTTTATTCCGACACACGAGTTGGAAGAAAACTCACACCAAAGCTCGTGGGAACTTACCACACATAGAAGCCGATAGCGTGCACTCTTGGTATCTGTGCGTAGCTCTCACCGTTGCTAACACAATGGTGGTGTCGCTTCTCCAATGGCGGCCCCGTAGCTCGCGTAGCAAGGAGATAAGACTCTCTCTCTCTCTCTCTCTCTCTCTCAGACACAGTCACGGCGCTCAAAAACTCACTTTGATTAATAATTGAATCCCCTTTAGGTTACAAAACTTTGGCTTATATACCTCAGCCTTGGAGGTGAGAACATCTCTAATTATTTACATCAGCAGGTGAAATTACGTCGGAATTACAAGCTGGAAACTCAATTGAGTCCCGTTACTTAATGAATGGCTCAAATCAAAATTAATGTCGGAAAGACATTTATTACAATCAATGGTTACAAAATGATGAGTGTGAACAAAAATGCGGGTGTGATCCTCTGCTGGCTCAACACTCACAGAAGAGTGATGGACGACAACGATGACAAACTATGGCTCTAGACGGTGTACACTTTTGGTTATTTACAAGTTAATTTGATCCTTTGTATAATAACTCCAACTGGAAAGAGTTGTGCAAGTTGCAAAAATAACAGATGTATTTTTTTACTCCTTCTCAGTATCAATCATTATGGATACGGTTTTTTTTGGCATTAAAACCGTGAGCAAACTTGCCCAAGGAAAATAGATGTATAGTTGAAACTTATAAGCAGTGTATGGTTTTTTATGCACATTTTTTAATTCAGTATTTTTTGGTTAAAGAATTAAAAAAAACCAAACTAACCTTAGATAAATATAACGCAAGCAATTAAATACCCACTGAGGAGGTCCAATAATACAATTATAGTATTGGGTTTTTTTAGAAGGTAACTTGTACATCTCCGGTAGCAGACGTAAGGGACTAAGATATATCAATTGCGCCATGAAGACCTCCTGTGAGGGTAAAAGATACAATGACTAGTTATGGTTTTTTTTTAAAAAGAGTAATAGTACAAAGGAAATGCTGGTGAATTTTTCGCAAGTTAGAATGGAAATACATAGCAACATATGAGAGTAAAGACTATTTAGAAATAGCATTAGTAATAGGAAACAATAAACAGGTAAAAGGATACATAAATGGCTTATGAGTTAACTTTTTAAAGACAGTTTTTTACAAACAAGTTGGTATATGAAGGTCCAGTAAAGTAACTTTTGAAGTAAAGAGAGCTCCCTCTAATTATACCAAAGGGATTTTATTATAAGGCAAGTATATGACTACCTCCTGTGAGGGCATCAGTCAGAGGTAAACAAAAAGGTTTTCTTTTTCATTTTGAAAAGTGGGTAGTATTACAAACAAAATGCTGCCAAAATTTTAAAGAAACCCTGCTCATAAAAATAAAGCTATAAGCATATACCATGGAAGGTGGGAGTCATAAACCTATAATTGGGGCAACAATTAGGTATAATACACAAAAATGTTAACCACATGTGTGTAATCATTGCTAGAAAACAGGGATACAGGCAGACGGCTAGGATGAGCATCACTCGGAACATATTTAAGCTACAGCAGATTCGGAACAAGCTCATGGCGGCACATAATGGAAAAAAGAAAACCAAGCCAATAGCAATTAGGGACCCTATCTCTAAGCCATGTAAACCCATGAAAACTTTCACAGACCACAATCGACCCTACTTACATAGATGAGTGAAAGAAAACATAAGATATGTATAGGAGTAAGGTTGGGGTCCGGGGTGTGACAACAGTAACAAGCAGTGGGGATTGCTTGATATAACTCTCACCCATTTAGTGCACATTAATTCTAATTAATTGTACTTATGGTTGGTTGGCAGGTAAAGATCCCTTCTCTCATCTGGTAGGAGTTTCGGCTTTAACTCTTACTTTGTCATGTATCAAAGTATCTTGTAATGTACTTTTTATCAAGAAATTGTTCTATATTTTTTTCTATACACAATGTACTTTTCCAAGTAGTATTTAAGTTTATCAGTATATGGTTCTGAAAGATGGGATTTTTAAATTCAAACACACACACACACAGACACATCTCCATGGCACCACATTAAGAAGTACAAAGAATCATATTAATCTAGATAGCTAGCATTTTGAAAAGTATTTGTAAGTACAAATTCTGAAGCAGTCAATGGGCTGAAATATGAATTCTGGAGATAAGGGATCAAAATGTCCTCTAGATAAAAGTCATGCTCATGAAGTTCAAATGAGGGTGGGGAGAGAGTGGTTCCCAGTGGATTTAGCAAGCCCTTATGGGGTGTGTCATCCATCAACAAAGTGTTGATATCATCATGTGGGACGTGGATTTGCAAAAAGGGTTTATAGAATAGCAATACATTTGGTTTGGTAGGGTGGTAGTGGCCTTCAATGTAATCACACTCCTTCTACAAATACAAAAAATCATATTGCAAATGTTTGATTACCGCTATGGTGCAAACCATATTTACAAGATTGAGGTTTCTCTGTAGCATAGAGAACCATATTGCAACCCGAACCTTGGAAGTACAAACTGTATAAATTCCTTGGTTCTTAGATGCATAATGGCTCTACAACAACATATCCTGAGGGTGCGTAGGTTGACAAATTCTGTGTGGGGATCATATGGCTCTCGAAACAACAACAATCCGTTGATGTCCAAAATAATCAATCTCTGCAAACATTTTGTAAAACAAATAAGTAGTTAGACATTAAGTTGACTTTCATATTTTTCAACATAGGTTATTACCGAAACAATCATAGGGATGTCAAGCAAAGGTCCATACTGGGTTTGTCTGCCATCGAGGTTGTCTTGTCCAGTGTTGACATCCTTGAGCGTCTTCTCTTGTTCTTCTGTTGTTTTAGACTCTTGTGTCTCCAGTGTTGAGTTTCCATCCACACGAGTTGCCATCAGCCTGTACAGGCACCGTGAATTCCTTAATTTCTGACCTGTACAACTCTAGATTTTTGCATAGCCTTCCATATACGTGTATAGTCTTTTTATGCATCTGCAAAGCAGGAGGAGTTGGTATGCACCTAACACAATAATTGTCTCCATTGTTTATAAAAAATAAAACCAATTTATAATTCGCAATAATCATAGTCTCAATTTTGGATGCGTTCCTCAAATTGAGTTTAGTGTCCAGACAGCTGGTTTGTCAAGTTCAATGCAAACGAGGCTCTAGTGGCAACTGCTCTCATATGGAAAAATTATGGTTGTTACTTGAAACATTGGACAATGAGCAAGCGACTTCTCAAAAAAATGTGCCGATAGGGATATTTTTCATTCTGAGAAAGGAAGAAATCTGGGAATCCAATATATATATTCCTGGATGGCTTTGTGGAGGTAGCTGGCTCTTTATCAAACTACAAGACAATTACTAGTTGTCGGTCTCTAGCCTCAAGGTTGAATAAAAATACTCTAGAGCTCAAGAAGATATATACAATTGAATCTATGATTTGAGCATCTGGATCCGGCAATATATTGATATCCGAAGAATGTAATGCAAGGCTTTTTATACCATCTTCTAGCTGTATATCTACTATTAATCCTTCCTCCATTGATGACAAAATTTTTTTGTTGCTTTTGTCTGGATATGTAGCATGTCTATATAGGAAATGTAATAGACATAAGAAAAACAATGTATAGTATAAACTAAAAGGTTTACAATCCTGACCTCAATGCTTGGATTCTTTTCTTGAGACCTCCTATATAGCATGTTTATATAGGAAATGTAATAGACATAAGAAAAACAATGTATAGTTGAAATTAACTAAAAGGTTCACAATCCTGACCTCAATGCTTGGATTCTTTTCTTGAGACCTCCAAAGCCAACCTTCAAGGTTTCAAGATTTTGTAGTCTCTTCTTTCACACACGGGCACCTAAGCTTGTATCTTTCCTTTGTAAGTTCCACACTTTTTCTTGTAGTACTTGTATTTCTTGTGTGCATTGCAAAAGGGTTTTTTGATCCTCACAATGCAAAGTAGAAAGTCATATAATCTCATTTGCTTGATTGTGAACCATGCTTTTCTAAATTTCTGATTTCCCAATTTGAGCTTTGCAGTAGCCAAGTAATCCATTCAGTTCGTCACTTGCAAAGGTCAATTATGTTGGGGTATAAAGCCCAATGTGGTCGCCTAGGTAAGTGGGCGGGCCGCCAGGTATGTAGACATACTCTTTTGTTAAAACCTAATAAGAACTCACTATGCTCTACACATTATAGTAGAGCTAGTTCACCATATCGTCGTGCTCTTCTTCTCGCACTCTCTCTGGCGTCGCACTTCCACTCGTACTCCTTCAACTGGTATCAGAGTTCAGATCGAGGCTCGGGGAAGCATTGTAGGAAGCTAGAGTCACCTGCTCAGATTGTAGTGAGATTCGATAGGCGAAGACACGGCCTCAATTCCTGTGGGAGAGCCCAAAGGTCCTGGTGTTCTTAGAATTTCATTCTGAGGTCATCTCGGCCACCGTTCGGCTTCGACAAAGTTCTGCGTAGGCCATTTTCGACTACGTGGTCTCGGCGGGTGCAGATTCGACTCTGCACATTTGGGGTTTTCGGCCTACGATTGCAAGTGCTGAGGATATCTACACTTCCAGAGTGCTGATTTGTGGCTGTCTACACAACGAAGGACGGCTCATAGTTCTTGGAGGCGTGTCACATACGACACGGACGCACCTACACATAGACTGTAGGCGACATCCACTAGTTCATCAGGTAGCTTGTGTTTGCTGCTTGATATTCTAGATTTCATCCTGACATTGCAGGTACTTCCACATGGGATGTATTGTCAGAGATGATGTATGTCTGTTGAGGATTTGCTGGCTGTGAGTCACACAGTAAACAACCGCCACAGCGGTTACAACATACAGTGGGAAATTTGTGGATGTATGACTTTGTGGGAAGTCTATGTACTGTCAGATTTACTGCAGCCTTTGTTGAGGGTCGAGTGAGGTTTTATTGAGCTGGGGGATTCTCGAATGTTGAGATCCTTTTGGTGATACAGGTCTTGGAGCGATCCCTCGAGCACCCTTAGATAGGCAGCTAGGATGTATTGACTGTGAGTTAGATAGTTGGGACTGCATCTTTGCTTTACTGCCGTTGAGGCATTGTCGCAGTCTATGCTTACAGGACAGTGACAGGATAGTACAGGTGCGGGACAGGTTTACCCATAACTTACAGTGTTAGAGAGACAGTGGTTTTTTGAGCCGTTTTTGGTCTGTTTTTGAGTACACCAGAGCCATTTTACAAAGGAGACTCTGCCAAAATTTCTACAGAATCTGAAGCTTTCTTGGTTCATTTGACAGGTTGATATTGGTTCAGAGGTCATTTTACAGGGGAAACTCTGCCCAATTTTTCCCAGGAAAGTAAACTACTGTGAAGCGTAGCTATGGCTGGATCACAGGACACTGCTCTTTACAATATCAAGAAGCTGGATGGAACCAATTTCCCATTGTAGAAGAAGCAAATTTAGCACGTGTTGGTACAAAAGAAGTAGATGAAACCTATAAAGCTCAAGGGGATAAAACCACAAGATATGGACGAAGATGAATGGAGCAAAATGGATGAATTAGCACTTTCTACCATTATGCTGACTTTGGCAGAAAGCGTTTACTTCAATGTAGCAGACGAGATGTCGGCTTATGAAGCATGGACAATGCTGAGTGATCTTTATGAGAAGCAGAGTGCAGCTTCACAGGTATACTGGCTTAAGAAGCTTGTTGACTTGAAGATGAAAGAAGGGACACCTATGTCCAATCATCTGAATGAATTCAACACCATCTACAGTCAGTTGTCAGCTCAAGGTGTCAAGTTTGATGAACCTGTTAGAGCTATGTTCCCGTTGATCACATTGCCAGAAAGTTGGGACACTTTTCGCACAGCTTTGATTAATTCTGCACCTCCAGATGGTTTGACCATAGCAGGTGTAGAAGGCAGTCTGCTTACTGAAGAAACCAATAGAAAGACAATGGACAAAGGCAAAGGAACAACCTTAGTTGTCAGGGGAAGGACCAAAGAAAAGTACAAAGGTGGAAAGAGGAATGAGTCTCGTAGCAAGTCCCGCAGTGCTAAAGGCAAGAGTGACATAGAATGCTACCATTGTGGCAAGAAGGGTCACATGAAAAGAAACTGCAGAGAATGGAAAGCAGAAAAAGGCAAAGAGAAAGCTGAAGACCATGGTGAGAAGAAAAAGTCGTAAGTGAAGATTCAAGAAATAAATGTGACAAACACTGTTGCAGAGGATGACAGTCTAGTGTCAGGAGACATCTACTTCTTGAAGAATACAATGGACTCAGCTCTTCTTACAACATCTGATGGAAATACACCGAGTGACTGGATTATAGACTCAGGGGCATCACTTCATGTGTCTCCAAACAAGGAGTGGTTTACCTCTTATGTGACCACTAAAGATCATGTTCGGCTAGGCAATGGGTAGACATGTGAGATCTTAGGTGTTGGAGATTTTCAATTGAAGTTTCAGATGGCTCTTCTTTCACGTGAAGAATGTGAGACATGTTCCCGCAATTACAAAGAGCTTGATCAGCACAGGTTTACTTGATGATGCTGGCTACGTCACCACTTTTGGACAGAACATGTGGAAGATATTCAAGGGTTCTATGACAATAGCACATGGAGTAAAGTCTAGAGGACTTTACATGATTTATGTATCAAATGTCTCTAAAAATGTAATCAATGTAACCAAGTAGCCGAACGTTTCTTTGTCGCATAGCCGGGAAAAATTGGGAAAAATCTCACAAAATGGGAATCAATTTTAAAAATTGTTTTGGCCATAACTTGAGCATTCTAACTTTAAATTTGTCACACATTATAGATTTAGATTCTACTTTTCAAGAGATTTCCAACGATACGATACATGCAATGGTTTTGAAAAACTATTTGATAAGTATACTAGGGCCCCGGTTTTTTAATGGGAATGGTATATTTTCAACTTTATCTAATATTGACTTAAATCAATGTAACCGAGCAGCAGAACGTTTCTTTGTGGCATCGCCGGCTAGGACATATGTCCAAGAAGGGAATGGAAATCTTGTCTCGTTCTGGTTATTTGCCTGGATTTTTATTTAATGATTTTGAATTCTGTGAACATTGTCTGTATGGTAAGCAAACACAGCAACCACATAAGCATTGAAGCAGTAGAAGAGATACATAGTTGGCACTTGTTCATAGTGATTTGTGTGGACCTATGCCTAACCTATCTCTAGGGGGAGCTTCTTACTTTATGACATTTATAGATGATTACTCAAGGAAAGTATGGGTTTATTTTCTCAAGCACAAGGATGAAGCGTTTAGTGTTTTCAAAATGTTTGTGACACTTGTGGAGAATCAGAGTGGCAAGAAGCTTAAATGCTTACGCACTGACAATGGTGGAGAGTATGTTTCAAAGGCCTTTCAGGACTTTTGTGAGTCAAAAGGTATAAAACATGAACTTACTGCTCCTTACAATCCTCCTCAAAATGGTGTTGCTGAGAGGATGAATAGGACCATACAAGAGAAGGTCAAAAGTATGTTGTCTAATGCACAGCTGCCAAATGGGTTTTGGGCTAAAGCTGTATCAACAGATGTTCATCTTATAAATAGATCTCCTAGCAAGGTTTTGCAGAAGGATTCAGTGTCAGAGATGGTATGGTCAGGCAAAATGCCCTCATACAAGCATCTCAGAGTCTTTGGCTATGAGGCATATACTCACGTTCCAAAGGAATTTAGGAACAAACTTGAGCCAAAGAGTAGAAAGTGCATCTTTCTAGGCTATGGTAATTCTGGTGAGATGGGGTACAGACTTTGGGATCCTGAATCCAGAAAGGTTATCTGCAGCAATGATGTTCACTTTAATGAATCCAAATATCATTCTAAACCAGAGAGGGTTGAGGAGATTAGAATATTTGTCTTCCAAGAGGATGGACCTGCACGTGCAAGACAAAATGTCAGGGCTCAAGAGGAGCAAGGACAGGATAGAGTGGAACCACAGGTTGTGGCTGAGCCTGAGCCACCTATTTTGCATAGATCTGGACGTATCACGCGACCTCCTGATAAGTTTGTTCCATCTATGAACTATGTCATGTTGACTGATTGCAATGAGCCTTCATGTTACAAGGAAGCAGTGCAAATGAAGGACTTCGGGAATTGGCAATTGGCCATGCAGTCAGAGATGACAGCTCTGCATAAAAACCAGACATGGAAGCTAGTTAAATTACCACAGGGCAAAAAGGCTCTACCTTGTAAATGGGTTTACAGGTATAAGATCACCACTCATGATAGTCAGCCAAAGTACAAAGCAAGGCTTGTTGCCAAGGGATTTAAGCAAGAACAAGGCATTGACTTTGATGAAGTCTTCTCTCCGGTGGTCAAGATGACTACATTGAGATGCTTTCTTGCATTTGTTGCCATATTAGATTTGGTGTTGCACCAAATGGATGTCAAGACAGAGTTCTTGCATGGTGATTTAGATGTGGAAATTTACGTGCAGCAGCCAGAAGGGTTTGTTGAGAAAGGCAAGGAAGATTTGGTATGCTAGTTGTTAAAGAGTCTTTATGGCTTAAAACAATCACCGAGGGCATGGTACCATAAGTTCCACAAGTTTATGCTTTCTCAAGGCTACAAACGTAGTGAGTTCGATCACTGTCTATATACAAAGAAGGCTAAGGATGGCAGTTGGCTGATCCTTATTTTGTATGTGGATGACATGTTGATTGCTGGCAAGAACTTGGAAGAAATTTCAGCTTTGAAGTCAAAGATGGCAAAATCGTTTGACATGAAAAAAATGGGTGAGGCAAGTCATATCCTTGGTGTGCGCATTGAGAGAGACAGATCAAAGAAGTTGATTTGGTTATCTCAAACAGAGTATATTGACAAGGTTTTGCAACGTTTCAATATGGAGAAGGGAAAGGCATTGAGTGTTCCATTGCCACCATATGTGAAACTTAGCAAACAAGATTGTCCTGTGTCTGAGGAAGAACATGCTGAAATGGATAAGATTCCATATGCGTCTGTAGTGGGTAGTTTGATGTATGCAATGATTGCTACTCGCCGAGACATTGCATTTGTAGTGGGAGTAGTAAGTTGATACATGTCAAACCTAGGCAAGAAACATTGGGAGGCAGTGAAAGGAATATTGAGATACCTAAAAGCTACAAAGAGTATGCGTATATGCTATGGGAGTCAAGAGCTAAGTGTAAAGGGTTTTACAGACTCAGATTATGCAGGTGACTTAGACAACCGAAGGTCTACGTCAGGGTATGTCTTTACATTGGCTGGTGGAGCAGTATCATGGCGTTCTAGATTACAAGATTGTGTTACTCAATCTACTACAGAGGCTGAATATGTTGCGGCATCAGAGGCATGCAAAGAATCAATTTGGCTTAATCGACTAGTAACAGATTTGGGAATCAAAGAAGAGATGCCTGTGTTATATTGTGATAGTCAAAGTGCTATACAATTGGCTTGCAATCCAGTTTATCACTCAAAGACAAAGCATGTGGATGTGAAGTATCATTTCATTAGGGAAATGCTCGAGGATAACCAGCTTCACCTTGTCAAATTTCACACCATAGAAAATCCTGTTGATCTACTTACAAAAGGACTTCCCTCAGAGAGCTTTGCGCATTTTCGCAAGCAGTTAGGTGTAGGGTAGTACATCACTTCTCTACATCTCTTGTATATTAGCTTGTATAGTAGCTTCTCTCACACTTAAAGTACCACATTGGACTTTAAGTGGGAGGTTTTTGGGGTATAAATCCCAATGTGGTCGCCCAGGTAAGTGGGCGGGCCGCCAGGTATGTACACATATTCTTTTGTTAAAACCTAATAAGAACTCACTATGCTCTACACATTACAGTAGAGCGAGTTCACCATATCGTCATGCTCTTCTTCTCGCACTCTCTCTCGCGTCGCACTTCCGCTCGTACTCCTTCAAATTAAGTAGTCGGATTTGCAAATGCAGGGGAGGCATTGTTCATAGGATTCAAAGGATAGAGGGAGCCATTTGTCCATAAATCTATGTGTTTTACTCCTTCCATTCCGAGTCTTCCTTTCTCCGTGGGTGTTACTGTTGTGTTTGTTTTACTTTGCTTGCATAAAGGCTCATATTCAGGATTCAAATCAATGTGTGGATGATGTTTATGACGTTTAGTGACAAGGTTTGAGGGGGTGGATGAAGAAGCCATGAATACACAGTTAAGAAAATCAAGAAATAAAAGAGTACAACGCCATTACTCCCTAGAATCCCTACTGCATACATCATATAAAAAAGAAATTCCCTCCTCTATGATGAGGTGCATTCAATATAAGTGAAAAGGGACATTCCATTAATCATTACCGCCGTTACGACTCTGTCAAAAGAATCCACTTCAAAGTACACTTTTTGAACGGTTGATGAGGACACCTTTTCTTTTACCACACCAATTTTATAGAGAGAGAAGACAAAAAATTGTATTTTCTTAGAAGGCCCTGCAAATGACCTCCCAGATTCCCTAATGTGGAGCCAACATTAGTAGTGGAACCAGCCTCTTTCTTCTTAGCCTCTTTGGCCTTCAACTTATGACACTGCTTGATCAGGTGATCATTAGATTTACAATAATGGAAACGCATCTTATTTTTGCCCTTACCACCAGAATTCCCATACTAATTTCTATCAACAGAAGCATTAGGAACATGTGACCTTCCACTCACAGAAGCGTTAAGTATGGAGCCTAATTTACCCCTTGTAATTTTCTGTGGTAAAAACGCACATTTGTAACACCCCCATTATGAGGAGAAGCCATCGTGTGTGAAGAAAATAACTCATCGAAAAATAAAATCACTCTCCGGAAACCAAAATATTCACGGCCTCGTCGGAATATTATGGCCGGACGGCGGCCGAAAAGTGGTCGAAAAACGACCGTCGGTTGGCCGATTGGCCGGTGGTCGGAAGTCAATGGTCGGTGGCCGATGGCCGAATTCAAATGCGGACTTGTCTTCTCAAGGGGCTGATTGGAGGGTCCGATTTAGACTTATCTACACAAGAGCAGCTACACATGGTTGCCTCTCATGAGAGAGGGCAGCCCTTTTGGTCTATAAAAGGAGGCCATTTATACACACATTTCATAGTGTGAAGTTGATGCAGCAAGGTGAGTGCGAGGTGGTGAGAGTAAAGCAAGGCGGGAGTTCTATTAAGGGTATAATCCCTTTGTAAACTACTTCTTGTTTGAAGTACTAAATCCATTCAGTGACTGCTTTCCCGTGGACGTAGCCCACATTGGGTGAACCACGTATATCGTGTTTACTCTCTCTCTCGCTACTCTATAATCTCTTGTGTGTGAAATCTATCTCTCTCCATTAAGTAATCTACTCAAATATCTATTTAGCTATGTCTTATTTCCTAACAAGAAGAACCATGAGAAGTGGCTACATTGTTGTTATCACCTTTTCTTTAAGCAACAATAAAGGCCTATTCAAGCGCACGTTGTCTAGTCGTGTTTTTTTGGAAAGTGTATCTTGCAATAGCAATGTTCATAATGCATCAAACTTGACATCTTTTGGATTTCCTTGCGTCATAAGTCTCCAAGTACTAGCAAAAGTCTGGTAAGAATTTGGAAAAGCATCAAGAGTAGTGTGCATAAGGGAACTATCAAAAATGACTTCGAGAAATGACTTTGCCTGCAAAAATAAGTTGCTCATTGATATCCTTGACACCAGCAAGGAAAGTGTCCATATCATCTTACTCATGCATAATATTTGGCTCCAACTCTTTACGCGTTGTGAGCGGAATGAAAACACACACAGCGCCTCTATAACGACCCGACACACACCCTTGGGAAGATACACACACACACTATGGGGCACCACTCGGCTTAGACAACACACCTGGCCGAGACAGGGAACACACCTCTGGAGTGAGAGGAGAGAAACTATCCACTTATCCACTCCACACAGACACACACACACACACACACACACCCAAAAAACTCAGCTCAAAAGAGGAGAATTTCTGATGTTTAGATACAATTGAGCTTGGGCCAACACCAATGGGGTAAACAGCTCACACAATATGGGTAAAAGATACCAGATACAATCACAAATTGGAGAACAAGCTTCACTCACCGGAGAAGATTACACAGAAAAACAGCAGAAAAAGAGTGAGGAATTTGGAAAAATGGACAGCGCCATCGCGTCCGGAACGGCCCAAAACCCCAGTCTACAATGTCAAAGTGCTCAAATCCGACCTCGGATGAGCAGTTTACGGCCAAAACAGGCTCCAAAATGAGCAAAAACACACCTGCGGCTGTTCCTCCTCTCTTCTCCACGTTTTTTCTGGTCTTCTCTCAGTTTTTTCAGTTCCCACACTTAGCTTTATTACTTGGGCACCCTTGGCCTTTTAGATGACCTCAAACGGACCCCGAACAGGCCAAAAACTGACCTCGCAGTGCATAGTTGTCACCTTTTTGCATCATTCGCACACCTGGCACTCAGCTTTTTCTAATAATGCATCTCGCAACCACGTGAAGTGGCCCCAAAAAGCGGTCCTCATGATGACCTTTTTGCATAATTATCACAAGAAAACACCCAAGCTGTGTCCGTCCTCATCTGCGTGCAAATATTGACCTCGTTCGCCCTCCTGACGCCACTAGATGCCATCCTCTCACACCTGCTGACCTCATGTCGTCGGCCCGCGGATAGCTTCCTCGAGAAGTTTTACGCGCTACCAACTCCTCCTTATTGTAGAAAAAACACACCAGTACTAATAATAGTGAAAATTGCTGCACTATGTACATGCTGTCCTACCTGTACACATGTGGGCCCCACGTAACCACCTGGCTCTGGAAAATGGGCAATACTTTATTTGATGCACCATGCATGGGTATGTACATATGCGCAATCCCTTGTTCCAAAAAACTCCTGACATAATTTGCCCATCCCCTAGCCTGCTAGATCATTCATGATCAACAGCAGCAAAGAGCGATATGAGACTCGCCGCATCACATGTCTCCTCATCCTTCACCAACATTGCTTGCTCCACAGACAGTTCATCTTGCTCCACCATCATCAATCTAGCATGATACAATTTAAGACGCAATCCATTTACCCTTGACTTATGTAGAACACCATCCAGGTTAGCCAGCTGATATGTGCCATTTGGAAAACACTCTACTATCTTGAAAGGGCCTTCTCACTTAATTTGAAACTTCTTTTGGAAGGTGTTGTCCAGCTTACTGTTGTAGCGCAAAACCAAGTCATGTTTCTTGATACCCTTACTTTTGATCTTTTCATTTATCTTTGTCAAAGCCTTATCCTGCATCTGCCCATAATGCTCCAATGCGCTCATCCTATCCAACTGGACCTCTTGTAACTGTAAGAGCCTCTCTTTGAATGCATCACTAGGCGGCCCAAGCAACTTCTCTAGCATCTTGACCGCAGGCAACTCTACCTCCACAGGCAATAGTGCTTCCTTTCCATACACCAAATGAAATGGAGTAAACCCTGTACCTGTCTTCACCGAAGTACGGTAAGCCCATAATGCACTAGGCAATTCCAAATCCCAATTCTTTCCTTGGTGCTCTGTCACTTTCGAAAGAATCTGTACCAACTCACCATTGAATCTTTCATTCAAGCCATTACACTGCGGGTAATAAGGAGTGGTATGCTGGTGCCTAATCTTCATCTTTGCACATAAAAAATCTAGCAGTTTAGCTCTAAAGCCAGGCCCCTTATCTGAAAGTAACTCCAGTGGCACCCCAAACTTGCAACATATTTCATCATACACAAATTTTGCCACATCCTTTGCAATGATCTGTTTTACTGCTATAGCCTCTGCCCATCTAGAGAGATAGTCCACTGCCGTCAAAATATAGCTTTTGCCCCTGCTTGTGATAGGTAACGGGCCTATTGCATCAATTCCCCACTTTTCAAACACATCAAACGCCATAATGGTTTTTCGTAGCTCTGGCTTCAACACTCTCTTCCCAAATGCTTGACACCTATTGCAAGACCTACACCAATGGTGAACATCCTTGTGCAAACTAGGCCATACATACCCCTCTTGCAAAATCTTATGCAAGGTGATCTTTAGAGCAAAATGGCCACCACATGCGCCTTCGTGATTCTCTTCCAACACTCTGTAAAGCTCCTCCCGCCAAGGTACACGTCTCAACACGAGATCAGCCCCTTTCATGTATAAGACATCACCAATCAATTTGTACCTGTATGCTCTACGCACAAAGCCATACTTCTTAGACTTCTGAATCTCCTTTGGAATGATTCCTGTTAGCAAAAACTCCTCTTCTTGAGCCAAACTTTCCCGACCATGATAAAGAGGTAAATTGGTCCTTAACACAAATAGCTCCCCAATCATGCCTTGAGCTGCTTCATGTGCCTCTCCATTTAGAGCACGTTCAATGTGTCTGATACTCCATGCTTCAAACTTTTTTAACAGGCCTTTAATTCTGAAGCACATTTCCTTCAATGAGGTGTTCTTGCTCTTCCACACACCCAACACTTGCTTCACCACTAACAAGGCATCACCTTTTATGCTCAACCTTCGAACCCCATGCTTCAAACAAATGTGTAATCCGGCTTCCAATGTAGCATATTCAGCCTCATTGTTACTATGAGCATCCAATTTGAACCCTCTCTTGCATACTAGCTTCCCCTCTGGATCATAAAGTGCTATACCCCCTGAAGCTGCATCATGGCTCTTTCTGTATGAACCATCAAAGAACAACACATGTGCATTGCTGATCTGTGGCACTTCTTCAACTACCTTTCTCACCACCTCTTCCTTAACAATAAGGGGATTCTCCTTGTAGGTCAACAAATCAGCTAGGGTAGCCCTTGTACTATCTTCCACTAGAAAAGAGAACTCAAACTCTTGCAGCTCAATTACCCATTTCTTCACCACATTTGACATGTTAATACCATTAATTAACTGTGGCAAAAAGGCATAACTCGTCAAGAAAACAAAAGGCCGTGGTAGCAAGTAATGACGAAATCGTCGACAAGCAAATATTACACTGGCCATCACTAGCTCTACTTCCGATAACTTTCTCTCCGCTACCAACTTCACTCGGCTTGCACAATACACTGGCCTCATATAATGGCTGCCTTTCCCCTTTTGCAATAGCATGGCTCCAATGGCATCATCCCCCACTGATGGATTTACATAAAAAACTTTCTCCCAATCAGGAGCCTGCATGGCTGACAACCCCCCTAACACCTCTTTCACCTCTTGAAACACTTCTTCACACTTGTCATCCCATTGCAATGGATCATGCTTTGCCACTTGATGTAATGGATAAAGAAGCTGCGAAGACAATGGAATAAACCGTGCCATGTACTTCACTTTGTGTATAAAGGTTGCCAATTGCTTCGTACTCATAGGTGATGGAAGAAGAATAATAGACTTCACCTTATCTGGATCAGCCTCAATGCCATTTTCTGACACCATATGTCCCAATAACTTCACCCTTGGCTGTGCTAGATGACATTTCTTTGGATTTAGTTGTCCTCCACATTCATCATATCGAGCCAATACCATCTGCAGCTTCTCATGGTGTTCAGCCCTACTGCTATAAACATAGAAGTCATCCATAAAAGCCTTAACACAACTACCAATGAATGGTTCCAGCACCCAATTTGCTCTTTCTTGATAGAAAGATGGTCCATTTGACAACCCAAACGGCAACACTGTGTAGCAATAGCAGCCCCATGGCGTAATAAATGTTGTTTTTGTGCGGTCTTTAAGAGCAATCTTCAATTGAAAATAGCCTGAAAAACCATCACACACACTGTACCTCTCATAACCTGCCACTGAATCCAAGATCTGATCGATGAATGGAAGAGGATATGGGTTCTTCTTAGTGGCTGCGTTTAAGGGTTTAAAATCTACACAAATTCTCCACTTCCCATCCTTCTTTGGACTGACTACTACTGGACTCACCCATTCTGTGGTCTCCACTGGAACTATGAACCCTGCCTTCAATAACTTGTCCACCTCTACCCGCAAGGTTTCCATTTGCTCTTGACCCATCCTTCTTAGCCTTTGCCATACTGGCTTAGCACCTTCTTTCAGCTCTATATGCATCTCTTCACCCTTGAACCCTCTGATCTCTTCATATGAAGTAATGAACAAATCAGGAAAACTAGCCAGCATATGCAAAAATATATCCTTCTCCATAGCTGAGAGGTCTCCACTAATCATTTGCGTCATTAATTCCTGCTTCTTTGACAACTCAACCTTGGTTTGCATCAGCCCTTCAATCACTTCATAAGGCCCTTCACTTTCATCTTCAACTTCATTCGCAAATGAGACTAAACCACACTCCTGGATTTCTTTATCCATCAAAATAAATGCAACATTAGCATCCTCGTCACTGCTGGTAGTGCTATCACTGTCCTCATCTGTCACCGTGGAAGAGTCTTCATCACTAGACTCATCCTCATCTTCATAAAGCTCCTCTAATCGTTTCCTTGTGTCCATATTATAAAGCTTCTTGGTACCTGTCTTTCCATAGAGGCTAATCGTACCATGTCGCCAATCTTGAACAGCTCCCACTGCACGTAACCATGGTCTGCCCAGTATAATAGGATATGCTCCCAACCCTGCTGGCATCACATGAAAATCAACCACTGCCTTTGCATCATATGCCTCCACTTCTAAGCTCTTTACAACACCCAAGCATTTTACTTTTTGATGGTTTGCCAATCTGATCCGAAAACCTGACACCCCAGCCACTCTGAGACCCATCTTCTCAACGCATGAGTGTGTTATGACGCATATTTGGGCTCCGCCATCCACATAACCTTGTCCCAAATTTTTCCTTTTATGCCACACATCTACTATTGGACAAATGTCTGGTAGCTCGTCCATTGCCAACACCTTCACTGAACCTCTCTCTGGCTCTTTCTCCATTGGGTTAACCATCCTCTTCCACTGTCGCTTTAGCTTAGGCACCATCTCTATAAGCTGCCCAAAAGTAACATCTGCCTTCCTGCTCGTCAGATCCTCCTTCAAGTCATAGCTTAATTGCCCATCCCCTAGTGGAAAATCTGAAACATGAAACTTTCGACGAGCTCTCCTTTTCCTCTTGGCCTTGACATCCTCGCCTTCATGGCTCTTTCCTTTCTTCTTACTAGGACCTGGGGCACTTCTTCCTTCCTTTTCCTCTGTGGTCCTCTTCCCAATAGGCATCACTAATGTATCCTCTAGCTTTGATGCCTTCTCCAAGGTGACTACACTTAGCACTTTTGTCTTCCCTTTTTCCTCCTGGGTCAGTCCACTGGTTCCTTCGTCTCCCTTAATTTCGATGCCATAATCATTTGACCTAGTTAGCACCTGTCTTGGCAATGGATACATGTCTCCCCCCATCCTTGGTGGCTTATCACATTGCGGGCTGATGTGACCCAACTCTCCACAATTATAACATGTGGGCGTCTGCCTCCAAAACCTACTATTACTTTGTCCAGCACCATTCCTAGGTCTTTCTTCACCTCCTGGCTGATTTGCAAACCGCCCTTGACCTCGATTATTTCCCACTTGACCTAGCATGTTTAGGCTGAGATTCTTCATCAGATCAACCACTTGCCTCATGTCTTGCCTTAGGCCATCATCTTGCACTGCTGTAGTGACCACTGCTGGCATAACCTGAGTAGTAACAGGAACCACTGGTTCATGATGAACCCCTGACATGCGCCCTTGTAAAGACTCTATAGGCTGAAATTCAGACCTCACTGGCAAAGACTCCACCCCTAACTGGCTCATTTTCCTCAGCTTCCACTCTTTGTTCCTTGCTACCTCTAGTGCATCTTCATATGTCCTAGGCTTCTTTAGCTCCACTCTCCAACGTATATTCTCCCAAAGACCAGCCAAGAACCTGTCCTTCTTCATCATGTCAGGCGGGGGTACCTGTGGTGCTAAAGCCTTGCACATTCGCTCCCATGCCAATGAAAACTTACGTATGTACGCATCTACTGGCTCACCTTCCTTCTGCACCAAACCTTGTACTTCTTGCCACACTTTGTCAGGGTCTTCTATCTTCACAAACTCCACTTCCAATCCATGCCTTAGATTGTCCCAACTCAATCTTATAGGTGGATCAGCCATACGCAACTCCTCTTCAAATGCTTTGGACCAAGCTCGTGCATCACTCTTCAAACAAATTTGGAGAAGGCGTAACATTTGCGTAGGGTCATGAATCTGGTTGCTAATGCAGGCAACCTCCATCTTTTCCAAAAAATTCTTCCACATCTTCATCACTTCTTCCATGAAACTCGGGATAAGAGAAAGCCATGGCTACCCAAATTATGATGCTTTGAGAACCCCTTCGAACACAAGTGCAAGAACCCAAAACTTTTTACTACCCAATCCCCAGAAACCTCAATGGAGCTCAGCTTTAGATGAGAACAAACACATGCACATCAAATGAGTTTTCATAGTTGATCATCGGAATTACAACAGGCAAAGGACATTCCAGGATCTCTCTCAATCTTCTTGGCCCAAACATAAAGACTATGCGCTGCTGGAAAAAGATCTTCCTCGACACATGAACATTAATCTGAATTCTTTGAGTTAAATGAAATGGAGTGAATTGAGGGCCATTTTGATCATCCATTAAAGCCAACCATGAAGCTCCCAAGAAGGCACACCTGACTCAACCTCTGATTTTGCCAAAATTTCAGCAGCATAACAGCATAAATGGCTCAAAATACCAAAAAACCAGCCATCATAACTTGGGAAAATTTCGACAGAGTTTCCCCAGAAGTAGAGCAGTAGGAACCCAAAATATAGACTGTCTATGTACGCATAAACTGTCAACAATAGAACCCGAGCATCAAGTAGGACTCACTAGTACATAGCCTATGGCGAGGTCACGAAAAGGGTGCTCCAGCTACCTGTATCACCGAAAGGATCTCCACATTTGAGAATCCCCCAGCTCAATAAAAACCTCACGCTATCGACCCTCACACGAAAGCTAATGCAAATCGCGTATAGTCAAGTCTCAGAAATGACTATCTTCCAGACCAAGTCTCAGAAATGGCTGGGACTGCCAAATAAAACCATATATGGCTCCACAAAGGCGTACAATGGCAGTTTCCACAAGTAACGTACAATCCAGCAGACAATGCGCTCACATAGGCGCCAAGTGATGCATTCCCACAACAACTGCAAGTGACATCATTGCTAGTATATCACTGTACTCCAGCTACCTGTACCTGTGTGAATCACCTGTACCTGTACCTGTCCCTGTAACCTGTAACCTGTAATCTGCAATCCCGAAACTCGAAGCTCGAAGCTCGAAGCAGAAGGTACTCGAAGAAGATCCTCCGTGGGGGCGCCAAAAGAATGTGAGCGGAATGAAAACACACACAGCGCCTCTATAACGACCCGACACACACCCTTGGGAAGATACACACACACACTATGGGGCACCACTCGGCTTAGACAACACACCTGGCCGAGACAGGGAACACACCTCTAGAGTGAGAGGAGAGAAACTATCCACTTATCCACTCCACACAGACACACACACACACACACACACCCAAAAAACTCAGCTCAAAAGAGGAGAATTTCTGATGTTTAGATACAATTGAGCTTGGGCCAACACCAATGGGGTAAACAGCTCACACAATATGGGTAAAAGATACCAGATACAATCACAAATTGGAGAAGAAGCTTCACTCACCGGAGAAGATTACACAGAAAAACAGCAGAAAAAGAGTGAGGAATTTGGCAAAATGGACAGCGCCATCGCGTCCGGAACGGCCCAAAACCCCAGTCTACAATGTCAAAGTGCTCAAATCCGACCTCGGATGAGCAGTTTACGGCCAAAACAGGCTCCAAAATGAGCAAAAACACACCTGCGGCTGTTCCTCCTCTCTTCTCCACGTTTTTTATGGTCTTCTCTCAGTTTTTTCAGTTCCCACACTTAGCTTTATTACTTGGGCACCCTTGGCCTTTTAGATGACCTCAAACGGACCCCGAACAGGCCAAAAACTGACCTCGCAGTGCATAGTTGTCACCTTTTTGCATCATTCGCACACCTGGCACTCAGCTTTTTCTAATAATGCATCTCGCAACCACGTGAAGTGGCCCCAAAAAGCGGTCCTCATGATGACCTTTTTGCATAATTATCACAAGAAAACACCCAAGCTGTGTCCGTCCTCATCTGCGTGCAAATATTGACCTCGTTCGCCCTCCTGACGCCACTAGATGCCATCCTCTCACACCTGCTGACCTCATGTCGTCGGCCCGCGGATAGATTCCTCGAGAAGTTTTACGCGCTACCAACTCCTCCTTATTATAGAAAAAACACACCAGTACTAATAATAGTGAAAATTGCTGCACTATGTACATGCTGTCCTACCTGTACACATGTGGGCCCCACGTAACCACCTGGCTCTGGAAAATGGGCAATACTTTATTTGATGCACCATGCATGGGTATGTACATATGCGCAATCCCTTGCTCCAAAAAACTCCTGACAGCGTCAATGCAATTTTTGCCTCATTGCGACTTGTATAAAGACCATCAAGAATATCCCAAGCTTGTTTTGTACATTTGGCGGAAAAAACGTGAGGAGTAATAGTGCACTTCACAAAAAATGCAATCAATGCATTATCTTGTGCATCTTTTACATCCCAATGAGCTTGCTCAGCCATAGGAAAAACAGCTCTGGCAGCAACAACCTTGCCACCAGAACCTGCAACATCCTCAATGTCGCCTACATCCTCAAAACCCTCACTGTTCTATTTCTTAATTGGTGGACGCAAAGTAATGCAATGAAGGGAAAAAGAAATAGTCTATAGAGAACTAACTAGCCGAGTCCAAATCGTGCCAATGTAACTTGAATGAATCTATATTCATGACCTCCATTCCAACGTTTCTTGCAATTTAAATCTTTTGTTTCAATTGTGATATGATTCCCACAATTTGGTTATATATTTATTTCAATAATAAGATGAGGTCTGTCTCACTACCTCTATCCCTTTGTTAGCTGGTAGTGTGATTACTATATATTTTGAACAACACATGCAAATTTTGATGTATAATCTCTCTCTCTCCCCCCCCCCCCCCCTCTCTCTCTCTCTCTCTCTCTCTCTCTCTCTCTCTCTCTCTCTCTCTCTCAGACTCACACACACACAAACATCTCCATGGCACCACATTGAGAAGTACAAAGAATCATATTAATCTAGATAGCCAACATTCCGAAAAAAACTTGTAAGTACAAATTCTGAAACAGTCAATGGGCTGAAATACAAATTCTGGAGATAAGGGATCAAAATTTTCTCTAGATAAAATCCATGCTCATGAAGTTCAAATGAGGGTGGGGAGCGAGTGGTGCCCAGTGGATTTTGCAAGCCCTTATGGGGTGTGTCATCTATCAACAAAGTGTTGATAGCATCATGTGGGATGTGGATTTGAAAAAAAGGTTTATAGAATAGCAATACATTTGGTTTGGTAGGGTGGTAGTGGCCTTCAATGTAATCACACTCCTTCTACGAATACAAAAAATCAAATTGCGAATTTTTGATTACCGCTACGGTGCAAACCATATTTACAAGGGGATTGAGGTATCTCTGTAGCATAGAGAACCATACCGCAACCCGAACCTTGGAAGTATAAATTGTATAAATTCCTTGGTTCTTAGATGCATAATGGCTCTGCAACCACATATCCTGAAGGTGTGTAGGTTGAAAAATTCTGTGTGGGGATCATACGGCTCTCAAAACAACAACAATCTGTTGATGTCCAAAATAATCAGTCTCTGCAAAAATTTTGTAAAACAAATAAGTATTTAGACAATAAGTTGACTTTCATATTCTTCAACATAGGTTATTGCCGAAACAATCATAAGGATGTCTAGCAAAGGTCCATACTAGGTTTGCTTGCCGTCGAGGCTGTCTTGTCAAGTGTTGACATCCTCGAGCGACTTCTCTTGTTCTTCTGCTGTTCGAGGCTCTTGTGTCTCTAGTGTTGAGTTTCCATCCACACGAGTTGCCATTAGTCTGTACAGGTACCGTGAATTCCTTAATTTCTGACCTGTACAACTCTAGATTTTTGCATAGCCTTCCATATACGTGCAATTGTCTTTTTATGCATCTGCAAGCAGGAGGAGTTGGTATGAACCTAAACAATAATTGTCTCCATTGTTTATAAAAAATAAAACCAATTTATAATTCTCAATAATCATAGTCTGAATTCTGGATGCGCGTTCCTCAAATTGAGTTTAGTGTCCAGACAGCTGGCTTGTCAAGTTCAATGAAATCAAGGCTCTAGTGGCAATTGCTCTCATATGGAAAAATTATGGTTGTTACTTGCAACATTGGACAATGAGCAAGCCACTTCTCAAACAAATGTGTCGATAGGGATATTTTTCATTCTGAGAAAGGAAGAAATTTGGGAATCCAATATATATATTCATGCATGGCTTTGTGGAGGTAGCTGGCTCTTTATCAAACTGCAAGACAATTACTATTTGTTAGTCTCTAGCCTCAAGGCTGAATAAAAATATGCTAGAGCGCAGGAAAATATATACAATTGAATCCTGTGGTTTGAGCATCTGGATCCTGCAATATATTGATATCCGAAGAATCTAATGCAAGGCTTCTTATACCATCTTCTAGATGCATATCTACTATTAATCCTTCCTCCATAGATGACAAAATTTTGTTGTTGCTTTTGTATGGATACATAGCATGTCTATATAGGAAATATAATAGTCATAAGACAAAACAATGTATAGTTGAAATAAACTAAACGGTTCACAATCTTGACCTCAATGCTTGGATTCTTTTCTTGAGACCTCAAAAGCCAACCTTCAAGGTTTCAACATTCCGTAGTCTCTTCTTTCACACACGAGCACCTAAGCTTGTATCTTTCCTTTGTAAGTTCCACACTTTTTCTTGCAGTACTTGTATTTCTTGTGTGCATTGCAAAAGGGTTTTTTGATCCTCACAATGCAAAGTAGAAAGTCATAGAATCTTATTTGCTTGATTGTGAATCATGCTTCCCTAAATTTTTGATTTCCCAGTTAGAGCTTTGCAGTAGCCAAATAATCCATTCTTTTCGTCACCTTCAAAGGTCAATAAAATATTCGGATTTGCAAATGCAGGGGAGGCATCGGTCATAGGATTCAAAGGATAGAGGGAGCCATTTGTCCATAAATCTATGTGTTTTGCTCTTTGTATTCCGAGTCTTGCTTTCTCCGTGGGTGTTACTATTCAGTTTAATTATTAAATTACCTAAATCTTTCACAAAAGGGGAAAGGGGGACACATGTCAAAAGGCTATCACTTATGCTGCTTAAGAATGATTGGCTTGACTTGGGGAGGGCCAATGGGGAGATAGCAAGAGCAAATAGAAAGAGGGCTCGCCCAAGAGAGAGAGGGGGCTGATTTTTGCAAGGCATTATCACACACACACACTCACACATAGTCTATGTGTGAAGCAAAGAAGACTATCTCTTCCCAAGCTTTAATGGAGAGCTCATCACCTACTCCAATCTTGTGAGATAGAAGCCTACATCGACACACTCTTAGCATGTGGATGCAAATCCAACCAAAAACCAAGATTCAATGCATGCTCATCTCCTCTATCAAGCTAATTACTAAGCTAAGCTATGCTAATATGAGTGATTATGTGAGGAGATGTACATCTTTCTCGTAAGATACTCCTTCTTCCTCTCAATCTACTCTCATACCCATCATCTTCGAAGGTGTGTGAGGTCTTGGGTCTAAGAACGGGGATAATTGATGTTGTGTTTGCTAAGTGTTTTTCTTAGTGCATGAAGCGTTCATCTTCATTGCACTAGCTAGTCTTGAAGGAACACAAAGAATTGTATTGTACAATGTCTCTCTTGATGGGAGAAACCATAATACAAAGCCTTTTGGAGGAGGGACCGGCTCCATGCAAATCCGGTCCTCAACTATTGTCAATTGCTTAATTTCTCTCTCTTTTGAAAGTATTGTTGATGCTATCTAACTAGGTGTTATGCTTTTTGTTGCTCTCTCCACCCAAGCACTCTTGTAATTCTCATTAGGAATCTATTCTAATGAAATGCCCACTATGTTCATGTTAATTTCCGCTACACATAAGTTATTAGACCATTAAATGTTACATTGGTATCAGAGCACAAGGTTTCTCTTTTCTTGCTCAAGAAGGGAGTTCCTCAAGCTAGCTATAAATGGTTGGTATTATTAATTGCCTGTGAGTAAGTAGAATAGGGATTTTTCAGCCTTGCAGTGCGCCTGCCTTCCTGCAGTTAACGGGGCATCACCGTCGAGAGCTATGGTCTTAATAGTGGAGTCCTACGGGGCTTGGCTACGGCTTAACCACTCTTGAGCTATTAGAAGCTTGACAGGAGCCGGTGCTGTTTTGGTTTTGAACGACCCTCTCTTCTATTCCTTGCAATTAATGGTATTTGAGCCGCGGGTACAGTAGCTTGAGTGCTTTTTCTAAAGGGGTAAAGAGGAGTAGCAACTAGGGCTTGAAGTGCCAAAGTACACCTAAAAGTTGTTAGAATGGCTGACAATAGTAAAGAGAGTGAAATTAATGTTGATAACTTTGATTTTGCTCATGAGCAAGCTACTAATGATGCTTCGATGCTTGTTAACTATCTTGTTTCTAGGCTTCAACAAGCCATGGGCAATCCATCTCTCCAAAGTGAAGTGCAACGGCAGCTCCGTGCTCACGGGATTCTCCAAGCTCATCACCATGACGAGAGAACACCTAGGAAGCCTCCTTGTGAGACTACCAAAAGAGGTCTCTCTCCGATTCGGGAAGAAGAAGAGAATCCATATGAAGGGCTCAAGAATTTACTTCTTGATGATGCATCTCCTTCTCAAAGGAGAACTCAAGAGCCTCCACCGAAGGAACGAGAAAGAAGCGAGTCTCCCGCCACCTCGGCGGAGATGGCTCCACGAAGACGGCGGGCTAAACGCTGTCCATCACCACCAAAGCGGAGAAGACCATCACACTCTTCTCCACGCCATAATTCAAAGAGGGATGATAAAAAGCAAGAGAAGAAAAAGGAGAGAAAGAGGACACCCTCTTCTCCATCTTCTTCATCCTCTTCCTCTTATGAAAGCTATGGTGAAGATGACAAAGATCAAGACAAGAAAAAGGCGAGAAAGAGGTCACCCTCTTCTCCACCTTCTTCAAATTCTTCACCTTCTGAAGAAAGTGATGGTGAAACCTTTGAACCATCAAAAAGAAGAGGCCATAGGAAATCCTATGCCGCATGGAAGAGGTCGTCCAAGCTGAAGAAATTCAAAGAGGGAGGGAAGAGTATCTCTTTCCTTACCTATGATGGTACCTTTGGTGCTACGGACAAAGTCTTGGCCTTTATCCAACAATTCGATGCGGCGTTTGGAGATGAGGGCTTCACGGAGTCCTCTAAGCTACTCCATGTAGCTATGCACTTTCAAAAGTTTGCCAGACAATGGTGGTCTAGCCTATGAGCCAACGGTGAAGCTCCAGAACATGGAAAACTTTAAGAGCTTCCATTATGAAGCAGTTTTTGGCCACCAATGCCAAAGACAAAGTACTCACCGAATGGCGAAGCTTAAAGCTCTCTCCCAATGAATCCATCCACAAATATGTAGACAAGTTTTGGGACCTACAACTCAAAGCCACTGTCTTCAAAAAGTTGGATTTTGGAGAGAAAAAGCAACAATTTTGTGCGGGCTTAACCGAAGAAATGGCGGAGTATGTCAACTCCCAAAGGCCACGTACCATATCGGCAATAATACACCACACTATGGTGGCCTCTCGAATCAATTTCCAAACGAGGGCTAAAAGAAATAATAAGCCCCCGAAAAACAAGGGTTCCAATGAGCCTAAGGGGAAGGACAATGTCCAAAAGTCTCCTAAGGGCAACTCCAACAAAGCTAAAGAGAAGGGACTTTACAAAGGTAAGAATAAACTCTCTCCTGAAGAGATTGATCGTTATCGTAAGGATAACCGGTGTTTCAAGTGCGGCGAACAAGGGCATGCGTACCGCGCTTGTCCCCAAAAGAACAACCGCCAAGATCCTCCTAGAGCTTCCTTGGTTGAAATCCAAGAGGAGGAGACTCACCAAACTTACCACAAAGGATCTCCTCTATGCCATGCTTGGGGAAAGGTAAGAGAACATGATGCTTTTATTCTCTTTGACCCTGGTTCTACTCACAATTGTATATCTATAGAGTTGGCCACCAAGCTAGGCATACAATCCTACGAGATGGGAGATGTCCTAGCCGCAGACAGTGCCTTCAAGGGGCAAGAAGCTTCAGTCACTCCCTTAATCGGGAAATTGAGGCTTCATGTCCAAGGCTATGTGGACAAAGAGGACTTCTTTATCTCTCCTCTCAAGCATGAGGATGTAATCCTAGGGGCACCATGGTTTGACCGCGTAGCTGCCGATGTTAAATTTCCTGAATGGAGAATCTCCTTTAAGTTCAGGGAAAAAGACATGTATATAGATGCTAAGGAAATGGGTAACACTATCCCCATTGTACATACACCAGCTTTCAACAAGTCAATAAAGAGCTCTATTTCTGTGTACATGATTTTTGTTAAAGATTCTCAAAATGAACCTAATGCTTTAGCAAAAGAAAATAAAAGCAACCAAAAGGAATTAGAGTTATCCAATTTTCTCAAGGGGTTTCAAGATGTTTTTATTGACGAAATCCCTTGTGAGCTACCTCCTAAACGAGGTAATGATGACCATGCAATTGAACTTCTTCCAGGAAGTTCACCGCCTAACAAACCTCCTTATAGAGTTTCTCAAGCTCAACAAGAGGAGATTATGCGGCAAGTGCATGAGTTAGTTGAGAAGGGTATGGTTAGGCCAAGCTCATCTCCATTTTGCTCACCTGTGCTATTAGTGCAGAAGAAAGACGGCACATATTGTATGTGTGTCGACTATAGAGCACTAAATAGGATCACTATCAAAAATAGGTTTCCCGTTCCACGGGTAGAAGACCTATTTGATAAGCTGCAAGGATCAACCTACTTCAGTAGGATTGATCTAAAAAGTGGCTACCATCAAATAAGGATAGTTAATCAAGACATTGTAAAGAACGCATTTCACACTACGTTTGGTCTTTACGAATAGATTGTCATGCCTTTTGGCTTGACCAATGCACCAGCCACATTCAACCGCTTGATGGAGATGCTATTCAGGCCTCACCGAACCTTCACTGGAGTGTTCTTTGATGATATTATCATCTACTCTAATTCACTGGACGGACACAAGCAACACCTCCAGGTAATATTTCAAGTCTTAAGAGGGAATACAACTTTATGTTAATCGAAAGAAAAGTGAGTTTTTTATAAAAGAGATTCATTATTTAGGTCACATTATCTCTCAAGATGGCATCCAAATGGATCCATCAAAGCTAGGGGTAATAAAAGTATGGCCTAATCCAAGGAATCTTCATGAACTAAGAAGCTTTATAGGTATGTGTGCATACTATAGACGCTTCATAAAAAAGTTCTCACTAATAGCAGGACCATTACTTGACCTAACAAAAAAAACGTTAGGTATACATGGTCTGCCAAGGAGAACAATGCTTTCAACAAGCTTAAAGAAAAGCTTATCTCTCAACCTGTGCTTACACTACCGGATCTCTCAAAGCCATTTGAGGTCCAATGTGACGCTTGTGGTGATTGCCTTGGAGCTGTTTTGCTTCAAGAAGGGCACGCCATAGGCTATGAGAGTCGAAGGCTCGACCCTGTTGAGCAAGCTCTAGGCATATACGAAAAGGAACTCCTTGCAGTTCTACATGCCTTAGACTCATGGAAGCACTATTTATTGGGGACTCCTTTCATTCTGCGAACGGATCACCAAAGTCTTAAGTACTTCATGACGCAGACCAAGCTCTCGGACAAACAAATGAGGTGGGCAAATTTCCTTTCGCAATTTCATTTCCATATTGCTCACATTGCTGGCAAGCATAATCAAGTAGCTGATGCACTCTCAAGATGGCCGAGAGTGAATGCGGTTTCCATAGCAACTCACAATGATCTATCTTCAATGATAGATGAGTATGCTATTGATCCCGATTTTAAAGATGTGATTTCAGCCCTTGCATTAGGGAAGCAAGAAGAACCATTTACTTTACAAGATGGTTATCTTCCCTATGGCAATAGACTATGCGTTACTAACTCACTACGTGAGAAAGTAATGTATGAATCTCATGCTCCACCTTATGAGGGGCATAGAGGGATTCAGTCTACCTTTAAGGGAATTGAAACATATTTCTATTGGCCTACCATGAAAGTGAACATACAACAGTATGTTTCTAAATGTGTGGTATGCCAAAAGACAAAATTTGATAGAGGGAAGCAACTTGGATTGCTTCAACCCTTGCCAATCCCTAATTCACCATGGGAGAGCATATCCATGGACTTTATCTTTGGATTGCCTAAGTCTATCCATGGGAATACGGGAATATGGACGATAGTAGACAAGTTCAGTAAACAAGCTCATTTTATACCTGTCAAAAAGACTATCAAAGCCCATCAAATGGCAACCCTCTTCATTTCACAAATCTTCAAGTACCATGGCTTGCCAATGTCCATAGTGTCGAATAGAGATCCTAGAATGACCAGTAATTTCTGGAAGGGTCTCTTTGAGAATTTAGGGACAAGGCTAAACTTCTCTTCGGCCTATCATCCACAAACGGATGGCCAAAGTGAAATAGCTAACCTAACCATTCTCGATCTACTAAAAGCCTATGTAACGGAAGTAGATCAAAGATCCCAATGGGAAAAGCACCTTTCGAGGTAATTGAGGGAAAATCAAAAAGTCCCTTGCTACTTAAGGTACATGGGAAGATCTTCGCTGTAGATGAGTATAGCCGAGATCTACAAGAATATTTTCAAAAGATTAAGGATGCTATCTCTATCTCACAGCAAAGGCAAAAGGTTGCTGCTGACAAGCACAGAAGATCCCAACCCTTTAAAGAAAATGATTGGGTCTTGTTAAAGTTTCCCAAGGCTCGATTAAGGCACACGACGGGCAAGAATCCTACGGGCCACCAAAAGTACTATGCTAAACTAGCAAAAAGGTACTATGGTCCCTTCCAGATTCTTAGGCCAATCAGCGAGATGGCCTATCAACTCAAGTTGCCCAATCATTCGCTCATACACAATGCTCTCCATGTGAGCCTATTAAAGCCTTACAAAGGAGAGCCACCTTAAGAACCAACTATTGTAGACCCGCCGGAGATCGAGGACCAAGAGGAGGTGCTGCAGCCCGAGTCCATTCTCCAACATGAAGACAAGGTATTAAGAGGCGGTAAGACTATCCGATGATATCTTATTAAGTTTAAGAATTATCCTTTTGAAGATGCTAGATGGATGCAAGGCATACAATTAAAGGATAACCTAAACCTTGTCAATGCTTACAATGCTTCCCAAGAGTAAGTAAATGTACAAAATGTTAAAAATGAACAAATTTTTTGTCTTATAAGACTCTCTTTTTCTTTATTTGTGCACAAAAATGAAGTAGTATGCATGCTTAGATCAAGTTTGCGGAGACGACGTCTCCCAAACACCAAGTAGAGCTTGTCACTCTACTATGGAATACTGATAGGACTGATGTGCAGACATGCTTGTGGCAGCCTCAGGCTCTCAAGCGCCAAATGGACTAGTCATCCATTGTGGAATGATGTCGTAGGGTAACATAGGGATCCTGTACCCGCTAAGAAAAGGACTCATGAACATGCTTTATCTTCTCTACACCATAGTCAAGGACGACTATGATTTCAAGAGAGAGGTAATGTCATAATAATCAATATCTAATTCTCCTAAATGATTTTCTCATATTAAACTGATCATTTAATGTGGAAAAGTGCCAGGGGAGAAAAAGCTAGAATATTGGTTAAGCTAGCAGACCGGCCATAGTAGGGATCCAAAGGAAAGAAAATAGGGATCCAAAGGGGGGGCCATCTGCAAAAGAGCCATGTGCAACAATGGGCTAAAAAGACCCTAAGGTTCAGCCCATTAAGACTTCCAAAATGCTAAGGTTCCAAAATTCAAAGGTTGTGTCCAAAGGTCAAACCTAGGGGAAATTGGATGCTTTGTGTGTACCAAAAAAGTCTTTGCAATCCCTACATGGGAGGGGGCGAGCCCTTCTTCTAGGGGATGAGAGAGAAAGTCACACACACACACTCCCTTTACACAAAGGGAATTAGGGACACATGTCAGCTCCCTAGCCCAGATGTCCACAAGGTGTGCCCAATTCCTATTGGATGGCCTTGGAGGTGGACCAATGAAATTTAAACTAGAGTAAATCTAGTTTAATTAATTTAAAAAACACTTAATAAAAGAACCAATGAGAATTAAGTCTCCTAGAAGACTATTGGGCAGTCTCCCAAGGGATCCAATGAGCATTCAGGAGCCCAATGGCTTGCCTGATTCTTATTGGCCAGGAGGAAAAGGGGTCCAATGAGAGTTTAGTTTAATTATTTAATTACCTAAAGCTCTCACAAAAGGGGAAAGGGGGACACATGTCAAAAGGCTATCACTTATGCTGCTTAATGGTGATAGGCTAGCCTTGGGGAGGTCCCATGGGATGAGAGCAAGAGAATTTAGCAAGAGGGCTCGCCCAAGAGAGAGAGGGGGCTGATTTTTGCAAGGCATTATCACACACACACTCACACACAGTCTATGTGTGAAGCAAAGAAGACTATCTCTTCCCAAGCTTTAATGGAGAGCTCATCACCTACTCCAAGCTTGTGAGATAGAAGCCTACATCAACACTCTCTTGGCATGTGGATGCAAATCCAACCAAGAGCCAAGCTTCAATGCATGCTCATCTCCTCTACCAAGCTAATTACTAAGCTAAGCTATGCTAATATGAGTGATTATGTAAGGAGATGTACATCTTTCTCGTAAGATACTCCTTCTTCCTCTCAATCTACTCTCATACCCTGCTAGCTCTCACCATCTTCGAAGGTGTGTGAGGTCTTGGGTCTGAGAACGGGGATAATTAAAGTTGTGTTTGTTAAGTGTTTTGCTTAGTGCATGAAGCTTTCATCTTCATTGCACTAGCTAGTCTTGAAGGAACACAAAGAATTGTATTGTACAATGTCTCTCTTGATGGGAGAAACCATAATACAAAGCCTTTTGGAGGGGGGACCGGCTCCATGCAAATCCGGTCCTCAACTGTTGTCATTAGCTAAATTTCTCTCTCTTTTGAAAGTATTGTCGATGCTATCTAACTAGGTGTTATGCTTTTTGTTGCTCTCTCCACCCAAGCACTCTTGTAATTCTCATTAGGAATCTATTCTAATGAAATGCCCACTATGTTCATGCTAATTTCCGCTACACATAAGTTATTAGGCCATTAAATGTTACACATCGATAGAAAAACTAGAAGTAATGAGAATGATAGGCATTGGAATAATTTGAATAGATCCAATTGCAACTCGAATAGATCCAATTTCAACTCAAGGCCCAAACCCTACCCCTAGCAAGTTAACAAATCCCTTTGAAGAAGTGGAAGATATGGCTAGGTTTACGTCTAATCCAGCTAGAGGGGTTGAAACAACAATTTTTCCTTGATATCTGAACCCAAACCTTGAAACCTTGCAATCCCACAGTGACAAGGGAACATGAATTATATAGAGGATAAATCCCTATCACAAAAATACCATATGCAACCCCCATAGTGTCACGAATGCCCAGTTATTCTTACTCTTATGCCAAGGAGGGCAAAGGACCAACAATGATGACAACCGCAGTAGTATTCCTCTTTATGGAAAGGATGAAGACTGAAATAAAATTTGTAGTGGAACCACCTGTTGATAGAACCTATAGAGGATACAGGTTGGAAGAAGCATTTGACGCCAGATCAAGACATAAACAAGGACCTGTAAGAGGAGAGGGACGAGGAGATTCTAAAGTAAGGCTGGTAGATCACAGACGTGTTAGACCCTCTCAAGTCCAAAAATGTGTTAACAAGAAATGTTCAGGAGAAAGAGACCCTAGAGATCACATGGCAGCATTCTTGAGAGTGATCCAAGTAGAAGAGTTCACGGACTTTGATACACAGTTTGCTACATTTGGACTCACCTTAGAGGAAGACGCCTCCACTTGGTTTGATTCTATTGAAAGATAGGATTTTCAGACCATACAAGACGTATTTGATGAATTTGTGGAGGAATTCTCTCAAAGAAGGATAGCTCACAATACGGTCTCACAAATCCATAAGTTCAAGCATAAAGAGGGAGAATTTGTTAGGATTTGCATATGAAGAAGAGTTCAACTCTGAATGAGGTTACCAAGGAAGCTTTATACTTAGTAGACAATTATGTAGTCTATAAGGAAGGTGACTACAAGGACTTAGATGATGATTTGTCATCACAGCATAGTGGAACAAAATGTGTACAAAAGAGTGAAGCAGTTGGGAGTCAGGAAAAACTCATTGCAGAAGTGCTCAAAAGAATAATCCCGTTTGCGAAGCCACAGGATACGCAAGCAAAATGGTGTGCCATTGGAAAAAATGGACCGATCATGTAACAGAGGAATGTTACTTTAACAAGGTATGTGTGTGTGTGTGTGTGTGTGTGTGTGTGTGTGTGTGTGTGTGTGTGTGTGTGTGTGAGAGAGAGAGAGAGAGAGAGAGAGAGAGAGAGAGAGAGAGAGAGAGAGAGAGTATGTCCCTCTAACCCAAGTAGCACCTCATCAAGTACCACCAATGCCTAGGTATACAATAGGGAACTTTCGCGGATGTGTAGGGGTTGAACGGCCACAACCAGTCTTGGGGAAACAACCACCCCTTCCAGGTGGGAGATGAGTGGGTGTAAGGTATACGCCTACCATAGAGGAACAAGAATTAGTGTATGTGCCTATGTATTATGAAGAACCGAGTGGATATGTGGCGAGCCAAGTATACTATCTACCAAAAGAGATAAGAGCACCAGAATCATGGAGGGTGACTGGAAATGTTGGACCAATAATTGCCACACATGCTGCAGGTAAACGCAGATATAACTTAAATGAGATAACACTGATGTTAATCGCACTTGGAGGGCTAGCAGGACCAAGGCCTACTTATCAAAAATGAGGAGCCCATGGAGGACCTCAACAACCAAAAGGACCGTGTGACAAGTGTGAAGCAACGGGGCTGAATCAGAGAGCTAACCAAATCTGTAAAGGGAGGGACTTCTTTCTTCCATAAATAGAGGAATTTGAGGCAGGGACCCAAGTGGATCTGGATATTCATTCTTATTAAGGGGAATATAGGATCCATAAGATCTTTAGAGAGTCAACCTCAATCTTTGAAAACCCTACCTTCATACATGGGTGAGTAAGAAGCAAGGTCTGATGTGAAGGTTGTGCAAATAGAAAGACTTTCTTTAAAAAGGATGATGGAACCGATGGCTTGCACCATCACGTTAGCTAAGCTTCTTAGGATACAACCAAACTTATGGGTGACTGTTGGGAAATACTTAGAGAAGTTTGGAGTCAAGGACACAAATTCAAGGATTCAATAAGGGATTTGAGAACTAGAAAAACCTCAATTGAACACAAGACCTCTGCCCTTAAACAAGGTTGGAGACTATTACAAAGGTGAAGATGGCAATACTATGCTTCCAGTAGAATTCCAAAGTGTAATAACAATGGAAATTCTTGATAGTGGAGTTGGTTTTGCTATTTCCACCAAGGAGATTTAGAAAAAAATGGGGGAAACTAGCCTTAAAAGCTACCAGGATGAAATTGCAACTAGCCGCCGATGGATATACTGAGAGAGCCCTAGGGCTTCTAGAGAAAGTGATTGTGCTTTCTTGCAGCATTGAGTATGAGCATACTTTTGCTATAGTGGATTTTGGCAAGAAGAGCAATTATGACATCATACTTGGATGAACCTTTATGAGACAACTCAAGATGGTTCAAGACTAGGGGTATGATCACATATACCTCAAGCACATGAAAACCACAACACACATAAATCTAAAAGACCACAACTACAAAGATGTGAACCAAACACTAGTGGAGGAATTTGATTCATCTACATTAGCAAGGTCGGAGCTTCAAGCTTGGTTAGGCAATCCCAAAGAGCTATAGATGTGTGCCAGCATCAAATTTTGGAATCTTGTAGTGAGAAGAGTGTATATTGGAAAGAGCACTTGAAGATAAGGAATACATTCCTAAGCCAACCTTTTCTAGAAGATGCCCTTGAGCCATTGGAGTGGACCCAGATACTAGCAACCCTAGATGTGTGTTCTATTTTAGATGGCCCCACTACAAATTTTTGTGACAGGGATGGATATGATGTGGTTCCTTACTATATGGTCAGTATGGTGTAGGGGGAAGACCGAGAGAAACCCTTAGAACAACCCATGATTGATGAGATGGAGAAATAAGCAGAAGGAGAGTTTTACAACTCTCTAGAGTAATTTGAACGCGAGGATGATGTGGACAATGAGTGCTTGGAAAATCTGAGTGACCAAGAGGAAACATGAGTAGATGTTTGGTTTTACGAGTTTTCAAACCAAAAGCCTAGACGTCAAGAGCACTACAAGAAAAAAAGAGCTAGAGTTAGAGTGAGAGAGATCACCATGCCTAGGATAAGGGACAAAACACAGTTTCTGATGCTTGTAAAAGTTGATGATTGTATCAAGGAAAAAATATTAGGGAGATACTCTCAGGCCCAATATCCAAAAACAAAAGCAAGAATGAAAAAACAAGCTCAAGAGTCTGAAACAAAACCCATGAAAACAAAGAAACCTGGGTAGGATAAAAATGGAGAGCCTTTGAAGTGGACCAAGGTAGAGAGAAAAGAGAAGTACAAAGAGCTTAAGAAAACTCTCAGGGAAGTATGGAGAAAAAAAGTAGAGAGTGGTGAAGGAGATATTGAGAAGAATGAGGACAAAATGAGTGTGCCATCCCACTACAAAAATTTCACCATACAAGAAAGGAAGATAGTGATGATGCGACCTCTCTGGGAGCCAAGGGACAAGGAGTCTTATGATGGACCCGAGGATGCAAAAAAGATAGACTTGGAAGAACCACAAGAAGAGCCACGACCAGCCTACATCGCAATGGATCTAAGTCCAACATAGGAAGAAAAGCTCATAAGTCTTCTCAAGGAGTACAAGGACGTGCTCACTTAGTCATACAAGGACCTGAAAGGAGTAGATCCTACAATATGTTAGCACACAATTTCCTTAAAACCTGATGCCAATCCTAGCCAATAGAGACCATACACATACAATGATACATTCACTAAAAGCATCAAAGAGGAGATTGATAAATTAAAAGACGTTGAGTTCATCTATGAGATAGACACACCGACTGGATATCTCCCATTGTGGTGGTACCTTAAAAAATAGTAAATTACAAGTGTGTGTGAATCTAAACAAGGTTAATGTAGCAACGATAAAGGGATAACTATCCCTTGCCTCTTACAGACCATGTCCTAGAACTAGGAGCAGGCAAACGGGCATACTCCTTCTTAGATGGGTTCTCAGGTTACAACCAGCTTGCAATTGCCCCTTAGGATCAATAAAGGACAACATTTTCCAAAAAATGGGGTATGTACGCATAAAGGGTTATGCCTTTTGGCTTGACAAATGCCCTAGCAACATTATAGAGATTGATGGTACATGCCTTTAGGGAGTACTTGAGAATTTTCTTGGAAATTTACATGGAATCTGACTTATGTATACACTCTCTTTTGAGATAGGAACATACCAAACACCTCAAAAAAGTGTTTGAGAAGTGTAGGACTTACCGGATCTATCTTAACCCAAAAAAATGCATATTCATGGTTCAACAGGGCATTATCTTGGGGCTTATTGTCTCAAAAAATGGGATAACAACTGAATTGGATAAAATCAAGGTGATTGTAGAAATGCCTAAGCCACAAAATGAAAATTAGGTACAATGCTTCATGGGACACTATGGGTACTACAGGAGGTTTATACATATGTATGCAGTCATTGCCCAACCTCTGTATAGACTTATAGTAGCCTTTGAATGGACGACCGGGTGTGAGGAATCATTTGAGAAATTGAAGAAATATTCATATCTGCTCCAATATTGATAGCACTAGAGAAGATCTTTCATGTTCATATAGATGATTTGGCATTTGCTATTAGATGCATCTTGGCTCAACAAGGAGAGGGAAATATAGACCTTCCAGTCTGCTATGCAAGTAGGCAACTCAATAGTTCTGAAAAGAATTACACCACTACAAAGAGAGAGGGTTTGGGAATGATATATGCTATTAAGAAATTTTGGCATTATCTCCTTGCAAACAAATTTGTTTTTTCTATTGATCATCAAGCTCTCCTATACCTCATTAAAAAACCATGAAATACAGGGCAAATTGTACGATGGTTTACCGTCTTGCTACAATTTGAGTTTACAGTTGTGGTTAAAAAATGGAAGACACATCTACAAGCCGGTCATCTTTCCAGATTACAAAATGGAGAAGCTCCAAAAGAAATAGACGATGACATTTTGGACGCTTATCTTTTCAACATTGAAATGATCCCTAAGTGGTTAGAGGAGATTGTCACCCTACTATGATATGGATGAGAGTTCAATAGAATAAGCCAAGAGTGTAAACGGAAAATGGTTCGACAAGCAAGATATTTCCAACTACTTGGTGAACATTTGTATCATTTAGGGATCGATAACATTTTGCACTTATGCATAAGTTCGGAGGAATATGACTGTTACCTTCAAGAAGCACATGTTCAGGACTTAGCATTTCATTGTGCACAAACAAAAACATATAAGTGCTTGAAACAATTAGGGGTTTATTGGCCAACCATGAAAACAGATGTTCAAGAGTACATTACTTATTGTAATTCTTGTAAGCCTAAACTACTTGCGGAGCATGCTAACCTATATTAGGTAACAATTGCACCAAGATGGGGCCAATATATAATTGACTACTTGACAACAAGGAGGTTTCTTGAAAATAACTCTAGAGCAAGACATAGATCTATATAAATAAAGGTACGAGATTATGTACTAATTGAAAATCAACTCTATAAGAGGTGGAAAGACAATCAACTTTGGATATGTGCAACTGAAGGTATGTACTTTCCAGTCCTAGAGCAAGCACATGAAGGAATCAATGGAGGCCATTTCTCAAGGGACAAGACGACAAAAATTGTCTTGACCACAGGAATATGGTGGCCTACATTACATATGGACGCCGACGAATACGTCAAAGGATGTGATTCCTGCCAGTGTACTAAAGTACCAATACGAAGAGATGAGACGCCACTAAGGCCAATGATGGGAGCCAGATCATTTGCTAAGTGGGGTACAGATTTTGTTGGACCAATCTCACCACCCGCTTACAGATCTCATGCCCAGTATATCATTGAAGCTACAGACTATCTCACAAAATGGGTTGAAGCTAAGGCCACACAAAAAGCAGATGCAAGGGCCACTACACAATTTCTATATAAAAATATATCTGTTAGATAATGGCCTACCCATAGAAATCATTAATGATCGTGGCACACATTTCATCAATGAATTGATTGCAAGTCTTTTTAGATGAATTCATGGTGATCCACAAGAAGTCTGCTCCATACCACCAACAAGGGAATGGACAGGTTGAAGCCACAAATAAGACTCTATATGATTGTCTTGACCAAAATTGTATCACATTCACAAACGGATTGGGACCAATAGTTACACTCAACACTGTGGGCTTATTGAGTAGCCTACAAGACCTCAATTGGCACAACACCATACAACATGGTGTTCGGACTTAATGCTATATTGCCTATGGAGTCCCTGATCCCAACACTCAGAGTGGATAAACAACTCAAATGGATAGGCCATGAACTGTCTTCCAGGCTAGATGACCTTCAAAAATTAGATGAGCTTCGCCTAAAGGCTGTAGCCTCTATCTATGCTCAAAAGAGAAGGCAAAAATAATTTTTTGATAAGCATGTATGCTCTAAAGAGTTTAAAACAAGAGACGGTGTCCTGGTTTATACGTTAAAACAACATGCTAAGAAGCTTTAAAAGCAAGAGATGGGACCCTTTGTGATCAAAGATTTATCACCAAGTGGGGCCATCAAGCTTGCTACATTGGATGGTGAAGAAATTCCTAACTGGATTAGAGATTGTCGGCTTATAAAGTATCATTTACCACTACATAGAAAATACTGGAAGGGTATTTTTTTCTATGATTTAAGTTGATTGCGTTTGATTGCAAAAAATTCCGGGTAAACCCAAATGTATAGGCCCTTATTTAATGTGAGTCTACAAAGAGATGAGGACAGATGTCAGAAATGAACCTCTAGGTGTGTGTATATATGTAAAAATAGCAACTTTTATGCAAAAAACTGAGGAAAGCAGAGTCATCCGGCCAAAAACATGGAAAGCAAGTATACATAGAGGATTATTGTGCTATTTTGATTTATTGGTATTTTTTGGTTTACTTTTGTTAATTTTCTTTTTTTCATTAATTTCAAGAGAAAAACAAAGAAAAATAGAAAACTCAAATGAGATGGAGATGGAATGACAAAAGGAGAGACAGGAGTGATCAGCATGTCAAGGATAACATACAGTGAAGTTGGGGTGCAATTATGGAAAAGTTGCGGAAAGCGCGACTCTAGCAATTTTTGGACGAAATGACAAGTTTTTCAGAAATGGGACAAATGGAGTCCAAATGAAGAAATTTTTGAGCTTAAGGTGCACCTCACAGAAAGATAGGAACACATGTCAAATTTCATGACAAGTGACCTGAGAACCTCGATATAAGATATTTTGGGCCCACTTACTACCTCATTTCTATTATTCACAAGTGAGAAAGAGCCAGAGAGACCTAGAGTGCGTGGATCTTCTATGGCTTCATACGATGCACATAGGACACCAGTCAGCCCCAGACATGAGAGGTAGGCTCCTCACCATAAGCTCTACTTGCTCTACACTAACTTCATCGCGAAGAACCAACGAAAAGGGAAATGGGGCATCGCCGGGAAGAAGTCGAACGGTACTGTCACGCAATAACCACTAACCCAATTGCTACAAAACTTGATGGGGGGGGTTAACCATAGGCTAGGGGAACAAATCTATGACCTCCTACACTGATTTAGTTCAGCCAAAAAAACCCTAACTCTCGAGAGCCTGCAGAAGCCATCTGGAAAAAGTAGTCGGAATGCCGCCAAACTTCATGAATAAGTACTCCTCGAGGTTCCCTATAAGCCTATGCAAATGCCTGCATGAACAAACCACCAAAAGATGGTCCAAACACCAAATTAGGCTTCGGATACGTGGCTCTCACGGCCAAACGGTGCGTCTGTTTGCTATTTGAGCAACAAATTATGCATACCCTAAACATGAAGTACACAAAATTTCATGAGATTTGGAGCCAATGAGGATGGCTAATACCCAAAAATGCAAATTCTAGGCTAAATCTCAAAAATTGGCTTTACACCTATCAAAAGTGCTCCAAATCAAGTCAAAACAAGCACAAAGCATGCACTCAATGCATACAAATGTTTAATTTACAAGTGTAGAGATCATACACGTATAATGTCTAGCTCTCTCATAGACAAGTTCTATCAGCATTTTGACCATCCACAATTGTACTTCATGGTATATACATCACATACATAAAGTTTGGGCACATTTGGGCATGACTTGACCATCATACAACTCATTTTGAAAATCAAGGATCCAAAAACACATTCTGTGGTCTTGGCACATGAACCCTCATTCAAATTCCATTTCAGGCTCAAGTTGAGAAATGGAAAGAAGGTGAGCAGACAAAAAGTGCAACTCCGCCACCTTCACCACCAGGCTCCTCTACTCATCCTCCAAGTCCAAAGCCGTCTACATGCCACGTCTACATGCCAACCACAACACTCACTAGAAAAGACTGAAGAGGCATCATCATCACCAAAAGACAAGGAAAAAGAAGAAATAAATACTTATAAAGACCTCCTTCAAGCAGTATACACATCGGAAGAGGCTTCTGAGGTGGTCTATAGAACTCCAACCCCACCATGGGTTGGTAGGAAAGAGCAAGTAAGGGAGGAGATTCCTAAAGAACATGTGAGAGCTGGCAGATCAAAAGAACCGCAAGTAGACCAAGACATGCAGAGGAGAGCACAAGAAAGGCAATCCCCACAGCCTGGAGTACTAGGGTTGGGTCCAAATTCCGCATGCACCACAATGGAAACCTTTAACCAGCCCATGGAGAACCCCTCTAGCAGGATTACTGTTGAGTATGGGACACCAAGTTCCCTTTTCAAGCCTGATCCCTAGACCATCAACAAGAAGCCTGGTTGCAGCAAATGAAGAGGATGTGAGAGCCGCATATCAAGTACTAGACAAAATCAAAACACGGTCTCTAACACTGGCTGAAGAAAATAGTATGTTGCATACCAGGGAAGCAGATATGCAAATAGAGCATGATCACCTCACAAACACAATCCAAATGACGACCCATAAAGTTGAGGCAGTAGAACAAAAGCTTGAGACTCTCAGTAAGACACTAAGAGATGCCAAAAGCGAACGAGACACTCTGACACTGCAAATGGTGGAGGTTTTTCATGAAGTAAAGATTCAACAGGAAGAAAAAGTGAGATATACCCCTCCCCGGGGGTCTATGCACAAAACATACAATTTACACTTTTATAAAATTTTCAATATACATCAGAGTTGCAAAAGCATTTGCATAGGGGAGGAGTTCTCAGTGCCCAACCAAGCATGGAGTTTAAGCCATGAGCCAGATTGCATTCAGAGGTACCTAGCGACTAGTGCTACCCCTGAATGGGTGTTATGAATGAAAGCATACTCAAGAAAAATATAACATTGTGGAGGGTGAATATATATGCACACCAGGTTGGGGGAAGAGAGAGAGAGAGAGAGAGAGAGAGAGAGAGAGAGAGAGAGAGAGAGAGAGAGAGACAAAATATAGTGGAGGGTGAAATAGAGTGCAGAGAGACATGAGAAGATGACAACGGAGAATCTTTAAATGCCCATCTAAATGGAACAGGCAACCATGTAATAATGCAATGACAAAATCTAGGTCTACCATAACATCAAAAAGTTTATGACAAAACAACTACAAGAGCACTGGACCCTGTGTAAGGATCAAGCAGTCCACCCATCCACTTCCGCTCTACTATAGATGGAGAGAATTTCACTTCGTCGGGAGCGAGCCAGAAACCTCCAACCTACCTGAGCCAGACATAGGCTGAGGCCGCTTCGCCTCCCTCCATGAACCTGATATCTGAAAGGATCCCAAGTACCAGAAGGTGGTAAGGTATCAACACCAACCATACCACTTTAGGTGCCACACCTCTTTGATGCCCAAAACCGGGTGTTTAGGCAAAGCCAAGGAAAAATCCCCGACGCGTTAACCGTGTAGGTCATTCAACCCCCGATGCACTAACCGTGTAGATGAGCCTAACAAAAAGAAGAAGACCTAGGCAACACCCCCAATCCAGCAAAGTCCTAGGTCAACGACCCTTTAGTCTAAGGCTAAGCGATGTAGGCGATCCTAGTCCTGTAGCGACATTGCCATGAGAAACATAACACATGAGTCCAATCACAATAGCACTTCCCATATGCACAAACAATCTTTTCTAAGCAGCTAGACTAAATAGGGTCTCTACCCTTACACGTCTACCATAACATCTCGAGCACTTCATGATTTAATCCCAAAGCCATAAACCATAATCCAATCACATCACACGGGCCAGCACTCCATCCAACTTGGGTGAGGCACGACCAATCCTGCATAACCACTTTAGAAAGTAACATGGCTGCAAAAATTTTGGCAGCATAACCATATCCAAAAAAAAAAACCATGAACCACACTGGCTTACACCATAGAATATCAACCATAATTCATAAGGGAATCTCAGCCCTTAACCATGAATCATAATCACACTGAACTAACTCCCAAACTTGGAGTTTGACACATCTCCTGCAATCAACTGGAGTCCACACACATGTGACCGACGAGATTCTTTCATGCATAAAAAGAGTCCGACCAGCAACTAATCATGATATACAAATCCAATTTTGACAACATCCAACCATGCAAAGTTGATGCATCACATCTGCACTTCACCTCCCTAGCATATAGAGCTAGTTTCGACCTAGGAAGGTGGAAAGCAATCACAACCACGCATATGAGGCATCCACATCAATCCATGAGTTCCCATACATCATATGATAACTTTTTTGTTAAGTATGGAGCCTGATTTACCCTTTGTAATTTTCTGTGGTAAAAGCGCACATTTGTAAGGCCCCCATTATGAGGAGAAGCCATCGTGTGTGAAGATAAATCACTCACCGGAAACCAAAATTTTCACAGTCAAAAACCAGGGGCAACTTTAGGGGCCTCGGGGGCGGAAGCCCCCGAGACGGAATATTCCTTTTTGTCGAAATATTATAGCCAGACGGCGGTCGAAAAGTGGTCGAAAAACAACCGTCGGTTGGCCGGTGGCCGGTGGCCGGTGGTCAGAAGTCAATGGTCGGTGGCCGGTGGCCAAATTCAAAAGCGGACTTGTCTTCTCAAGGGCGGCCACACATGGGCGGATTGGAGGGTCCGATTTGGACTTATTCACACAAGGGCGGCTACACATGGCTGCCTCTCATAAGAGAGGACAGCCCTTTTGGCCTATAAAAGGAGGCCATTTCTACACACATTTCAGAGTGTGTGAAGTTGATGCAACAAGGTGAGTGTGAGGTGGTGAGAGTGAAGCAAGGCGGGAGCTCCATTAAGGGTATAATCCCTTTGTAAACTACTTCTTGTTTTGAAGTACTAAAGCCATTGAGTGGCTGCTTTCCCGTGGACGTAGCCCACATTGGGTGAACCATGTATATCGTGTGTACTCTCTCTCTCTCTCTACTCTATAATCTCGTGTATGTAAATTTGTCTCTCTCCATTAAGTAATCTACTCAATTATCTATTTAGCTACGTCTTATTTCCTAACAATTTTGTCACCATAAACATGATGCAAAACAGCTCTGACCTTTAGGTCAACCATAAACCATAACTTCACACATATGCAAAAAATAATTTTTTGGTATTTTCGGAGGCATGCAAAATATGCAATTAAAATTATTTGACCTCAGAACAATGCATCAAGATGAGCTCCATAATATAGACTATCACTCTATCACATCACTTCACCCATATGGTACTCACATAACAAATGGTAACCCCAAAAGCATTAGGAAGTGAATGGGGTATAGAAGGGCCTTTTTATTTGGCAGTTTAAGGGAATTCTTAAAGCTTAAGCCAAGTTTGACCAAGTCTAAAAGAGAGGGAAAAAAAGCCTATGCTGAGATTTTTTAAAAAGCCATTTCCATACTTTGAGTTTGAAAATAGTTTATTTAGTAACCCAAAAGAGAGGGGGGTAAATGAATTTCCAAATGTCCTTTTCCCACCCCTCTTCTCTCTTTAACATATAAAACACTCTTTCTCACTTAGAACTCATTAAAGGAGGCACTTTTTAGCCCCTCTGCCAAAAAATTAGATTTTTCACATTCTCTCACTATATTGTCTCTCTAAAATGTGAGCCAACTCTCTCTCTCTCTCTCTCTCTCTCTCTCTCTCTCTCTCTCTCTCTCTCTCTCTCTCTCTCTCTCTTTCCCCTCTTTTCTCTCATGTCACTTCCTCTTCCAATCATTAAGGAACATTCTTGGCTGTCCCTTTCTGAAAAAGTGCAGATCCTTCAAGGTTGCAGATCTGTCCTCTCTTCCACTTTCTCTTCCTTTATTCTCTCTCTCTCTCTCTCTCTCTCTCTCTCTCTCTCTCTCTCCCTCCCCCCCCCCCCCCCCCCTCATGCTTCTCCTACTCCAGCTCCAATTGAGTGCAATGGAAAACTCCACTACCTCTGTGTGTTGCAGCATTTCTCTCTCTATAGTCATGATGAACAATTCTAATTCAAAGGAGATTGAGTTGCACTCCCTCTCTTTCTTTCCTCCACAACATAATTTTTTTCTCTTAACTCTGAGTACTCTCCACTTATTTCCTCCATAGCTACCTTCACCTGCTTGTAGTAGTCACCATTACACATTCTCACTAATTTGCTTGATTAACTAACACAATGTCATTCAATCCCCCACCACTGCAAGACATTACTAACAAATCAAAACGATATCGATTAAACACTGATTTAGAGCAGGAGTATGCAATTGTGCGACTTGGCACATCTAATCCCAATGTTGGAGACCAACTACGGAACCATGGATGCAAGGAAATCAACTTATGGGTTGATGGCCATATTTTCCCTTGTGATCCAATGACCAATGCATCACCACCTTTTCGTAATGTCATTGAGATACTGCGATTTACTGGAGATGGGAGAGACGGACTGTTTGGCTACTGCTAGAGATTACATTCAGCTTTTTTCAATAAAGGGAAGCAAAAAAACATCTCTGTGCTTCCTATTCTTCATTGCAAGAGAAGTACGTGAAAGACATTTAGTAATTCAGAGAGGAAGCCAATGAGAAGACGAAGCAGCTTAATGACAAGATGTCAAAGCTTATTACAAAGGCAGAGCATCAAAAAATGGAGCAAGAGCGTCGTCTAGACAATTATGTTCAGCTACAACACACTACACGTAATATGTGCCAGCGAATCGATCATCTCACACACATTCCATTGGGCTATCACATTTTGCAAGTGCAAGAGACATGCGATGTCTATGCTTTCTTCAAGCAATGGAGCTCGAATGAAACGTATCCGTCAAACTCGATAGGAATACAAATGCAAGCTTCTAATTTCGTACATTTTTTGTAGGTTGCTGTAATATTATTTCAATATATAGAAACTTGGCTCGGACCATGATGGGAATCGAGTCCAATGCTGAAACGATCGGACATACTCTGCTACAGCATATCATCAAACCAAAGGAGTTAGTGGAGCTATTGGATGAGCCATCCAATGCTGGCATTGCTAAAGTTTTGAGCCAAAAATATTTCAATGAGCTGAAGAACATTGTTTCACCTCAGGAGATGATGGAGGTGTGTGACAACGCAGGAATAAGTTTCAAGGCCTACGAAGCTTTGTATAGGCTTTTCACACTAGGTCACCAGAGAAAAAGGTTTGTTTAGGTTGTTGCCAACACCTTACAGTGTTAGCGTCGCAAAAAGGTGCGCCAATAATGATGTTGCAAGCTTGTTGAGTGGATTTCAATATGTGGAGGATGTCTTGCCACTAGAAGAGAACAAATCTTTTTGTTACAACGAGTCCAATAATGTCTATGTTGACTTGTTGAAGCTCCAAGAGCCAATGATCATATTTTATGGGTTGACACAGGAAGAGTGTGATGGCAAAGTTATATTTGTGATGAAGCTTGATGAGTGTCAGATTGTCAAAGGTCAATGGCTCAAAAGGGTAAGCGTTATGCTTATGAACAGAGCCTTGGTGGGCGTTGATGTTGAGCTAAATGCCAGCGAGAAGGGAAACACCTGTTTAGGTGTTCAATCCGAGAAGAATATTTGGTGGCTGGTAGCTTTTCATCTCCCACATGAGACACATGAGTCTCTCAAATAGTATTTTAATCACACCCCAATCGTTGACATCATTTGGAAACAACAAGAAGGACAACGATTTGCAAGTTTCAGGTCTGGGTACGTTTCAAGTGGAGTGGCATTTGGCAAGAGACTTGAAAAATCTCAAGTGTATGTTAGGATGCAAGCAAGGTGCAATGACCCTCTTTCCATGCATTTATTGCTACCATAGTAAAGTCTCATTAGGAACTGAGGGCAAGGGTAAGGGTAAGGGTGGCAAAGCTACAGTCAACTCTGCAAAAGGTAAGGGTTAGGGTAAGGGTGGCAGAGCTGCAATCAATTCTACGCAAGGTGTGACCACTACACAAACAGTGGGTAAAGCACTCCAACAATGGTTTCAAGGTATCCTCAGTTGTAACCAGATTGTACCCCCTAATCGAGACATGGATGATCCAAATTGGGATCCTATTCTACCGATTCCTCTGATAAATATGCATGTGTGCACTCTTCATGCCCGTCTACGAATTCTTGACAAGTTGTTGATGCTCCATATTAAGTATGCTTGGAATATGGAGCCTGCAAAAAGAAGGGAAGAGTGTATCCGAGAACTTGAATCTATTCTATCAAGTGTTGGCCTTCATAGCGCTGCAGTAGATCTATCAAAGGATATGAAGGCATCTGGAAGTACACATGATCGTCCTAATAAAATATGTATGGGTGGTAGTAAAGCTAGGCATATGCTTTCAGACTATTCTAACTCTCAAAGTCCCAATGAGTTTCAATTGTGGAAAAAGGTGTGTGACATTACCACCTACAGAGGTAACAAAGCAGCCCTAGGAATTAAGCATGCTCGTGTGTGGAAATCTGTAGATGATATTTTTCATTTGCTTGAAAAGGCAAAACTAGCTTTTGCTGAGATATCCACTTTAAAGTTTGTAATCAATAGTTTCACAGTGCAAATGGTGGATGCCTGGGGGGAGACACACATAACACATTACATGGTGGGTTGAATACTTTGTTTTTGGATTAAAAAAAAACATCAGTGTTTGAACTAAAGGTTTATATTTTTGCAGCATATTCCTTTTGCTCATAGCTCATTTTTTCTCGACACATTCGGCTCATTGGGCATCTGGAGTAGCCAAGGAATGGAGCGGTCACACTATCAAGCAAAAGCAGTGTATTTTAAAAATACAAGGCATAGAGGTGGGAGGAAAAAGAGCAATGCCCTGCACAAAATGTTCAATTGGTTCTACAGAGTTTTAGCGGGAAGAGAAAGGAAGAATACTAGAGTGCAAAGAAGCTTGAAATGCAGAATAGAGAAAGTGGTTAGCATGAGGCAATCACAATCATATCATGCTTCTAGTGCAAAAGATCGATTTCGACGGTGGTTGGCGACAAGGCAACGAAATGGCAGACGTTGGGTGGAAAATCAATAAATTTCTGACACTAACCATTCCCATATTGAGCTTACATTGTAATGCCATGTGATTTGTTGACACCCCAATCAATGGTTTCATGTAACAAATTTTGACAATTTTGGAGTTATTTTGGATTTTTAATGGTATTATTGAGTTGTCAAGTTTTTTTTAAAAAATTAGTACTTTATAAGTCAAAACTCACAACTTGAAGTTCATTTTTCGTTTGTACATTCTAGAAGATCCACTCGAGCACAAACGCACACGCACTCACATCTTGCACCACATGGACGATTCACACAAGCAGGCTAGCATTCCGCACAACAATACCACCACAACCATTCACACCGTAGAAAATACGTAGCCGCAACCCCATGCAAAATCCACGGCTTCAAATCCACATCCTCAACCACAAGTGGATAACCGAGTGTCCCAGCCTGCTCCAAACACCCAAGAGCCTCCCCAACCATCAAATCCAGATGATCAAAGCAACATGCAACACATATTTGGAGGTCTCGATGATTTAACCCATGCCACTCGCACACCTCTTCCAGATCCCCCACCGATTTCACCTCTTCGAAGAGCAACGCAAGAAACAGAAGATGAATATCGAGGTCCGCTCAAAATCCACCGCCATCGCCTCCTGCCACAACCAATGGTGCTCAGGCCACCCCACATAATATTCCGCAAAAGTTTCCACCACGAATCAAAGAAAGAGTAATCAAGGTAATACCAATGATAGCTGACTTTCGAAAATCAAAGAAAAAAGAGAAAAAAACTTATTCCCCCCCCCCGCCCAACGGGCATTGGATAAAATAACACCCTCTCTCTCTCTCCCTCATTTTCCCTACATACCCATCTCTCCCTCTCTCCCAATTTACCCCCACTCTCATTACCGCCCCCCCCCCCCCCCCCCCCACTCTCCCGTATTCTTACACTCACCCTTTACACCCCCACCACACTTTCCGCCCCCCATTCTCATTACCCTCCCCCTTGGCCCGCCAATATTCTTTCCCCAACCCCTCCCCCCTCTTCCCCACTCGCTCGCCTCACCCTCCCCTTGGCCTCATTCCCTCCCCCTTGGCCGGCTGATATATTCCCTCACTCCCACCCATTGACTTGCTTCCCTCCCCTCGGCCTCATTCCCTCCCCCTTGGCCCGCTGATATATTCCCTCTCTCCTACCCATTGACTTGCTTCCCTCCTCTCGTCCTCAAGCTCCCATGCAAGACATTAGAACCTCCCACCCCTCTCTCTCTCACACACACATCTCCCCTACCTCACTCCATTGCCAACCACCCCCCCCCCCCCTTCCTTCACTCTCTTGTCCGGCGGTCCACAAGGCACAGCCCTCCTCCCTCTATTCCCTCTCCCTCTCTCTCTCTCTCTCTCTCTCTCTCTCTCTCTCTCTCTCTCTCTCTCTCTCTCATCCACACACCTCATCCCTCCCTCTCCCTCACAATATCTCTCTCTCAGCCCATCGCGGACCACCCTCTCTCCCACTCGGGCGCTCAGGCCGCGCAGAAAATCTCCCTCTCTCTCCTTCTCACGGACTGCGGTGGCAGTAGAACCTCACTCTCTCTCTCTCTCTCTCTCTCTCTCTCTCTCTCTCTCTCTCTCTCTCTCTCTCTCTCCATACACACGCACACACACCATCACTCTCCCCCCCCCTTTGGCACTGTGCACGAGCCCAGGACAGCACCGCTCTCTCTCTCCCACCTGGGCACTCAAGCACCGCAGCAGACAATACACACACACACACACACAATACACACACGCACACCATACCTACACACACACACACACACACACCGCACACACACTCACGCTCTCTCTCTACCCCATCTTCCCCCCCCCCCCCCCCATCTGCCTCGCGCATTAGAAGGCAGGCAGCCGATGTCAGCCACATCAACGAAATATATATATATATATATATATTGTACATATATAAATCCCCTTCCCACGAACTTTTTTGCGCACACACATACATATACATACACACACACCCGCCCTCACGCACCTATACATACACACACATGCATATACGCACCGCACCACAAATACAAAGAAAAAACGACTACGACATCAACGAATAAAGAAGAAGGATCCAAAGCATGTGCCGCCAACAACAAAAAGAGAAAATGCGCCGAAGGCATGCCCCGGCCGACTCCGAAAAGAAGCATGCTCAACATCGACGCACCAGCAGCACACCATTCGCCGGCAACACGCAACCACGACACTATTCCATTAATTTATAGGTTATTTTCATCATTATCTTCAGTTTTCACCCGAGCCATTGTAAATTTCCAATTTTTGTAAATATCCTCTCTCTAGGTGATGGTCACAAAGGCCCACTATAGATTCCCATCTTTCATTAACCTCCCAAAACAAAGCAAGGGTCAACCACACCGGACCCACCACTTGCTTTGTCTCCCCGATTAAGCTTACCCTAACCACACTGGGATTACCATAATCCAAGCAGCCAACACCTATAAATTGGCACTGAGAGGTCACTATCGGGGGGGGAAATTCATGAGGAGCCAAGCATTTGGTAGAGTGTAGTGGGAAGGATTGACACTATCACCATCACGGGGAGGGGACTTATGTGTTGGGTTTGCCTTGGGAATTGCACCATGCGAAGGGAACCACATCCATCTCTCGACTCCAATGGTCGATGCACACACGTATGCACGCTCTTGGTAGTAGGTATTCACAATCATTGAGTCGTCTTAGAGAACTCACCAAGTAGGTTGCACCACCTCCTCTCCCTACCTCTCTACCACCACGGCATGCCATTTTGTAAATATTGCAGAAATAATTCACCCTCAAACCCCCGAGGGTTTTCATCATTTGCAAAATCTGTGTGTGTGTGTGTGTGTGTGTGTGTGTGTGTGTGTGTGTGTGTGTGTGTGTGTGTGTGTAAGTTTGCGGTGTTCATATCATCGTTGTTTGCGTCCTAGCCGCTCAAAGCTAGGTGGTGCCCCCTGTTCACTTTACCGTGGCAGGCTCGGGGCGCGCCATTCAGCCCCCAGTGTTTTAGAGGCCGTCGGGGTTCGGGGTCTGCTTTGCGTCCGTCATTTGGTGCCCCCACTGAGGAGGGCTTTTCTAAGACCCTTCAGTTTACAATGCTGAAAGTGACACCCACTATCAATCATGGACGAATGGCTGAAGGAATTTTCTCACTGGAGAACGGAAGAAGAGGAGACGAAGGAGGCACTAGCCGCCTTCATTGAGGTGCTACTGCTTGGCTGCAGGGTCGTCAGCATTCAAGAGGTAAATTCTCCATCTCGTGTCGCCGCTCGTTCTAACTATAAATCGAAAGCATCAGGTGGGAGGTTGGTGAAGTGCCATCACTGTTGTCAACCAAGGCACACTGTCAATGAGTGCCAGCAAACGAAGGCAGCGAAAGGGCTGAAGTCATCTACATCGACATTCATCGTGAAGAAATCATTCACGTCAAGGAAGGGAAGCAAACGGTGAGACCTCTTTTCCCTAAAGAAACTGCAATCAAAGATATAATTCCAAAGTGGCCTAAAGGGGCTGCTCGAGCCAGAGGCAAGGAGAAGATAAGCCAGTCTGGAAACACATGACCCTGAAGGGAGAAGCATCTGGCCAAGCAAGTGCTTCAAGCTCAGAAATCCGGGTTGTACCCACTTTGTCAAAAGGAAGAAGTCATCCAAAGCTAAGAGGTGGAAGGTCGCCTACCGATTTGCACAACGCATGCGAGTGCTACCAATCCACTTCAACAATCCGGAAGAAGAAGTGGTAAGAAGATTCCCATGTCCTAGAGAAGAGTGGTTCGACTACTTCTCTCGCTATTTTGGGAAGCGAGTGAAGGACCTTCCTCCTCTTCCTGTACAAATTATCGTGAAGAAGCTCTCTACCACGAGAGAAACCCAGTGGGTTGGGGACGATTTGCAACTGAATGGAGTAGAATTCATGTAACACGTCGATTATGGAAATTACCTGCAATTGCTGTTAGCCAAAAAGCTAGGAGTGGTCAGACGCGTCGCCATCACCCCGTACGTGCTGAGCAACGAAGGAAAGGTAGAGCCCATGAAAGGCGACGACCTCTTGTGGATGTGCCGACTCATCAACACTTGCACGGTAAAAGTATAAGTAAGTATTCCACCCTCGATGCATGATGGAAAACGGGCCGATGGCATTCCCGTTCAGATTCTTGCAACATATGCATGTGAATATCTATGTGGATAGGAAAGTTTTCTACCAACAGAAGATCGTATACCTATTCGGTGCGATGGTACTAGGAGAAATCCTCAATTCCCCGAACCCTATCATTCTCCCCATATTAGATTACCATCATTCCTTTAATGTCTCTATTGTTATCCTGTTTTAACCTATCCATCCACCCCTGTAAAAAGCCGCTATGAGCCGCTACTGTTAACGTAATGTTTTTTTTTTTAAAGAGAAAAAGGGTTTGTAATTTCCTGAGTCACCACCATGGCAAGTGTTTCTTTCCCGACGTTCAGTGGAAAGAAGGGAGAGGATCTCACCACCGACTTTTTGGATGATTTCGACATTGCTTGTGTCGTCTCCAACAAAGATGACCACATTTCACGACTTAGAATTTTTCCTCTACTGATGAAAGTAGAGGCCAAGTCCTGGTATAATGCATTTCCCCAGGCTACCAAGAATGCATGGGATGTGTTAAGGGCTGCTTTTGTAAAGAGGTTTGGTGGAGGCACAACCTCGGAGAAGCTATGGCAGCTCCTACTGACAGAATTAAAGCAGGGAGGCCTGTTGGAGTATGCCACCTACGAGTCAAAATTTGTGGACTTATGGGAGAGATGGGTTGCCTCACTGAAGGAAGGCAAAGGAGCGCCTAATTTCCTGAAGAAGGATTGTTTCATTGCTGGTCTATAGTCGCCGCTTAGAGAGAAGGTGAAGGGAAGGTTTCCTGCAACATATGAGTTGGCAGTCGAAGTAGCCCGCCTTAAAGATAAGAAGCTGCGCATGCAAGCAAGAGTAAATGAGTCAGAGGAAACAAGTTCAGCCCGACAAACCCCAGTGGCTGCAACAGCCAATCATAGAGTCCAACCACAGGAGGCATCAGAAGAAAAGCAAGACCTGTTGAGTCGCGTCACCACCCAACTAGAGAGTTTATCTATGCATCTGGTGCAGCAAGGGCATGCATCTGGCAGAAACCCAGAACAAGGAAGGGGACAACAAAGGCAGAACCCAGAGTACCATTGTTACAACTACGGGGAAGATGGCCATGGAATGTACTACTACCCACACCCGAGGAGGCAGAATTTCAATAGAGGGAGGAGACAGAATCAGATCTCTTCGCCAAGAGCAAGACCACCACCACCTAGGAAGCCAGGACCAATCCCACCGGTCCAAATCCTTCAACCACCTGTACAACAGCAACCACCACCCCAACCTCTCATTCCGCCACTACCCCCACCACCTGCTGTGAACCAAGAGGTGAGTGTTATTAGCTTGGAGGCTAAAGGGAAGGCGAAGGTAGAAGAGTCAGCTCGAGAGAAGCACAAAGGAAAAGCGAAGGTAGAAGAAGTGGATGCTATGGGAGTGAAGCGTGCGAGACACGAGGAGGCATCTCAAAGAGAAGAGAAGATGAAAGGGAAGGCCGAGTCTAGCAAGCAAGCAGCTAAACCGCGGCGGAAGATAGACATCATGGACTTCTCACTAGGTGAGTATGCAAAACCCTATGACTTAGTTCAAGATGTGTTAATGCAAGGCCCAAAGATAACTTGGCCCCAATTACTCCACCTTGCACCCAGAATGAGGAGGCAATGGACTAAAATGGTAAGTACCAGGAAATCAAGACCCAGGATAGCTGGGGCTATCTCTGGGAGGGATCTCGACGACATCCTGTCAACCATGGTCGCTCACATCAAGGGGCAACGGATTTCAAACGTCTACATAGATGGTGGCACGCAAATATGCTTGATGAGTGAAAAGATGATGCACCATCTAGGTCTAGAGGTAAGTAGGTCGGCACCCTGCCGAGCCAAGATGGCAAACAATGTAAGAGTGAAATGCGTAGACATTGTAAATGCGGTCAAAGTAAAAGCATTCAATACAGAAGTGGAGGTAGACATCTTCGTCATGCCACACAAAGGGGAGGGCTACCCCATCATTCTTGGGAGGCCTTGGCTTATGGCTATGGAAGCTAAACAAGACTGGAGCACCGAGATGATCCAGATGAAGGATGCTAAAGGGAAGTCCATATTCTACGACATGAGGATTGGAAAGCAGCGCAACATGATCTTGGAGGCTTCAGAAGACGAGTCCACCAGTGACTACTCATCTACCTCAGGAGAAGAGACGACCACCACCGACGGAAGTGACAGTAGCATCGAAGTAATGGGAGTCATTCTTAAAGACCCAAATAGATCAACACAATCTGAAGCAACCTCGACAAACCAAGAGGGATCATCAGGTATGCAGTCCTTGGAGGATGCAGGTAAGTTACAAAAAATGCTCTCAAATGAGTTAACCAATGAAGAAAGGAAGGAGTATGTCTCCATGTTAAGTAACTTCACTAATTTGTTCATTGATGGCTATGATAAGGTCACAGGAATTATAGTAGTACAACACCACATAAAGCTCAAGGAAGGCAGTAAACCCGTAGTACAAAAGCTCAGAAGACTTGGAGTAATCCAACAAGAGGCATTGCTTAAAGAAGTGAGAAGTTTGCTACAAGCAGGTTTCATCTACCCTGTCGAAGACTCAGAATGGGTCTCCCCATTAGTAGTCACACCAAAAAAAAATGGTAAGTGGAGAGTCTGTGTGGATTATAAACCTCTCAATGCAACCACGAAGAGGGACCACTTTCCCCTCCCATTCCAGGATGAAATACTCAATGAAGTGGCAGGTCACGAACTACACAAAGTATGCGATGGCTACTCATGATACTTCCAGATTAGCATTGCGGAGGAGGATCAGAAGAAGACAACCTTCATCACACCTTGGGGATGTTTTGCCTACAGAGTGATGCCGTTTGGCCTCACTAATGCCCCGGCCACGTTTCAACACTATGTGACTTTTGTTTCCCAACCCTACTTTGGAACATCAATACGGGTTTTCATAGATGATTTTTGCATTTATAGCTCACGAGCCCTTCATTTAAGCAAAGTCTATGATGGCTTAACCAGGCTGCAAACCTTGGGTGGCCAACTCAACGTGGACAAGTGTCACATTGGTGAGAGCAAAGTCACTCTCCTTGGTCATGTAATTTCAGCAAAAGGAATCGAGGCTAACCCGAACAAGATTCAGGCTCTGGTATCTTTATCATCACCCACCACCGCCAAGCAGCTGGTTTCTTTCCTTCAGAAGGTAAGATACTTAAGCAGGTTCATTCACCTGCTATCTCAAGTGGTCCTTCCCCTAGAACAACTCACCCAGAGGGATGTCTTCTGATGGAGTGAAGAGAACGAGTAGCAGTTTATTGAGGTGAAGCAAATCCTAGCTAAGCTTCCCACTATTTCACCTCCTAAGTGGGACGAGCCATTTTATGTGAACCCTAGTGTGGGAAGTGATACACTTGGAGCAGTGCTAATGCAAAAGGACCCCAAAAATTCTTTCATGTGCCCTATTTACTTCTCTAGTCGGGTCATGACCCCGTCAGAAAAAGGATTTACCGAAGTAGAATACATAGTTCTGGCACTAATGTTTGCTACTACAAAGTTCCGCTCCTATCTCCTGCCTAGACCCTTTGTAATCCTGACAATGGAGGAGGTCTTCCCATATGTCATGCAACACGTGGATGTCTCATCTAGGATCTCAAAGTGGTTAATTAGACTACAAGAGTTTGACTACACCATGCAAGTAGAAAACTCCACCAGGGCTAGTTTAGCAGGAATTCTCACTCATCGCCATTATGAGAAGAAGCTGAAGGTCAACACGGAAGCAAAGGAAGGAACATCAACGATAGAAAGTCCTAGGCTAGAGAGAGCTCACTCTCTTTTCTTTGATGGAGCATACAAGAGAACAATGGATCAGTCTGCAGAGCAGGCATGGTCATTTTCAATGAACAGCAAGAAAGAGTATTCTCTATGGGGCAGTTATTACACTCCCACTCAAACAATGAAGCAGAATATGCATCCCTAATCCTTGGGTTGGAACAATGTATTTCACAAAGAATTCAGCGCCTAAATGTCTTCGGCGACGCTTTGCTTTTGATAAGGTAGATAAATGGCACCTGGGATTGCAAAAATCAGGTTTTACTTGGTCAACTTCACCAAGTTAAGGACCTCCTAAAGAAGTTTGAAGCAATGAAACTATTCCATGTCCTCAGAGCAGAAAATCAAGAGGCAGATACGCTAGCTAAAGAAAGAATACAAGACGTTCTCATAGGGGCGATTAAATTAAAACTACCCCTCTTCCAAGGTAGTGATGTTATGCCTGATATCATTAGTTTTCTAGATACAGGAGAATGTCCAGGAGGACACACCAAAGGCCAAAAACAGTGGCTGGTAAGGAAGGCTACTAGGTACCGCCTTATAGACGACCACTTGTATTGTAAGGGCAAAGATCAAATTCTCATGCGGGTACCAACCTCAGTGAAATCACAGAGGTAATTTCAAGTTGCCATGACGGCGTCTGCGGCGGTCATTTTGCTCTAGATATCACCAGTAGGAAGATTCTATAGGCAGGATACTTTTGGCCTAGTTTGAACAGGGATGTACACCATTGGTGTAAAACATGTAAGGCTTGTCAAGTGGCCAGTGATCGCACGTTAACCTACGAGCCACAAACCCCTATCATTTCATATGGTCCTTTTGAGAAATGGGGAATAGATGCAATCGGTCCTTTACCAAGGGCCCAATCAGGTAAACTGTACATCATAATGGGTGTAGACTACATGACTCGATGGGCAAAAGCAACGGCCACCACCCGCATTACAGCCCAAGAGGTGGCAAAGTTCATTTTTGAGCATATCGTTTGCCGTTTTGGCACTCCTCTTGAGATAATATCAGATAGAGGACCAGGATTCAGAGGTGATTTGGTGGGAGAACTAATGAAGAAGTTAGGCATCACACGTCGGCATTCCACACCATACTATCCACAATGCAATGGTATGGTGGAGAAGGTAAATGGAATGATTTGCAAAATCATCACAAAACAAGTGAACAACCACATAGGGGACTGAGATAAACATCTCATGGCAGCTCTTTGGGCCTACAGAACAACGTTCTGAACATCACTAGGTTTCACTCCTTTCCATCTAGTTTATGAGAAGGAGGCAATTCTACCCATTGAGGTACAAATAGCCAGCTTACAAGTCTTGGCTAGCCAGACACATCGTCCAATTGTAAACCTCCGAAACCCCATCTTGGATCTGGAGAGACTCCATCTGGATAGGGAAGAAGCAATCAATCACTATGCAGCACAGGTAGAACGACGTCGGCTCACTTTCAACTAAGGGCTTAACGAAAAGGGACTGGAAAAAGGCATGTTAGTACTGTGATACGACAACAGATTTGACACTAGGAAGGATAAGAAATTTCAACCCAGATGGGAAGGGCCATTCATCATCAAGAAACGTTATGACAACAGTAGCTATAAGCTAATGGAAGCAGATGGGAGAATTCACAAGACTAGGGTCAATGGATGGAGACTGAAAAGGTATTTTCTTAGGTTTGACCCAGAATTTGTGCTAGACATTCCAGAAGAGGGAGAACCCTCTAACTCTACAGCTGAAGAAGCAGAAGAAGGGCTAGAAGCATGAATTCCTCTAGCCAAAGGGAGAGGGCTAATGATAACCGACTTTCGAAAATCAAAGAAAAAAGAGAAAAAAACTTATCCCCCCCCCCCCCCCCCCTAGCTTATTTCCCCCCCCCCTCCCCACCCCTGCCCAACGGGCATTGGATAAAATAACACCCTCTCTCTCTCTCTCTCTCTCTCTCTCTCTCTCTCTCTCTCTCTCTCTCTCTCTCTCTCTCTCTCTCTCTCTCTCATTTTCCCTACATACCCCTCTCTCCCTCTCTCCCAATTTACCCCCACTCTCATTACCGCCCCCCCCCCCCCCCCCCCCCTCCCATATTCTTACACTCACCCTTTACACCCCCCACCACACTTCCCCCCCCCCCCTGGCCCGCCGATATTCTTTCCCCAACCCCTCCCCCCTCTTCCCCACCCGCTCGCCTCACCCTCCCCTTGGCCTCATTCCCTCCCCCTTGGCCCACTGATATATTCCCTCACTCCCACCCATTGACTTGCTTCCCTCCCCTCGACCTCATTCCCTCCCCCTTGGCCCGCTGATATATTCCCTCACTCCCACCCATTGACTTGCTTCCCTCCTCTCGTACTCAAGCTCCCATGCAAGACAGTAGGCCTCGCCCCCCTCTCTCTCACCCACACATCTCCCCTACCCCACTCCATTGCCAAACCCCCCCCCCCCCCCCCCCCCCCCCCCCCCCCTTCCTTCACTCTCTTGTCCGGTAGCCCACAAGGCGCTGCCCTCCTCCCTCTATTCCCTCACACACTCTCTCTCTCTCTCTCTCTTATCCACACACCTCATCCCTCCCTCTCCCTCACAATCTCTCTCTCTCAGCCTAGCCCGGACCACCCTCTCTCTCCCACTTGGGTGCTCAGGCCGCGCAGAAAATCTCCCTCTCTCTCCATACACACACACACACACACACACACACACCATCACTCTCCCCCCCCCCCCCCCCTTTGGCGCTGTGCACGAGCCCACGACAGCACCGCTCTCTCTCTCCCACCCGGGCGCTCACGCACCGCAGCAGACAGTACACACACACACACACACACATACACACACACACACACACTGCACACACACTCACGCTCTCTCTCCACCCCATCTTCCCCCCCCCCCCCCTCCGCCTCGCGCAGTAGAAGGCAGGCAGCCGACCGTCAGCCCCATCAACGAAAAAAAAAAACAAAAAAAATATAAATATAAATATATATATTGTATATATATAAATCCCCTTCCCACGCACGTTTTCGCGCACACACATACATATACATACACACACACCCGCCCTCACGCACCTATACATACACACACACACGCATATACGCACCGCACCACAAATACAAAGGAAAAACGACTACGACATCGACGAATAAAGAAGAAGGATCCAAAGCACGCGCCACCAAAAACAAAAAGAGAAAATGCGCCGAAGGCATGCCCCGGCTGACTCCGAAAAGAAATACGCTCGACATCGACGCACCGACAGCACACCATTCGCCGGAAACACGCAACCACACACGCCATTCCAGTAATTTATCGGTTATGTTTCATCATTATCTTCACATTAGGAGAAACTTGGACTCAATTTTGGGCCCTGTAAGAAACGCCAACTCAGTATAGAGAGAGGTAATTATGAAAAATGCAAAAGTTTTTTTTTGGAATTCTATTTTTCATAGTACATACGTAAAAGTTTGCTCAATCACTTAAATGCATGCTCGTACAAAATCCTTTTCGAGAGCCCAACTTAAGTGTACACAAAATTCCATGTTTGTGAATCTGAATGAGTGATGTGATGTGCGATGAGAGAAAACACATAAGAGTTGTTTTGAAAATACAAAAATAATGCCACGGAATAGAGGCACAAGTATCAATCACATTTTTATGAAGTACTCGCAATTTAAATGTGAACAGATTGTACTTCATAGTGATTGATAGGTACTATTTAAGACTATGAAGGAGTCAGAACCAAGCGAATAGGGACGCTTGAGGGGTCTCTGGGACCTCTATTCGCTTGGTTCTGACCTTATGAGGTCAAGGGCCTCATAAGGTCAGAACCAAGCGAATAGAGGTCCTAGAGACCCCTCAAGCGTCCATATTCGCTTGGTTCTGACTCCTTCATAGTCTTAAATAGTACCTATCAATCACTATCAAGTACAATCTGTTCAAATTTAAAATGCGAGTACTTCATAAAAAGGTGATTGATACTTCTGCGAGATGCACAAATACAAGTACTTCACTTTATAGGATAGCAACAACGGGTCATGAAAAGGCGTTCGGCGCTTGTGCCAGATGTCATTATCAAGCGCCTTACTTTTCTGATGATAGTGACAATTTCACCAAAATGGTTTTCATGGACATTTTCAAAATGAGAAAATATGTTTTTTCAACGTAACGTTACCCTTCTTCCTATTGGATAACGAGCATTCTCTCACTACAGTTGAAAGGCCCGAAAATGAGTCCATTTCTTTTCTAATGGTTTTCACCCGAGCCATTGTAAATTTCCAATTTTTGTTAATATCCTCTCTTTAGGTGATGGTCACAAAGGCCCACTAGAGATTCCCATCTTTTAATAACCTCCCAAAACAAAGCAAGGGCCAACCACACCGGACCCACCACTTGCTTTGTCTCCCCGATTAAGATTACCCTAACCACACTGGGATTACCATAATCCAAGCATCCAACACCTATAAATTGGCACTGAGAGGTCACTATCGGGGGGGCAATTCATGAGGAGCCAAGCATTTGGTAGAGTGTAGTGGGAAGGATTGACACTATCACCATCACGGGGAGGGGGCTTGTGTGTTGGGTTTGCCTTGGCAATTGCACCATGCGAAGGGAACCACATCCATCTCTCGACTCCAATGGTCAATGCACACACGTATGCATGCTCTTGGTAGTAAGTATTCACAATCATTGAGTCGTCTTAGAGAACGCACCAAGTAGGTTGCACCACCTCCTCTCCCTACCTCTCTACCACCACGGCATGCCATTTTGTAAATATTGCAGAAATAATTCACCCTCACACCCCCGAGGGTTTTCATCATTTGCAAAATCTCTCTCTCTCTCTCTCTCTCTCTCTCTCTCTCTCTCTCTCTCTCTCTCTCTCTCTCTCTCTCTCTCTCTCTCTCTGTGTGTGTGTGTGTGTGTGTGTGTGTGTGTGTGTGTGTGTGTAAGTTTGCGGTGTTCATATCATCGTGGTTTGCGTCCTAGCTGCTCAAAGCTAGGTGGTGCCCCCTGTTCACTTTACCGTGGCAGGCTCGAGGCGCGCCATTCGGCCCCCGCGTTTTAGAGGCCGTCGTGGTTCAGGGTCTGCTTTGCATCCGTCATTTGGTGCCCCCACTGAGGAGGGTTTTTCATGCCGAGAGAGCTCATTTGGCCAACTTACAAGCACAAGCAGAGGTAGAGAAGAATGCGGCACAAGATAGAGCTCAAGCCACCCAACAAGCAAAGGTTGGGAGCTCAAAGCCTTCAAAAATCCCTCAGAGAGACAAGCAATGTGCAAAAAGAAAAAGGGACAAGGTGACACAAGAAGAGCAGCAAACCCAAGAGGAGAGCAGGAAAAAATACAAAGATGATCCTCCTCAATGGGCTAGGCAGGCGGCTCCTCCACCACCACCAACAACACAGAAAAAACGGAGATGGAGGCCAGGCACAGTGGCTCTGCGTGAGATCAGAAAAATACCAAAAGAGCAGTGAGCCAATCATACCCAAAGCAGCCTTCTCTCGGGTGGTGAGAGAGATGATAGATGAATATAGTGATTCCGTTACAAGAATACAATGCGCAGCTTTACTGGCCTTACAGGATGTCGTTGAAGACATTTTGGTGCAGCTTTTTCAAGATGGCGTCTCTTGTATGGCGCATGCAAAGCGTGTAACTTTAAAAACTACGGATTTAGCCTTAGCACTAAATTTAAGAAATGAAGGATGCCTTCATAAGATGTAGTTTATTCCATGTATTCTCTCTCATGAGATTTGTAATCTTTCTCTATAATATCAACTGACGAATTTCTACCATTCCGAGCAATTGTTCAATTTTACTTTGTACATTGTTTTTTATATGTATTTGAATTGTTGGATATGTTAAATTTAAGTTCACCACCATGGCTCCATTTTCGCCCCCCGAGGCACTCACGTGCACAGAACCTCGAACATGCAGCACCAGGCGACTGTGGGGGAGCATCTCGGAGATAATTTTCCAAAACGGGGCGACGAGGGGGCGTACGGGGTCAAGAAGGTCATGTGACACATCGGCGGCGCCGGGCAGGGTCGGACGGTGCAAAAAAAACCCCTGTGCGCCACGGCGCGCAGAGAGCAATTCTATCAAACTGGAAAAGAAAAGAGGGAAAACAAAAAAAATCCAAGCAACCAATGCCAAAGTAATCAAGCGGCTTTCTTTAAAAAACACATGGGACGAGGTTTTAAAAGATGAGATACTAGGGCCTCGCTGTATAACCAATTACTATAATATGCATTGGCTTTTTAGGGATTTGCAGCTTTTCAAACTTCAAAAAAGTATTGACCAGTACCTAATGTAATATTTCCTTTTATTCGTGCTTCTTATGTTAATCAAACCTATATTGTGTCCTTTTTTTTCATTGCCCTCATTAGTTGTTCTCTTGGCGTAGACTTCTATATATTAAATAGATTTGACTATATACTAGAAACATTTAGGAAATTAGAATTTTTGACACCTTTTACGGCCAAGTTTGACTTTCAAATTCAAACATGGGATTTTGATTTTCTTAAAACTAAACCACTTGTGTTAAAAACAGATGAACACCCAAGTATAGCATCCGACATCAATCTTAATTCTGATCTTTGTGGTTTTCTATTATTTTCACTATATGCTTTACTCTCTATTCTTTTGAGTTAAGAAAGAATTAAAAACCGACAACGCTTAACATACAAGCTCCTATGGATTCAAAGCCCGGTTATATATAAATTACCTCTAGCTAAAGACCATATTCATTCGAAATCTGTTGAATTAGCAAAACTACCTGTAAATTTAAGCAAAAAAAGAAAAGACAATATCGGATTCGATTAAAACTAGTAAGGACGTGGCAGCATATTATTAATATCTCTCAGATGAATTACTTTTAATCCTTTCTCTTTTTATAGCAAGATGTGCAGGGTATTTAGTATACAATCACTGAAAAAAAGGCAAAGATAAGGATGATGGATCTAGCGAGAGTAGGTTACATGCAACACAAGGTATAATCAATTTATTAAATACACTAAAACAAAGGTATAGTAGATGTCGTGTTCATGTTCCTTATGTTAGTGTGAAAGGTGTAGTGAGTGTCGATCAATGCAATGTTGGCTGATTCGGCCTAATTGCACCTGTTACTTACAACTTGTGTGATCATATGCTTAATCCTGGTATTGGCAAATTCTTTTATGGGCCTCTCTTGCAAAGTGCTTCTCTCTTGAAGTATTGAATTTGAGTGACAATGGGCTAACAGGATACTTTCCTGAAGCTATTATAAGCTAATTGCTTTCCCAGCTAAGCCCTATTGTAGCCACAGGCTGGCCATTGGGATCATCTTTTTTTTTTTTTTGCCATGAATTATACAAGCTGCCATTTTCCATGTACTCATAGATGAGCAACCTTTCATTGTCTGTCTGAGAATAACCCCACAAAGAGACGAGGTTAGGGTGCTTGATTTTCCCTATTGTTTTTATCTTTGCCTGGAAATTTCTTGGCTCTTCTCATCAATCTTATGGATGAGCTTCTTAACCGCTACCAGTTTGATCGTCTAATGTAGACTATGCTAAAGCCTTCACTGCCTATCCTGGCCTCTTCACAGAAGCCCTTGGTGGCCTCCTTGAAGGTGGTTATGGTCTAGGTGGTTTTTGGCGAATTGGACCATGTTGCCTAGGCTGAAAGGATGGTGCCAGTGAGGTTGTTATGTAATAATGAAAGCACCTGGGTGTAGATTATGCTACCATAGTCCTCTGGAATAGTGCCTGTAAGCTTGTTTTGGCTAACATCAAAGAATGTTAGGTTTCTTCACTGGATCCTGGAGGGTTAGGGATGTAGTATGGTGCAATGTCTGCATAGAAATGCTAAGGTTTCATCTCTACTCTGGAAGTTTAGAATTTTGCTTAGCCTTAAGGGGTGAACTCTTCTCATGGTAAGCATTGAACCCAAGCCATACTCTGTGCATAGATCTCTGTACAGATACTTAAAATACCCGAATTGCAAACCAGTGCTGAGCATTCCTTTTATCACCTTCCCTGCTTGCTCGATCAGTTCGCAGGGGATGATGCCTTCTAGCTCATTGCTGCTAAGATCCAACCACACCATACACCTGCAGTTTCCAAGTGTGGGTGGAATTGTGCCTGATAACGAATTGTTGCCAAGGTGCAGCAAATTGATTCTTGGCATAAGCCCGAGATCTGGCAGAATGTAACTTGTGAGACGGTTGTTTGAAATAGTTAGCCACTCTAGGCTGTTGCAGTTTGAGACGGTGGGCGGGATGGTGTCGGACAAGGGCCCACATGCAAGTAATTGATTCGCCAGCATGAGACCACTAAAGGAATGTTGCCTGTGATGTAAAGAGGTTTCTTGTGAGGAGAGCGAGCTACTCTAAGCTGCAGTTTTCCAAGGTGGGTAGAATTGTGTCATGTCGTTGAAAAGGTGAGAACCAGCAACCACAGTTGGCTTGTGACTGAGCAGATGTCAGGTCTTCTCCCTCAATGAAATGAGATTTTCCCACTCCTTCCTACAGGTAAGGCAAGACGGGCAGTGGATTTTCCAATCACAAAATTATGATATCTAATGTGACAAGGTTAAACCATCCAAGGGCACTGCCCCAGACAATTCATTATCTGCAAGGAGCAACTTCTTGAGAGAAGGACCACAAAAGAAGGGCAGGATGCTTTCTGTGGTATGGGATAAAAAGTAATTTTATTTTAGATTAACAAGAGAGAAGAGAGCAGCTCCCTTCCGTCCAAATTAACATGATAAGATATCAATGAAAGAGCTCCCTTCAGTCCAAATTAACATAATAAGACATCAATGAAGGAGCTCCCTTGAGTTCGAGTAACATGATAAGACATCAGGAGCTTCCTTCAGTCCAAAGAAAAGTAGCTCCCAAACCAAAGGAAATCTTTCTTGCCAGCTTCCTTCAGTCCAAAGGATAGTAAATAGCTTAGCTCCCTTCAGTCCGAAGTAACATGATAAGACATCAGGAGCTTCCTTTAGTCCAAAGAAAAGTAGCTCCCAAACCAAAGGAAATATTTCTTGCCAGCTTCCTTCAGTCCAAAGGATACTAAATAGCTTAGCTCCCTTCAATTTAAGGTGAGGTGGCTTCCTAGCCTAGGGTAGTTCTCTCCCCTCCAAGGAGAGAGAGTTCCCTTCAGTCCAAAGTTTATTTTAGTTCAAAGCTCCCTTCAATCCAAAGAAAGTATAATGAAATGTTTTCCTTACCACAAAAAGCTTTCAGTGTCTCATAACCACCTCACTGGCACCATCTAACTTGTTGCCACTGAGATCAACCCACAATAGATATCTGGAGTTCCCAAGTGTATGCAGTATTGTGCCCGACAATGAATTGTTGTTGAGATGCAAAAAAGTGATTCTTGGCATAAGCCCCAGCTCCGACGGAATGTAACTTGTGAGACGGTGAGTGGCATAAAATGGTAACCATCTTTTTGCAACATTTTTCAGCCTACTCAACGTCCTCTTCCTCATATGTGTATATATTTTTCTACGCTATTAAGTTATCTAGAGTAAATTCCCCCTCTTCGTTTAACCTTTGTGGTGACACATACATTGTACTCTTCCCAAAAATGTCACCTTAGTCATATATTTATATTACCACCCTTTTCTTTTTGCTTTGTAAATAAAAGTAAGCATACAATAACCAACTATCTACCCCCAAACTTTCTTACCTCTTGTGAATTAGTAGTAGAAAAATAATATATCCATCTTCCATCCCATATAGATAAATTACCATGGAAATCAACTCTCCACTTGTCTTTACCAAAGATTATGGTCCATCTCTACAAGTCTTCTATGCCCCCTACATAGGTGGCCCAATATCTCTTAAGAATAAAAATATAGTTTTTCTCCTTTCAAAAAGACTCCAATTGTATATTCTTTTCACAAGCAAGTAATATTGGGCCCTCCTCTATTTGTTTAAGCATCATAGCCTTTTGAAAAAGCATGATTCCCCTTGGATGCATACAAGCAAAGGGCCCATACAAGAAGACTTGGAAGCAAAAGGTTCCCTAGCCTAGTGTGGACCTTCCAAACCGAATTCCTTGGTGCATGGGCATGAAGAATAGTCAAAATTCATATCAAACATGTTGAGAAGGTCAAATTTGCCTTTTGAAGCATGTCATTCCGAGCTACAGGTAAAAAGTTATGTTCAAAATAGTGTAAATCTGTCAGATTCGCAGCAAAAGGAAACTGTAAATCAAGTAAATCAAGAGAGTGAGATCTTATTTTTCCCCTACTCGTCTTCTAGAAGAGCAATGAGTGTTCAAGGTCACTTGCGTGTGATGGGACCAACCTAAAGATTCTTTCTAAATGCCAAGACAGACAAGTTGAGATACCCCGCAGGAGCCACTCGTAGGGCCTCATGGTGGGGCCCACCTACATTATGCACCCCTATGGAGCCTTCACGGTCTAAAATGATATTTTTGGTGAAAAAATAGTCCCTTTTATGTCCAATATTCAATGAGTGGTCAAAGGACACTTAATTAGGGCTAATCACTCACCCTAATTAAGTGTAGCATAATCCCACTCCTACACAACTATAAATAGCCCCCTTGGAGAGACTCAAGGACACACACCTATAGTTTCAACTTCATGTTGTTTCTTGAACAATAGTAGAGAAAACTCCAACTCTCCCTCTTTCACATCCTCCCTCCTAACCCTCCTCTTTGGAGGAAGTGCAACTCTATCCTCCACTCTTTCTATTCTACAATCTCTTACTCCATCAACCCAATAACATCATTTGTAGCACCTCAATAACTTGTAAATACATCATGATCTCTCTCATGGTTATGTTAGTGATCATTAAATCATCTTCAAAACTTTCAAGTGTCGCAATTCGTGATGGTTAGCCAGCGTCTGTCCTCCCCTTTAAAGGTGTGCGAGAAATCAAGTAAGTGTTCTATTCTCAATTTACCATTGGTTTGTTTCTCCACACTTATTCAATTGGTCTAAAGGAATTTCTCACTCTAACTCTCTTTTGCTTCATTACATATGCATGTGGTTATCTCTCATGGTGATTTTATTTGTGTCATGGCATTGCATAGATGGAGATGAGCTCTCTATGCAAAGTGTGTTAGTTCGATGTAGGTGATTCTCTTGTGTGTTTTTTGAGAGGCAGGTCTTGTGTGCATGATTTTTTGATGAATCCTTGAGAGAAGAGGAGTTTGGATGTATCATAGGTATTCTTATGGGGAGAAGGTGAATGCTATTTCACAAATTGCATATTTACATTTGATGCACGGCATTGGGTTGCATAATCGTTGATGGTGTCAAGTGTCCAAAGTGTACATAGAGTAAGGGTTCTCAAAGTGTGTTGCTTGAGTGGGTGAGTGCAAATGTTATTTTGATTGGTTTCCTTCTCCGCTCCCAAAAGAAGGTGGTGCCCCAAGTAGTGTGCGTACCTCTTTACGAACATTTTGTGAGGGTAGGCCCATTGGTTTGGGTTTAGAGGCCCCATTTCAAAAAGCTCGCCCTCATAAAAGTGGTGCCCCCACGGAGGAACATATTTCCAAGTTACCTTCAAATTTTTTAGTGATGAACAATGGAGTTCCCATCTATCCATTTCATTTTGCACAACACATTAGAGTAAATGTTCACATAGATAGAAAAGTCTTTTTCCAGCAAAGCATTGTTTTTATGTTTGGTGCAGAAAGACTTAGAGAAATACTGGCATCACCCAATCCAATCATATACTTCCAATCATCAATTATGAAACTTCTTTTGATGTTCACATTTTCATTTTGTTTTAAAGGCAGGAACAAGGAGTGGTGAAGGGGTGCTCAAGGGCCATATGAAGGAACGAGGTCTTCAAACCAACAACGAGGAGTAGCACATGAATCACGATCAAAACAATGAACCTTTTAGGCCTATTCACGGCAATCCATTCATATAATCATTGCAACTAAGTTTAGGTTTCAATCTATCATAAGGAGGATATTTGGATCCACTCACCTCAATGAAATCAATGCTTCAATTAATCCATTTATTCTACCTATGATAAAGTACGAATTAAAAATGGATGTGTACATCTTCATTTTAATGTAATCAAATTTATAGTGTCAACAATCTTGTGCGGCCCGTAAGAGAAAAGTTTCTTTTAAAAAAAGAAATTTCAAAAAGTCTAAACAAAATGTCAAGTTCTTTTCCCACGTTCTATACAAGAAGTGGGGAAGATGCGCAAGAGTTTCTTGACAACTTGGAGATGGCACATTTCATATCCGGGAGAGATGAAGAGGAAGTAAAGCTACGAGCCTTCCCGATGGTTCTAAAAGCAGAAGCTAAAGCATGGTATGAGACCTTGCAACCCCAAATCAAGCCCAACTGGGAGAGACTGCGAGCAAGCTTCCTCTCCAAGTTCGGGCAAGGTGATACTTCTGAAGGACTATGGAAATGTCTTATTGGACATAAGCAGGTATCACTTGAAGACTATCCCTCTTATGAAGCAAACTTTGTCAATCTATGGGATAGGTGGGAGGCTACATTAGAAAATCATGGTGGTCCACCTAACTTTCTACAAAAAGAGAGATTCATGGTTGGCTTGTATCCACTTTTAAAGGCTAAAGTAGAGCTAAAATTCCCATTCACCTTCGAAGAAGCACGTGAGGTAGCCATCATCAAGTTTAGAAAACTACACTTCCAAGCACATAGAGCAAGGGGTTTGAATGAAGTGAGTGAGAGGGAGTCTTCACAAACCATGGAAGCACCAATTAGGGCCCCTCTTGCACAATCTTCACAAATAGGAGATAACTCTCAACAAGAGGTTTTACAAAGGCTAACTCAACAACTTGAGAACCTCACTCTGAATCTAGTACAGGACCTACCTCAACAACGACAACCAAGAGAAGGGAATCGCAATCAACGAAGACAAGCTCAAGAGTTGCGATGTTGGAATTGCAATGAAATGGGCCATGGCATGTACAATTGTCCACATCCAAGGCGAATTCCGGGAGACATATATCCCCCCAGACTGCCTCCTCTCACTGTGCAGCAAAAACTAGCTCAAGGCCCACAAATCTTTCGTCAACCCCCACCACCAGCAAATATACCTCCTGTCCCACATGAGGAGGAAGAAAGAGGAGTCAACATCATCAAGCTAGAAGAGGTAATAGATGAGCATACTCTAAACTTTGATGTTATGCCGGCAGAAAAACGCACAAGAGCACATGATAAGGATGAAGACATGAGAAGTGAAGGAACAAATTCAGCCAGAAGGGACAAGAAGAAGAAGTCAAAGATGGAAGAAGCTGAAAGTAGCAGGAAGAAAAGATCAAGGCGAAGGGAAATTGGTATCAACGACTTCCCATTGGGAAAGGAGCTAGAGCCCTACAACATTCTGGAGGATTTACAAACCCAAAAGCCAAACATTTCATGGCCTCAACTTCTACACCTATCAGCCAAAGTAAGAAGGCAATGGCCAAAGTTGGTAAGTACAAGAATTCCAAAAAAGAAAGCAAATCTTTCCATTAAGGTTGTGGCCTCAAAGCTACAAAAAGATGTGGAACCCATTGTGGATTCTTACATAAGGGGTAAAAAGGTGTCTAATGTATATGTTGATGGTGGAGCTCAAATGTGTGTGATCACGAAAAAATCAATGAACAGGTTAGGGCTTGAAATTACAAAGTCCTCTAATTGTCAAGCTAGGCTAGCCAACAACTCAAGTGTGAAGTGTTTGGGGATCATTGAAAATGTAAAAGTCTCTGTATGTAACATAGATGCACGAGTGGATATGTATGTCATGCCAGCTAAGGGGGAGGGCTATCCCATCATCCTAGGGAGGCCTTGGCTCATTGCTGTGAATGCAGATCAAAAATGGGGAAGTGGTCGTTTGATTCTTAAGAAGGGTCAACCGGTGGTGTATGATTGGCGAGAAGGAAAGCAACTAGATATCAACTATGAAACCACGGCAGATGAAGAGAGCGAGGAGGAGAGTCCTTACTCAAGTGATGAGGAAGCATCAACCAGTGCATCACCTAGTCAAGAGGAGTCTTCTTTGGAGGTAATGGGAATTGTATTCAACACCAACACCCAAGATGTTTCTGTAGAAGAAAAGCCAACAGACAATCACACAGGAGGGGATGAAAGATACCCCCACCTTGAAGAAGGATTTGAGAAGATGCTTGCAAAATATCTTACTTGTGAGGAGAAGAGGTCCTACATCAATATGTTAAGGAGGTATCCCAATTTGTTTATCACGGACTACTCACAAATAAGAGGTGTAGATGTAATAGAGCATCGAATTGAATTGAAACCAGGGACCAAACCCGTGGCTCAAAAGTTAAGGCGACTAGGATCTGTGCAACAAAAGGCTCTCCTACAAGAAGTGAATCGACTCTTGAAGGCTGGCTTCATCTATCCAGTATCCAACTCCGAATGGGTATCACCTATTGTAGTCACTCCCAAGAAGAATGGTAAGTGGAGGGTCTGTGTGGATTACAAACCCCTCAACGCTGCGACAAAGAGGGACCATTTCCCTCTCCCTTTCCAAGATGAAATTTTGAATGAAGTAGCAGGTCACGAATGCTACACTGTGTGTGATGGGTATTCAGGATATTTTCAAATTAGAATAGTAGAAGAGGACCAACCAAAAACCACCTTCATCACACCTTGGGGATGTTTTGTATTCAGAGTAATGCCTTTTGGGCTCACCAATGCTCCTAGCACCTTCATGAGATTCACAATATTTGTATTTCAGCCATTCTTTGGAAAATCTATAAGAGTCTTTATGGATGATTTCTGTATTTATAGTTGTAGATCACTTCACTGCCAAAAGGTTGAAGAGGGGCTTAAGAGGCTCCATCAATTTGGGGGACAGATCAACCCAGAGAAGTGTCATATCGGTGAATCTCAGGTGGTTTTTCTAGGCCATGTGGTTTCTTCACAAGGAATTCAAGTGGATCCCTCTAAAGTAGAGGCCCTTTTGTCATTATCTCCACCAACAACAACTAAGGAGCTAATGACCTTCAACCACAAAGTGAGGTACATGTCTCGCTTCATCTATGTCCTAGCAGAAGCCATCGCCCCTTTGCATAGGTTGGAAATCCAATCTACATTTGAATGGGGGAGGGAACATGCAAAATGTTTTGAGGAAGTGAAGGGCATTCTTAGCTCTCTCCCAATCCTAATGCCACCAGATCCAAAGGAGACCTACTATGTCACTCCAAGTGTAGGTTTCGAAGCAATTGGTGTTGTTTTGATGCAAAAAGATCCTAAAACATCATACATGAGGCCGATCTATTTTGCAAGCAAGGTGATGACTCCGTCCGAGAAGGGATACACTGAAATGGAGAAAGTGGTCTTTGCAATCTTGTTTGCGGTAAGGAAGTTTCGATCGTATATTCTCCCTGTGCCATTTGTTTTTCTCACCTTAGAGCACAATCTACCATATGTAGTACAACACATGAGCCTCTCATCTAGAATAGCAAAGTGGGTGCTTGAACTCCAGGAATTTGAATACACTTTCCTTGTAGAAGATAGCACAAGAGCAGAACTTGCAGACATTCTCACCTACAAAGTGAGAGAAAGGGAAGCATCACGACTACAAAGAGAGGAAGGCTCAAATCAGTTCAAAGTGAAGGAGATTGATACTGCCCATACTTTATGCTTTGATGGAGCTTATCAATGCCAACAAGACAAAGCAGCAAGGGGGATCATCATTTTAAACCCACAAAAGGAGGTAATGGTTAGAAAAGGTATCACTCTACCCAATGTTCACTCTAACAATGAGGCTAAGTATGCTGCTCTAACCCTTGGGTTAGAAGAATGCAAAGAATTAGGCATACAAAGACTTATTATAAAAGGTGATTCTTTGCTAGTGGTCAGGCAAATCCAAGGGACTTGGAGGTGCAAGAATCGTACATTGTTTGAGTGGCTTAGTAGTGTAAGATCTTTGATGAAGGGTTTTAAAGCAACACAGGTACAACACATTGTGAGAACTCATAACAAGGAAGCATACTTACTCGCAAATGAGAAGCTTCAAATGGCGGTAGAAGGTGTGAAACTATATGAACCCAAATATCAAGGTCAAGAGGAGCTAAAAGAAATTATCTTCTTTCTACAAGCAGGTGAGTGTCCCAAACACTTAGACAAGGTGCAAAGACATAGACTAGTTAAGAAGGCCACACCTTACCAGTTGATCGGGGATGATTTATATCACAAAGGGAAAGATTTGGTCTTGAGGAGAGTACCAGGTGTGCAAGAGATAGAGAAAATTCTTCTTTCATGTCATGATGATGTCTGTGGTGGTCACTTTTCTCAAGATATTACAAGTAGAAAGATTTTACAAGCAGGGTTTATTTGGCCGAGCTTACATCGTGATGTCCAATATTGGTGTAAGGCATGTAAGCCATGCCAAATTGCTGGGGATAGACGACTAACATATGAACCTCGAGTCCCAATAATATCTTATGGCCCTTTTGAAAAGTGGGGTGTGGATGCAATAGGTCCCCTACCTCATACTTCTACAGGGAAGGTTTTCATCATCATGGGTGTTGACTACATGACACGATGGGCAGAACAACAAGCACAACCCGAATCACAGCTGAAGAGGTATCAAAGTTTATTTTTGACCATACTTGTAGGAGGTTTGGAACACCCCTAGAAATCTTATCAGATCGAGGCCCAGGTTTTAGGGCTGACCTTCTGAATGATCTCTTGAGGAGGTTAAAAGTGAAACACCTGCATTCCACACCCTACTATCCTCAATGCAATGGATTGGTGGAAAAAGTGAATGGAATGATATGTAAGATCATTTCTAAGCAGGTTGTGGACCGGCCTTATGATTGGGATCGCCATTTGACGGCTGCTCTTTGTGCGTATAGGACATCTTTCAAGGTATCTATCCAATTCACCCCTTTTCATCTAGTTTATGGACAGGAGGCACTTCTCCCCATTGAGGTAGAGCTCTCAAGCTTGCGCGTTCTTGCAAGAGTGGCAAAAAAACCAAAAGAGATTCTACATGAAAGGATCTTAGATCTCCAACGACTTGAGCTAAATAGAGAAGAGTCCATTGATCACTACATCACCAAAGCGACAAGCCAAAGGGACAAAATCAACAAGAAGCTCAAGGGGAAAGGATTGAAGGAAGGTATGTTGGTTCTTCGCTATGATAACCGACTTGATACTCGACTTGACAAAAAGTTTTTGCAAAGATGGGAGGGACCTTTCATGATAAAAACAAAGTTTGGGAATGGTAGTTACAGATTAGCAGATTTATCAGGAAAACTCCACAAGACCAGAGTCAATGGATGGAGATTAAAGCCCTACTTTCAACGTATCCATCCGTTGATAGGCAGTCATCTGCCTACATCGTCTAAGCTCCAAATTGGCATGGCTCCCTTCGGCTTGGCAAATGCTCCACCTATTTTTGAAGCTTTGATGTGCAAAGAAGAACCAACCTTGGAATCTGAACATACCCAAGGCAACCCTCCCATCTCCGATTTATGGGATTGAGGTAATGAAAAGTAGGTCTAATGGAGTAAAAGAGTGCATGACACTCCTCCTATTGAAAAAAAAAAGTAGAAAAGGAAAAATGACAAAAAAAAGAAAGAAAAAAAAGCAACACCGTCCTCCTAAAGATATGAATATCTTTAGGCTTGGGGGAGGGCTAATATGAGTGGCATAAAATGGTAACCATCTTTTTGCAACATTTTTCAGCCTACTCAACGTCCTCTTCCTCATATGTGTATATATTTTTCTACGCTATTAAGTTATCTAGAGTAAATTCCCCCTCTTCGTTTAACCTTTTGTGGCGACACATACATTGTACTCTTCCCAAAAATGTCACCTTAGTCATATATTTATATTACCACCCTTTTCTTTTTGCTTTGTAAATAAAAGTAAGCATACAATAACCAACTATCTACCCCCAAACTTTCTTACCTCTTGTGAATTAGTAGTAGAAAAATAATATATCCATCTTCCATCCCATATAGATAAATTACCATGGAAATCAACTCTCCACTTGTCTTTACCAAAGATTATGGTCCATCTCTACAAGTCTTCTATGCCCCCTACATAGGTGGCCCAATATCTCTTAAGAATATACATATAGTTTTTCTCCTTTCAAAAAGACTCCAATTGTATATTCTTTTCACAAGCAAATAATATTGGGCCCTCCTCTATTTGTTTAAGCATCATAGCCTTTTGAAAAAGCATGATTCCCCTTGGATGCATACAAGCAAAGGGCCCATACAAGAAGACTTGGAAGCAAAAGGTTCCCTAGCCTAGTGTGGACCTTCCAAACCAAATTCCTTGATGCATGGGCTTGAAGAATAGTCCAAATTCATATCAAACATGTTGCGAAGGTCAAATTTTCCTTTTGAAGCATGTCATTCCGAGCTACAGGTAAAAAGTTATGGTCAAAATAGTGTAATTAATCTGTCAGATTCGCAGCAAAAGGAAACTGTAAATCAAGTAAATCAAGAGAGTGAGATCTTATTTTTCCCCTACTCATCTTCTAGAAGAGCAATGAGTGTTCAAGGTCACTTGCATGTGATGGGACCAACCTAAAGATTCTTTCTAAATGCCAAGACAGACAAGTTGAGATACCCCGCAGGAGCCACCCGTAGGGCCTCATGGTGGGGCCCACCTACATTATGCACCCCTATGGAGCCTTCACGGTCTAAAATGATATTTTTGGTGAAAAAATAGTCCCTTTTATGTCCAATATTCAATGAGTGGTCAAAGGACACTTAATTAGGGCTAATCACTCACCCTAATTAAGTGTAGCATAATCCCACTCCTACACAACTATAAATAGCCCCCTTGGAGAGACTCAAGGACACACACCTATAGTTTCAACTTCATGTTGTTTCTTGAACAATAGTAGAGAAAACCCCAACTCTCCCTCTTTCACATCCTCCCTCCTAACCCTCCTCTTTGGAGGAAGTGCAACTCTATCCTCCACTCTTTCTATTCTACAATCTCTTACTCCATCAACCCAATAACATCATTTGTAGCACCTCAATAACTTGTAAATACATCATGATCTCTCTCATGGTTATGTTAGTGATCATTAAATCATCTTCAAAACTTTCAAGTGTCGCAATTCGTGATGGTTAGCCAGCGTCTGTCCTCCCCTTTAAAGGTGTGCGAGAAATCAAGTAAGTGTTCTATTCTCAATTTACCATTGGTTTGTTTCTCCACACTTATTCAATTGGTCTAAAGGAATTTCTCACTCCAACTCTCTTTTGCTTCATTACATATGCATGTGGTTATCTCTCATGGTGATTTTATTTGTGTCATGGCATTGCATAGATGGAGATGAGCTCTCTATGCAAAGTGTGTTAGTTCGATGTAGGTGATTCTCTTGTGTGTTTTTTGAGAGGCAGGTCTTGTGTGCATGATTTTTTGATGAATCCTTGAGAGAAGAGGAGTTTGGATGTATCATGGGTATTCTTATGGGGAGAAGGTGAATGCTATTTCACAAATTACATATTTACATTTGATGCACGGCATTGGGTTGCATAATCGTTGATGGTGTCAAGTGTCCAAAGTGTACATAGAGTAAGGGTTCTCAAAGTGTGTTGCTTGAGTGGGTGAGTGCAAATGTTATTTCGATTGGTTTCCTTCTCCACTTCCAAAAGAAGGTGGTGCCCCAAGTAGTGTGCGTACCTCTTTACGAACATTTTGTGAGGGTAGGCCCATTGGTTTGGGTTTAGAGGCCCCATTTCAAAAAGCTCGCCCTCAACGGTTGTTTGAATTTGAAATAGTTAGCCACTTTAGGCTGCTGTAGTTTGAGAGGGTGGGCGAGATGGTGCTGTTGATAAGGTTGAGGTTGGGCACCAGTAGCCATAATTGCCTTGTTGCGCCGCGGATGTCAACGGGGATTTCCTTGTTCAATAAAGTTGCCCTACATAACCATCTCTCTCATGTTAGGCATAGCTGGTAGCGGTGTCAGGAAGGTGCAAGTCATAAAGTTGCAAGTGACATCTATTGCAGCAAGGCTGCTGCAACTCTCCAAGGGCACCACCCCAGACAAATCATTGTCTGCTAATAGTAATTTACGGAGCAAAGGACCACAGATCTTGCCAGGAATACTTCCTGTGAAGGAATTTGCACTGAGGTCAAGTACCCTTAACCTACTGGAGTTGGGGAGGGATGCAGAAAGAGGCCCCATGAACTTGTTGAAGCATTGACGAAATTGCTCCCTGCGTGTCGTGTTGCACTGGGGCTTTTTTTGCACCGTCCGACCCCGCTCGACATCGCCGATGCATCACATGCCCTTCTTGACCCCGTACGCCCCCCGTCACCCTGTTCCGCAAAATTATCTCCAAGATGCCTCCCCGGCCACCCGGTGGCTGCATGTTCGAGGTTCTATGCACGTGTGTGCCTCAGCGGGCGAAAATGGAAATTATTGAACAATATGAATAAAAAAACAAGTACTGAATGGTGACAAAAATCATTGACAAAAACATTTATTCTTTATTGATTCGAATATTACGTCATGGTCGATTGGTTTTTCTACAAATTACATCTTTGGGTAATGGGCAAATGGCTGACTTGACACCAAGGGATTTTACAATTTCCTCTACGTTTGTCAACCCTTGACCTAGGCTCAAGGCGCAGTGGGAGAGGACCGAGCCTGGGTGTTTGCCTGTAAAGGCATACAATGCTGCCTCTCGGTCCACCAATATACATTTGTGAGCGTTTAAGGTAAGAGAATCTTCAGCGAGTATGCCACCTAATGCTTTACACTTTAGCAGCTCTGCAGAACCATTCTTGGAGAACTCTGTGTGAGAAACTCTAAGAATCGATGGCCCCAGATGGCTCAGGTAGTGCCAAAGAGAACTATCTCTACCCGTGGAGATGTTGCGAGAACCTCTAGTACGCATTGCGAACTTATCAACATGATAAGCCGTCTGCAAAGCATTTTAATTGATATTAACACTTGTAGTAAGGAATACTAGAAATTCTACCAGGTTTAGATTTATTTACCTCAGTTTCTTCATCCCTCTCTTCAAGATTTTTCTTTGTAAGATCGATGCTAGATCGATCATCTCTACCAATTGCAATCAGTGGTTTGTGTGGATGAAATGCACTCTCTGGTACGCTTTTGTAGAAATAGGCACATGATTTTATTTCTACTAGTGTACTTGCTACTATTTGCACCAACTGTTGTTCGTTTTCACTGGGGAGGAAGGAGAGGCTTGTTGGGAGATCTTGGTCTTTGAAATCAATTTGAAAATTGACTTTCTCTTCCTTCCCACTGGGATCCTTCATGCCCGCATAGATAGCAAGCACTGTAAGTGACTCATCTTCCCTGAGTCCTAACGTTTTGGCAATGTCATCAAGGAACATCAACTGACGATCATCCACCACCACTGGATGCAAAGTGAGAATTTGGAGGTCTGGGATCTCTTCCAACACCTCATCTCCCTCTATCAGTCTATCTTCCTCCTCAGTGGCGTTGGGATCTTGCATGAGTACGAGTGCCATAGATGCTTCGGCATGCTAATATATCTCTTCGATAACTTCATTTGATTCCTCCACAATGGTCACAGGAGGTCTTTGGTTTACCTTTTCCTTTGATTTTCCCTTGTCCATGTCCTAAAGCACAAGTAATGTTAGAACCATGTCCCATGAAATAAATTGGGTGCCTATGCACCCCATGCCCAAATCCATGGGATCATCCTCATCCTCTGTCTTGAAGTCCCTTTCGTGAGGACTTTAATAAACCTCAACAAGCGAAACCGGAAGTTTTTGTCAGCCACATAGAGATGCTTCAAGAAATCCACTGGAAACCACGTCGTGTCGAATCCCTCAAAGATTACTCCATGTGCCGCGCCATGTAGTCAAGAAAGCTTCCAATTGCCTCTACATGAAGGTTGGCAGTGGCCAGCATGTCAATTGTCCCCTCGAACACACTGAGTAGTTCATGTGTTCGATGTGCAAGTCCTACCTTTTCTAATTGTGTGAGAAGTGCATCAGTAGACGTTGCCATGGGTTCGTTCACAAAGAAGATGCCAAGAGAGCTGAGAGCTTAGAGCTAGAGTTTTGTGAATGTGAGAAATGAAGTTCAAAAACTAGAAAGTCACTTATATACCCAAAGTCATTTTTTAAAAGCACTTAAATTAATGTCAAAATACCTTAAAACTTTTATTTTAAACAAAATCACGCGACAAAGCATTGAAAGACACCAACATTGAAAACATTTGTGCTCCACAACAAATAAATTTCACGTTTCAATCGAAAACTTGAACAAGCTGAGAATAAACAAGTATGTGCAGAAACGAGATTCAAAACACCGTATGTATTAATGTGGACAAAATCCATGTCAGTTACAAGCTTTTATAAAAATACATCGCGAAAACGGAATGTTCTCACACAGAACGCTCTTCTCTTTCCTGGAGCCAACAATGTTTTCATTGATTACAAAGAGATATTGTTTGGGCAATGTATATATGAGATTAAGATACTCGCAAAGGTGACTAAGATGCCACTCATTGTTCACTGTAATGTGGTGCACTGCATCACGTGGAGATGTATTTGCAGGTCAACTGATTCTCTAGCAGCAACCTCAGAGTCTAGTGCCTCCCATTCTCCCATCATCAGCATCCATCTTATATAGGGAAAGACCATCGACAAGCTTTGCTTTGCAATATGGTATCTAAATACCACCTTGTCAGCAACTACAGAGCACTTGATTCTATCTCCCTGGTGGTTGGCCACCTTAGTTTGCCATCCAGCTGTTGCAAGAAACCCATTGATCGCACTTCCCCCTTTGCAAGTCCACATTGTTGGTGTCATGTGAACACTCTGAAGTTGAAGTATAAACACAAACAGATGAAGAGACATAAACCATGTTACCGTGGCTTTACGGGAACCATAGGTGCACTTCATTTTGATGCTTGCACATCCACCTCGATTCTCCTTTTGGTTGCTGCGATCAAGGCACTGTCTGGCTTAGGCCATTCCAATTCTCCAAGGTTGGGGAGTGAACCAGAGATAGATTACCATATCCATTTTGCCTAGGTGTGACATAAGTATGATCATAAAAAAAAATTTCACGTGAGGCAAGCTCAGAGGACTGACAACCAACATAGAACAATTTGCCAAGCTCAGTGTGGATGGCCTCAAAAGTTCCAGTGAAGGACTCTATTGGCTCCCACTCTACAAAATCGGATGGAAAAACATCTATAAACATGAACAAAAAGCAATGGAATCTTACAGTCATCAAAAGCAACACACAAGGCAGAAATACTAAATAGATAACCGAAAAACTTGCAAGAGTAAAAATTACAATTTGCAGGAAACCTCGATGGATCCACTACTGTCTCTAGCTTCAGTTGTGAAGCAACATACACATGCTGCACCTTTGCAAGCCTCTTTCCATCTTGTGTTTTCTTGAACTCCATGATTCTTTCCTTCCAATGGTGTGCTCGAGAAGCCATGTGTCTCCTTGAGACCTTGTGTGCACCTCTTGAGCTGGGCTGCATTGTCACCCACATCATTCATTTTAACTCCATCATCACCCAATATCCATTGTCGTCTTGTACATTGCTACATGAAATGGAGTCAATGACACTCCTACGTTGTCGAGTACCTAATGATGCCATGGGAAATAGTGGCACAACCTGCACACAAACACTTATGATTAGACATTGCACATCCATGTTCTCAGCTGTATAAAGAGCAAGAATCTTGATGGTACACAAAGGTGAAGGATGCCACTTACTGCTATACTGTTCCACCTGCTTGTTGTCTTAATGTGGAAGAAATGTTGCAAAGCTTGAGAGGGAAGTAGATCCTCTCTATAGAGCTTAATGGAGAAGGAGCAAGAAACCTGTTGAGGAAAGAAAGAGGGATGATGTAGCAAAAGGATATGATGTAGACTTCAGCTTTAGCTAGAGGTGTTTAGTGAAGCCCATGGAGTAATGGAGAACTTCAATCTGAGGAGAATGCAGCCCTCAAGAATGCAGTAAGCTTGAGGAGGGAAAGGAGGTTCAAACTTCTACTGCAGAGCTTTTGGGAGGGAAAACTGAAAGGAAGGAAAGATAAACAAGGTGAAGTGAAGAGAAGTGAGAGATGTTACAGTAGAGAGAGAGGGAGGGAATGATCAGCACGTTTTTGGAGGGGACCCCTTTTAGGAGAGAGGGGGGGAGAAACTAGAAGCTAGTAGATAGAGAAAGGATTGGTTTTTACTCAACTATTTAGAAAAAAGTTCATTTTTTTGAATTTATAAGAGATTTTCTCTTTGTATTTTATAAAAGAGTACAAGTTTGACCACTTACTTTTAGGCCCTGCCATACCCACCATTTCAGTCCACATGGCATCCACCCATTTGCCCCTTCCATAATTTCTTTTTTAATCCCATGGCAAATAAAGAGGTCCGCTTAGACCCCATTCCCTTCCTAATGGAAAGCCACTTTATTCATATTTGTCTATGTGGTTCGGGATGTTTAACCATATACTCTCACATAAGTTTATGGACATCTAATATTTGAAATCAACCCCCTAAAACAAACCATAAACCATATAAAAACATATCGGTCAACTCACGACGTCATAAGGTACACCCCCTTGGTAGCACTCCTACGCGTGTAGGTAAAACCGGTTATAGAGCGATTAATAACTCGCATTCTCGAGGTGATAAAGGAGACCTAAATTCATTTATCATTAATTTTCATCAATCTTTTCAATTGGTTAAGTGGGTTTTCCCATCTGGTGAATCTATATAGTGCTTCTCCGAGGAGCCTGGAGTCAAAAATTTTGGTTAAAGTGCAGTGGACAGTAAGCTATTTTTTGACCATATCTCATAGCTCTTGCGTGTTTTTCACATGACACTAAAGAGAGAAAATGTTCCAAATGATGTGGTTTATCTCTAGTGTAAAGGGTTCGGGCTGATTCATAGCGGTTTGTGATTTATGACCAAAACAGTGTTCCTACCGCCTCTATGATGTGAAACAAAAAGCACTTTTTATGCACGCACATGACCATAAACGCATCATGTGCATAAATCAGTGTGTTAAACATGATGAAATAATCATGGGGCAACTTCATACGTACTCGGTTAATCTGTACATGCACTCGTATGCGAAAAAACAATCACCGAGAGGGTGACTACTCAGAAAAACGACATAGAGAGAGAGAGAGAGAGAGAGAGAGAGAGAGAGAGAGATGATGGCTATGGAGTTTAGAGCTTCTCACCATGCTTTAGAATCGATTTGGGGTTGTCAAAAGGCTTCTTGCTTTGCCGCAAGAGAGCGGTGATGAGAGCTATGTAGAGGTATCCGCCACAAAAGCTTCCGGAGAACGCGTACACCGTGAAACGAGAGAGAAGATAATAAGCAAGTAGAGAGAGAATGTCTTGAGAGAGAGAGAGAGAGAGAGAAGAGCTTATGGAGATGGTAATGAAGATCTTACACCATTCCGTATAATAGATACGTATAGCCTTGCGGTAGTACACACAACAGAGCACTAACCGGCAAGTTATAGGCAAGTGCAGCAAGCTCGAGTAACCCCCAAGCCAGAAGGTAGCGCTACCTCTTATGCCTAGAATAGATGCACAGCTTTTAGGACTTTTCTAAAAACAAGGCTTGGCTTTTGGTGGTCAAATCTCCCACTTACCATTCAATTTTTACAGGAAAATTGATCATCTGAGCAATATCTGGCCAACTAATGGAAACCGTAGCTCGACTATGCCACACTGTAATATCGCGACATAATTATGACTTCTTGCATTGCCCTGGTGTATTTACAGTACGGCTTTTTTTAAAAATATTTCTCGTAAAAATATCGTCTGGTCTCGTTTTTGCTCAAGGTTATCTTTTTTAAATCTGAAGGAGACTAAAATTAATATTTTTATATTTAGGTCATCATCATAGAAAGCACATTGCTTTTCAAAAACGCCGAAAAGCACGAAAAGCTAAAAATAGCGTAAAAAGCAAAAAAAAAATCTAAAATTGAACCAGGGTTTCCCTCGTCCACACTGAAATAAGAAAGCGGACTCGCTTTTCACTAAAAATCATAAAAAGCTATAAATAGCGTAAAAAGCACTCAAAAAGCATATTTTTATAAAATTGAACCATAGCTTCTCTGGAACACGTAGATTAAGGATCCAACCTTGCTTTTTGCAAAAAAAACACCTAAAAGCATAAAATGCATAAAAAAACAAAAGTAGTGATTTTTCCAAAACTGAACCAAACGTCCGTCTAACCTAATGGAACATGGAAACGACCTTGCTTTTTACTTTAGAACCTTCCAATACTGTCAATCAAGCATCTTAAGTCAAAATTTGGCAAAATAGATTTTTTCTTATTTTTAGAAGAGACCCGAAAATTGGGGGATCTTACATCCTCCCACACTTGAAAAATTCAAGGTGTCCTCACCTCGATATGAAATCTGGATAATTTAGTCTCATTACATCATCACGTTCCTAAGTGGCATCTTCCTGAGGATACGTTGACCATTTAACAAGGTGTTCAATAATTATCCGATTACGTAGAGGCTTGGTTTTTCTCTGAAGTATTGCTTCGGGATATACTTCAAAAGTTCAATCAGTAGATGTAGATAATAGAGAATCATCAAGAATATGTTGTGGATCATGTATATACTTCTTGAGTAAGCTAATGTGAAAAACATCATGTACCTTTATATGTGGTGGTAACAAGAGCCTGTAAGCTTGATCATTAATACGCTCTGTGATTACAAAAGGTCCACAATATCTGGCACTTAGCTTCTTACACTTACCCATTAATAAAGAACTACCTTTGGGTTTCACTCTCAAAAGTACCAGATTGTCCTCTTCAAAAAGCCTGACAGATCGTCTTGGGTCAGTATAACTCTTATGTCTATCTTGAGCAGTCTTAATATCCTGTCGTATGAGATTGGTTTGTAGTTGCATTTCATAAACATTCCTTAGGATGCTTGAACTTGTATAAGAGAGTCTATCCATTTGAGTAAAGTAAGACACTCTTGTCTGTCCAATGCTTGAAAAGGAGACATCCCAATTGAGCGTTGAAATGAGGAATTATACGCAAATTCAACCAGATACAAATATCTAGTCCATTTACTCTGCTCATGCATACAATAATCTCTCAATATGTCTTCAATGATTTGATTTGTCCTTTTTGTCTACCATCAATTTGAGGATGATTAGCAGTGCTAAAGGCTAACTGGGTTCCTATAGCTGAGAATAAGGCTTTCCAAAAATTTGAGGTGAACTTCATATCACAATCAAAAATTATTCATCAAGGTAAACCTTTCATGAAAACTTGAGCTATATCCTTAGCCGCAAATGTTGTCTTGACTAGAAATAAATGGGTCATTTTTGTAAGCATATCAACAACCACAAAAATAGAGTCATATCCCAAAGATGTAGGAAGTCCTGTAATGAAATCTATGGATATGCATTCCCATTTCATTTGTGTAGCATCAATAGGTTGAAGCTTATCAGGGTATCGGATTCGTTCAGCTTTAATACGTTGGCATGTTAAACATCTCGTAACGTAGTTCAACACATCACACTTTAGTCCTAGCCAAAAGAAACTCTTTCTTATAGTAGAGTAAGTCTTAATGTATCCTGGATGTCCTGCTATAGGTATATCATGAGCTTTTTGTAATATCTGAAGTTTGATTCCACCTTGATTTGGAATACAAAGACGAGTACTGAAGTAGAGGTCATCACCTTCAACGTGAAAGCCTTTGATTTTCCTTTCTTGCTTCTCTGTGCAATTATTTAAGTTCATCAAGTACTAGATTTTTAAGTAATATGGGTCATGAGTCATATCTTCTCAAATAAGGTCAATTAAAGAAGTATTAGAGGTTGTGATAGACACTATAGTACTCTTCTGGCTTAAAGCATTAGCCACATTCAATCCAAAAATCATATTCGCATAACAACTCCATCCATCTTTGTTGTCACATATTAAGGTCAGGTTGGGTGTAGATCCACTTTAGGATTTTATAGTCAGTATGTAGTTCAAATCTCCTTCCAAGAAGATAATGTCGCCATACTTTAAGAGCATGTACAACCGCCAATAATTCCAAGTCATGTGTAGGTTAATTTAACTCATATATACGTGACTTACGAGATTCATAAGCTACTGGTTTTCCTTCTTGAGACAGAACGCCGCCAATTGCTTGTCCACTTGCATTAGTGAGCACAGTGAATGTCTTTGAGAAGTCTGAAAACTGTAGTATGCAAGCATTCACCAAGGCTTCTTTGAGTTTCTCAAAACTAGCTTGAGCACGTTCATTCCAATAAAACACTTTAGCCTTCTTAAGTGTATTAGTCAATGGAGATGCAATCTTAGCATAACCCTCAATAAATATACGATACCATTTTGTCAAACCAAGAAAGCCATGTACTTCTCGTACTAATTTCGGTGTAGGCCAAGCTATGATAGCTTCCATCTTACTTGGATCAGTAGAAACACCATCCTTGGATACAATAAATCCTAGATATTCCACCTTGTCAGTGTAGAAGGTGCATTTGCTACGTTTGGAATAAATTTGATTTTGACGAAGAAGTTCAAGTACTCGCCGCACATGTTGTTCATATTCTTCTCTATTTCTTGAGTAAACTAGAATATCATCAAAGAAGACAAGAACAAAATCATCAAGATGTTCTCGAAATACGTCGATCATGGTACAATTAAAAGTTGCAAGAGCATTAGTAAGTCCAAAAGTCATAACTGTAAATTCATAATATTCAAAACGAGTATTAAATCCTGTCTTTGGTATGTCCTCCTCCTTGATTCGGATTTGGTAATACCCGGACTTAAGATCCATCTTTGTGAAGATAGAAGCTCCATATAATTGGTCAAGCAGTTCATCAATCCTTGGTATTGCATACTTATGCTTGGCTGTCACCTGGTTCAATCCACGATAATCAATACAAAGACATAGAGTACCATCCTTCTTCCAATTAAAGAGAACAGGAGTACTCCATGGAAAAACGTTGCGTCGAATAAAGCCTTCTTCAAGGAGTTGAGTTAATTGCTCCTTGAGTTCCATAGATTCAGGTACTAACATTTTGTAAGGTCTACAAGCAACTGGTTGAGCTCCTGGAGAAAGCTCTATTGCATGATCAACATCACGCTTGGGTGGTAGCTGTGAAAGTTCTTTAGGAAATACATCATCAAATTTTGTTATCCATTCGGGTTCAAGTGAATCTATCTTCTTCACCGTAGGGTTAAGCTTTACTACATAAATCCTTTCATTCTTTCTATGACTCTTCATAAGTTTGGTAAAATTCACTAGTCCGAGCTTAAGCTTCCCCCGTTTTCCAGTAACTGTAACTCTAGGGTTGTGAACATTTTTGAAAGTCAATGAAGCATATTTACAATGTATGTGAGCATCATTGGCTTTAACCCAATCCATTCCTAGAATTCCATCGTAAATTCCTATGGGTAAGACTCTAAAGTTGGCAAATTTATTATGACCATCCAAAACAAAATTCAAGTTACTCATTGAAGTAGAAGATCTAACCCTCCTACCCATAGCTAATTCTATTGTAAGGTTTGTATTAGGGTGTTCAGGAAAAATGAGGTTCTTGATGCACTTGAGAGATATGAAAGAAGGTGTACTCCTCAAATCAATCAATAAGGTAAAATGGTTACCTTGATACTCCACTGGGTTTGAATAACCAAAAATTATTCATTCACTCCCTGATGTTCAATTGCAGCATGAACATACGCGTTTGCCTGATTTCCTTCACCTCTAGTCCCTTGAGCTCTGTTAACTTAAGGTCTTCCTTGAGGTCTTTGATTTCCTCCTCCTCCTCCTTGACGAAGTTGACAGTTAACATTCCCGTTGTTGTTATTGGTGATCGGTGGATTATTCCAAACAAAAGGTGGATTGCATGGTCTAAAATTCCCTTGGTTTTGAGGTTGTCTCTGATTTTGGTTAAATTTTTATTGATTGAAGTTCCTCTGAATTGTCGATGATCTGGGTCTGAAGTTTTCAAAATTCCAATTTGGATTGAAGTTTCTATGTTAATAATTGTCCACCAACCCTGTAAAGCTTGAATTTTTAAATGAAAAATCCTTGGATTGATGACCAGGATCAAGATAAGTGTAGCACAAATGATCCTGGCTTTCATACGTAATAAGTTCTCTCTTCTTTGTTGTGGATTCCTAGATCTTTGGTCCTCCTCGAGACGAGGTCTTTTGATTTCACGAACAGGAACAGGTTCTGGTTTCCTCTTTCTAGTAGTAGATAACTCTATTTTAGCATCAAGGACATCTAAAAAATTGGTAAGACGAAGACTTTGGAGTCTAGTCTTCATAGAATTATGTAACCCTGACACGAATCAAGCTACATTGACCTCTTGAGTCATCCCTGTTGGTGCATACTTGACAAGGCTTAAGAAATTTTGATAGTATGATTCTAGATCTCTGGTTCTTGAGTACAGTCAAGAAACTCATTCATACAATCTGAATGATAGACCTTGTTTTGATAGTTCTCCTTAAGTTGGGTCTTAAGATAATCCCAAGTTGTAGCATTAGGATCAACATTATTTTTTGTGCAATGGTCTCTCCACCAGCACTTGGTTGTCTTCTCTAGTTTGAACTTAGTAATGATAACTTTGTTTACTGCTGACGATGGGCTAAGTCAAAGTAGTCATCCAGGCTCTCAATCCACTCTTCACGAACTTTTCCTACATCTTTGCCTTCCCCGCTAAAATTTCCAGGTTGAGACTTGTGAAGCATAGCATCGATGTCTCTATCAATGATGGCGTGTTGAGGAACAATAGTCGCATTTGTATTAGCAACAACCGCATTTCCTCTAGGAGACATGGTAACTTATTGTACCATATCAACCAAGGTCACACTTAGTAAAATATTCTATTGCACTCGAAGTCCTCAAATCAAATAAAATAGATATCTAAAGATAAGATGAGAAGAAAATAAGAGAAAGAATAATAAATTTATCCAATTTTTGTATCACAAACCTTTGGGTTTTCAAAAAGTCTACAAATGTCTTGAAACATTCTAATAAATCCTAATGGCTCCAACATAATGCACTCGGTAATATCAATTGTGACATCCCTCCACCACTGGAGTATAGTTGTCCCATTCCTTGAGTATGTCTGATGGTTGATTCCAATAATCTTTTATGATCTTTGGCTGGAACATTTCTTTGTTGGCGTGTGAGTCATACCATTCTTGAGTAAGATATTTGTAGGTTATAGGTACCCCCATTTTGGTGTGAAAAATCGCCTTTCGATAACCAAAGTAGTCATCAAAGAAAGCAGATACCTTTGGAAACACATCCGATGTGTCCATCCCACTGAGCTGTGTATATTTGCACAATCTATAAGGCAGTGAGGTCTGTTGTAGGCATTGTATAAAATTTTTACATTGCAAGGATTGAGATTAGTGTCTTCCCAAATAAGTCAAAGAATAACTTCCAAGGTACAAGGCTAAAGAAATGTCAGTCGTTGTTTTTGCATTGTCATCCCCATACATTAAACAGAACAATGTCAAAGCATCCTGTAGCCATTACTAAAGGAAGTATATTTCTGGCTATCCACGTTTTCTTCGTCGGTCTTAGGGTAAGGTCATAAGCATTTATGTACAATAGTTGATTAGTGACTACAATCTCCGTTCCCAACTTAGATTGTATCCACTCGATACTCCCAATAGGCGAGGGTTTATGCTGAGGTGGTCTAAACTCGGGGTTCCCTGTAGCATAATGATACCAAGCTCGGAAGGTATTTGGTACAATGAAATCCGTAGACATCAATCTTTTCTTCTTTTCCCCGTTATGCGTGGTAGTGACAAATCTTTGTACTTCCACTCCAGTTTGGAAATGCTCCTCCACCATAAGACGAGAGAGTATATCCACTCATATCCATCGAGGCGAGATGTCAGTCATCTACACACACATCCCATCACTCAAGTTAGTTAGAATGATAAAACCAAGATTCAAACTCAATTATTATATCTTCAAAACAATGTGTTGTATCAAAATCAACTTTTTATAACCACAAAAGACCAAAAAGATACATAGTGTTTCTAGGGAGATACATAAATACAAAAGGGTCAAATGAACCATTTTTTGGTTCCTACAATTGAGGTTCTACCCCTATATTTGTTCACACATCGGATGTCAAAGTTTAGAACTTCAAATTGTGCACTAAAAGTCACGTCTTTCTTTTCGTACCATTCTTCCCTCGTGATACATCCTTGGGTGATAATCCAGTAAAGCAGTTTACATGAGCATGTTGTTCGTTTACATTATTTTTGTAGAAGTATCTACTCGAGTTCACTACTATTGGTTGTGCTTCGGCAAAGTGACCAATGCACCTTGGTTTCTCATAGTCATCAAAGATAATGATAACATTGTGAAGGTTGTATTTGAGAATAGGTCCATAGACTCTATTGAACCAATCCTGGGGTACAAAATAGAATTGGTTGTTGCCATTTGACTTCTTCCACACTATGATTATGACCTTCTTACAAAAGCCATATCTTTGGTTTAACATAAGGGCCTTTTTACTAAGTATGATTTCACGACTCGGTATGTCCAAAAGAGGTCATAAGTTAAGGTAAAAAATATATCCTTGCACCTTAACATCGCCTTCTTGGATCTTTTCTTTCACCCAAAGTTGTGGGTTGGTCATAAACCTATCAAGAACTTGTGTTTGATGTTCAGGTTAAGCTTCAACATATAACTCCCATGCTACGTAAGTGTTGGGTGCAAGGTAATCTCTAGTCCTCTTTGAAACTGGAACCACTTCAATTCCCCAATGGAGATTGAATCCAACCGCATCACTAAAAAAGACTCTTTGTGCAAAGTCACTCCGGAGTTCATCTAGACAATTAAGAAGATCCATCTAAAAACAAGACAATGAGAGAGATAAAACTTGGTACACATGTAAACCAAACAGAGTCTACGCTTCTTTTATTCATCAAAATTTAATTTTTATGACTTCATTACAATATTATGGGTGTCTTGGTGCTAATTCTCTAAATATTCTTTTAACTCTCACAACAAGGTATTCTCTCAGACCTCCCACATGGCAACGTGGTCTGTAGTTATCTTCCAACTTTTCTTTTCCTATGATAGCTGCAAGAGCTTCAAACTTCTTAGCGACTTCGGCAATTCTTAACATTTGGGAATGCATCACCAAGTAGTACAACATGTCTTCTAGGCTTAACCATATTTTGAGTTGAAGTAGTCTGAGGTTGGCAAACCATTCTCTTGGACTGTCGTCAATATAGATGAAGAATTGACGGAAGGGTTCTTGGTGACGGGTAAGGTAACTACAGTCAACGTGTTTCTTGGTACGCCAAAGACTTTGTCTTGATTTCTAAGTAAAAGAGTTATCGTTCATCCCTGAACAATCGTGTCGCCAGATTGTTGAACACTATGGCCAAAACCTCATTCCCCTAGCTAAAGCATTTAGACGTCACTCTAGGAGCCATTTGCTACTACAAAACAAACATTCAAAGAAATTACAAAGACATTGTTTGAACACTTCAACCATAACTCAAACCAAACACTTCCACTGAAGAAGACAAGTCAAAAAAGTACCACCAACCAATGTCACTTATAGATACATCATGAATGCAATATCTTTTCTCAAGCAGCATGCATAAATGTGGTGCATGATGCATAACTAACCCGACTAGTATCAGGCTTTAGGCTGATACTATAACCTTAAGCATTGGCTCTGATACAATCTGGAAGCTTGTAGCCTCATCTCAACTATTACAAGGTTTACTCAAAAAATAGGAGTTACAATATTCCTGATTTATCAAAATTAATAAGTGTTTTTACATGGGAGCTCCAAAAAATGGTAGCCGTGTTAGCTTGCTGCTAACATTCCCCCCTCCTCACCTGTGTCGTCCCTTGAAACAACTTTATAGGCTGAAGTAGTCTTCGAATTGACGGCTGGCGAGGCGATCTTTAAGCGCATTTAGTGCCTTTTGGTATCTAGTCTTCCTCTCTTTATCTGGCACTTGCAAGAATAGTGACTCTGTTTTTCAGCTCCACCGCTGAGTAGCCTACAAACCTTGATGTGAGGTTGCTGATCACTGGCCCAAATATTTTCGTTCGTCAAGTGAAGAACCCTTTGTAGAACGCTTCCTCAAATGCCATCATATTGTGAGAAGGTAAAAAAATGCATCTGGCATAGAAGCCATAGAGGACTTCTTCGAAAGGTTGACCACTAAGGTCGTAGCATAATCCTTTATTACCCTCGAGGAGTGACATCCAAGGGGCGCCTACTTGCTCTCGCTCATGGAAGACTTTGATGCAAGTGAGCAGCATTCGGCAGATTTTGTATAACATTGCACATGATAGATTTGGTAGACTCCTGAAGAAGGACATGGCGCCCATTAGGGTTTTCACCATGTACTCTTCCATCGGTGGTCCCTCTTTTGGAGTAGGCAATCTAGGATAATTCACCCAAGTTGGCCGCATCTTTATTAGTGCCTTGTGTGCTTGCCAAGTCCTTACTCTTGGTACAAAACAGAAAGTAGGATCCTTTTGTAGGGCCACAGGTTCTCTTGTGAACAGAATCAAATACCTTGGATTCTTGTTCAACCAATTGAGCCTCCACTTTGGGTGGTCTTGATCTGCTCCTTCTTCTCGCATGTCTTTGTACAGCCTTTCCTTTACTTGGAGAAACTCCATCTTTATCAGAGGGTAAGGCAAGGATTTTTGGTGCCATTGCACATTGATTTGATTGGGAGTGAGTTGTGTAACGTTGATGGAGTGAAGAAGTCTCAGCTCCCAATCCATTGTTGCCTTCCACTACTTGTCTACCTCTTGTGTAATTTTCTCTTTCAATGCATGAGAGCTAAACCATTGGCACTGTATCTATTTCGGTAATGTGTACTTGAAACTCCTCCTCACCACTTAGCTCTTCTGTTGGTCGTGTCTCCATCTCAACAAATGAAAAACTGAGGGGATCTCTATCTGTGGCTTCTCTGAAGTGCCTGCCTCTTCTTGTGTTTCTGCCCGTCCCTCTCTCAATAGTTGGTTGACTCTTTTAAGTTCAGCTGTTTCTTTCAACAGCTCGTCTTCTCTTTAGACCCGCATTAAAGCCAGGTGTCTGTGCTGAGACTGCTCCAATTTTAACTCCAACTCGAGGTCTTTATTCTTCTTTTCTAATGCTTTATAGACCTCGTTTGTTCCTTTGATCGAGGCTACGTATGGATTCTCTCGTATTTGCCGCAAGAAAATTGCATGATCATTTATTATTTGCTATGAGTACTGTAGGGAGGCATTTGATACATCTAGCTGTACTTGCATTTTTTGAATTGGCAGGGTTGTCCTTAGAAGTTTGTTTGTAACTTCTATCAGTTGTTCATCTTTCACTTTGCAAGCATTTGACATCTTTGTAAGCAGATCACAAAGCTCCTTCATCTCTTTCTGTTGTTTATCCCTTGCGAGCTGATGTTGTTCAGCTTTCGCTTTCAACTCTTGCACTTGCCTTTGTAGATTGATGATGACGTTTAATCGGTTGTCTAACTCCCCTTGGAGTACGTCAATCACCATCTCTAATTCTTTGGCCCTTGCGCTACGGCTAAGTGTTGTTGAGCGAAGTCGTTTAGTCATGTCCTGCATTTGCTTGGCATACTCGTTGACTTGCAGGATCACTTCATTCTTTGATCGCCACTCTTTGTTTCTGGCTAGCTGCCTTGATTTTTTTGCTGGTTGTTGTTGTTCTTAAGGCTGTGGGGCTGATAATCTGTTGCTTTGTCATCCTGAGGCTTCGTGGATGCCTCGACCTTTTCTTGTTGTGTTGAGGTGGAAGGTGTTTCGTCGGCCTCCTGTTCTCTTGGTTCCTCAAACTTTGTGTTGTCCTCTGGTTCAAGACTCGCTGTCTTTTCGTGCTCTGGCTCTTGATCTTTGTGTTGCTCTTATGTAGATTCAACTACCTGCTGTTCCGGTTCAGCTGCTTCTCTTTGTATAGGCTCTGTCTCCTTGCTGGGTTCAAGTTCTTTGGCTTTATCTGTTGGTGAAGGTGGTGGTCTCGGCATGGGGTGATCATGTTGTTCAGAAATAGGTGAAGAAGGGTGGGGAGACACATCACCCTGATCATGTTGTGCTGCTCCTTGTTCATTTGATTCCTGTGCTTGCTTTTGATGTTCTGCCACTTCTTTTGCTTTCTTTGCCGCTTCTTGGGCTTCTCTCAGCTTCAAGGCTTCTGCTTCTTGATACATCTTTTCCATTGATTTTGTGGGATCTTCAGCCTGTTTCCTTGTATGGAGCTTAGTTCTTGGTCCTTTAAGCTCAATGGGTACCCACTTTGTTGGGTCTGTGCCTTGTGCTTGGTGGCTGCATTCGTAAGATTGCTTCTCTCTTTCAAATCGGGCATGTTTTTATACAGGTTCCTCCTGGTGTGATGCCACGGCTTTTCTCTTCAGTTTTGCCCATTGTGATCTTTTTTCCTCGTTATCCAAACTTTCACTAATGTGCCATTCTCGCAAGCTCTCGGCAGATTCTTCATCTGACTTGTATGTTCTCTTGGCAGATCTTGTAGCTTGAGGGGAAGGGTGTGTTGAACTATCCAAGTGTTCTGATCTAGGGCAGGTGGCAAGTTTTCGGCCATGCCGATGGCATGGTAAGCAATCCTAGTCATAACCTCTGGGGCACCCAGATATGTGATTTTACCTTCTTTCTTTGTCTCCTTCAATGTGGACAAAACATATTGTGCATGGTCAATTGGTTTCCGGGTTGTTGATTTAAGAACTTGTATAAAGGTTGTGGAAACCACATAATTTGGTGTCGTATACCTTGGTGGTCTTTTGGCAAGGAAGTGGAAGTGTTGGTGGTACAATCTTGCAGGCTCTTCCACCTATTTTTGAATGAGGTCGGAAAATGTAACAGCGGCAGTTTCCTTGGTGAAGGTTTCTGTCGTCTTTCTATCTCTTGCCCTCATTGTCATTCCTTCTATTGGCAATCTTAGAGCTTCTGCCACTATCTCTTTGGTAATCGCCTCTTTGACTTTGTTTCCTTACTGGTAGATGCTCGTCTCTATGTTTTGACCTTAAAACCACCTTTGGTATTGTCAATGATGTTTTGGGCACCCATATTTGAATCGGCTTGTCCTTAAGCTATGCTTTTGGTATCCAAATTTTCCTGACTCCTTGCATGCTACCTGTAGCATTTGCTTGTCGATAGGATGGAGAAGATTGATTACTTCGTGGTTTGGTCTGTTGATTGCTTCTTTTTCAATCCTCCTTGCTTGGTGCAATTGGAACAATGAGTTGTTCGCCTTTAGGTGATAGCTTGAGCTGATTCGTATCCCAATCTGGTATTTCCTTGTATGTCCGCATCCACAAAATTCTAAGAATCATCGTCTCATTCATGTGTTCATCTGGTAAGCATACAAACTTATGAGGGCATGAACATTTATGTACTATCACGTTTAAGTTGACTACTCCCAATGTTGGTGTTGGGTTCTTGTTGCATCCTTTTATTGTCGTTATTCCTGCTGTTAAAGAATGACTTGTTTCTTTCTTGTACGTGGAATAACTTACTGTATTTACTCTAGCTTCTGTATCGACCAATGCATTCGTGCTGTGGTTGTTGAGCTGTACTTTTATGCGAAGGTCCACTCCATCTAACCTACCATCATCTGTTGACACTGCATCTTCCGGCAATTCCCATTGTCGGTCATCTATTTCCATGGTGTTGATGGGAATACGTTGATGATTCTTGAGCGTAGCTTTTCTTTTGAGTACGCAAAGCCCAGCTTCCTCTTGGGCTTCATCAATAACCTGCTATCATTTTATCTTTCTTTGTTTGGTTGCATGCATTCTTTCCAGCAATTCATTGGTTAGCAGCAAATTATACTTCTTTAAACGACATCCACTAATCCAATTAGCCATTGGTTCATCATCTAGGGTGGATAGCTTAACTGCTCTACTTAGAGATACATCTTCAATGATAAACGGTTCATTTCCCTTTTTCTTAAACTTGGGAATGTGTTGCTTAAGGGAATAGACTAGAACTAAGTCCCCTTTTTTGAAGATTTTTGTAATTAGATGGGAATCAAAAAACTATTTTTGTTTCCGCTTTTATGCGTAGATATGAGCTACAACTGTTAGACTTTGCTCATCTAGCTTCTCTAAATCTTCAAGTCTTTCTGACAATTCATGTCCAGTCCACTCAAGATCCTTTGCTACCCTTAGTGTCGGCAATAGAAATTCTATTGGCAATATGGCATCAAGACCATAAACAAGGTTAAAGGGTGTAGCATTTAAAACTGTTTTTAATGAAACTTGATAAGTCCATAGAGTTGCATGGAGATTCATTTCCAAGTCTGTTCTTCCTGAACTAACCACTTTAGTCAATATCAAGCTAAGAATCTTATTCGTATGCTCAGCTTGTCCATTTGCTTGTGGGTGATAGGGAGCTGATTTGTTATGGATGACCATAAATTCATTAAGAAAATACTCGATTACCTCATTGATGAAATAAGCTCCCTTATCACTGACAATTTCTATTGTCAGTCCATATCTTGTGAACACATACTCATATAAGAATCAGGTAATGGTTCTAGCATCATTCTTTTGAGTTGCTTTAGCCTCGGTCCACTTAGTCAAATAGTCCATAGCTACAATGATATATTGAGCTTGGGTTCTATAAGCAGGTGGCTGTATTGGCCCAACAAAGTCTATACCCCATTTTGCGAAAGCTCTAGCTCCCATCATTGGTCTTAAGGGCATGCTATCTACTCGTGTTGGCATTTTAGCTCGTTGACAAGCATCACACCTTTGAACATATTCTCTGGCATCTGCAAAAAGTGTTGGCCACCATATGCCTACCATTAATATTTCTCTTGTGGTGGTCTCACTAGAAAAGTGACCTCCAGCTAATCTAGCATGTGCTTGTTCTATAATCAGAATATATTCGTCTTTATTAGTGCAAAGACGCAAATGTTGATCCTTAACTCTTTGATACAATTGGTTTCCAATAAGACCATAGTCTCTTGCTTATGTTTCAATTGCTTTTTGACGGCATTTACTCATGTCCTCGGAAAATGTTCGGCTCGATAAGTAAGTGACTAAATAGTGACATTTGAAACAATGCTACATGAGGTATGGGTGTTTGTTTTTTACATTGAGGACAATCCTTTGCAAAAGAGCGAACATTACTCCTCATAGTTGTCCAAAATACTCCAAGTCTCAAGATCCTTTGCATAGTTTGATCTTCAACAAATAAAGTCCTACTATGGTAATATGTGCTTGACTTAGGTATTGGGTTTTCTCTTCATGATTAATGCATAAGAGCAATATTTCATCTGGGTTTCTTTTGTATAGCCTACCAGCTAGTAATTAATACATAGTCGATTGCTCGATTAATCTGATTGTAATAGGGAGCAATATTTGTGAATCCACTTGAGCTATGGTCATCAATGATACCATATTTTCCGACCATCGAGGTATCATTTCCACGGAGAACAAATATGCATCTGGTAGATCATCATCTACTCCTTTAGGTGATTCCCCTGAAACAATCCTTGACAAATGATCTGCTCTTTGATGAGTAGTTCCCTTTTTTACAACCACACTGAAATCAAATTCCAAAAGAATAATGAACCATCTCACTATTCTTCCTATATTGCATGGCTTGTTGACCAGGTACAATAAAGCTTGGTGGTCCATAAAGAACACAAATTTGTTTTCTAATAGGTAATATCTATACTTTTTTACAGCATAGATCATTCCTAATCCTTCCCTTTTGGTGGTGGTATAATTATTTTCTGCCATGTTCAACTGTCTACTAGCATAATAAATAGAAAAATCAATTTTCTCGACTCCTGGTTGAGCTAGTATACTCCCTATGGAAAACTTCAAAGCATCTACATGTATGTGGAATATCTTATTCCAATCTGGTGCTTTCAATATTGGAGCTTATGTGAGAGCTTGCTTAAGCTTCATGAAGGATTCTTCACACTCACCAGTCCATTCAAAGTGTGTAATCAAGCTATACATGGGTTTTGCAATTATAGCACACATGTAAATGAATCGTTTGTAATATCCACAATGTCCCATGAAGGCTTGAATCCGCTTGACTATTGTTGGTCTAGGCAAATTAGCAATAACTTGAATTTTATCCATATCAATAGCTATGCCATTTTCAGACACTATATGTCCAAGAATTTTTCCTTGTCTACCCATGAATGTGCACTTTTTAAAATTTAGGCAAATCCTATAAAGTCTACATTCTTCGAATACCTTTTTGAGGTGTTCAAAATGATAAGCCCGGATTGATAAATGTTCGCATAGATCATCCATATATACTTCCAATAATTTCCTAAGATATTCTTTAAAATCATGGCTCATCAATCTTTGAAAGGTGGCAGGAGCATTAGTTAACCCAAAAGGCATAACCCGATAGGCAAAAATACCCCATTCCGTTGCAAAAGCAATTTTATGCTTATTTTTTGGGTCAACCAAAAGTTGATTGTATCCCGAAAATCCATCTAAGAAGCTGTAATCTTATTTTCTTGCAACTCTTTCTAACAAATTCTCAGTGATTGGAAAAGGAAAGTTGTCTCTAATGATAGCTGCATTCACTTTTTTGAGATTGACATACACTCGTAATTTTCCATTCTTCTTGGGTACTACCACAATTGGAGACACCTAATCTGTGTGTTCAATTTCATAAATGAATTTGGCTTTCTTTAGTTTTTTAGTCTCTTCTTTGATCTTTTTGGCAAATGTCTCATTATATGTGTATGGCCTTTGTCTACTTGGTTTTGCATCATCTCTCATGGGTATGGTATGTTGACAGATTTCTAGATCAACACCCTTGAGATCCTTGTAAGACCAAGCGAAAATATCTCGGTATTATTTTAGCAAGCTTATCAAAAGCTCTTCTTCTTCTTCTATTAGGTCATTCGCAATGTAGGCAGGCCTAGGCTCTTCTCCTGGTTTCACCAAATCTTTCTTTTTCACATTTTCAGGCCCGTTGTAGGACTCACCCTAGTTTCGTAGTTCTTTAACAGGTTGTTCGACTATGATTTTTCGATCTTGGAGAGTATATTTTTTGTAATGGGATGGAACACTCATTACATCTTTACCATCCTCTTCTGTTGTTTCCATTTTGGTTGTATATATCTTCTTTAGAGCTTTTTTCAACTCTTGATACTTCTTTTTCCGTTCAACTCGTGTCATGGTTGACTCCTTTTTCTATTTTTTTGATTTTTCTTGAGTATCCTTCCTCGTTTTTCTTGATGTTTTTGACATTTTTGGGTTTCCGTTTGAAATATCTGCCAGTGACTTTGTCCTTGACACAATCATGTGCGTCTATTTGCATCAGGAACTGTCTTCTACTCGAGACTGATGGCATAGGTTTAGCTTTCATGTTTCTCGTGTCTCTTTTTTATCTATACCATTTTTTTCTTCTCGGTTTCTGGTTAGACGAGTCAAAATACTTTTTCTCCCCTCCATTCATGAGTAGCTTAGCTCTCACATGTTCTTTTTCTGACCCGAATCTTCTGAGGTAGTTGAGTGTTTGTCTAACTCATCTATTGCATCGTAGTAGAGGTCTAAAAAGACTTGTTAAGCTTTCATCAAGTCGTTGGGTCCCTCAATTTCATCTTCAATGTGGAGGGTTGAAATCATTTGGATAGGAATTATGTCATAGCCGTCCTCATTGCAAAATTGAGTAGGCATTGACGTATTCACACATACATCCATTGTCGCTAAAATTTGAGTCCACTCAAATGGCTCAAACAAATGCTCTGGAAAGGGTTCAGGTATATAGGCTTCGTCAGTGCAATCCCTTTCTAAAATAAATTCTTCTCATTTTAAACTCCCATTTTCCAAAGCTCCACACATCCAAATAGGAGTGTCTTTGTTTAACCACGATGGAAGCTTAGTTTCAGCCGAAGAGACTGAATCAAACTCTTGTGTGGGCATTTTCATGACATCTCTATAAGTGTGATCTTTTAGATTAACCCTTGTTATACATCCCACTTGCTTCAAGTACAGATAATTGTTTTCCCAATCTTGGATAAGTTGTACCTGTCGCATGAAAGGTCTTTCCAATATGATTTTGTAATTGAGTTTTTTCCCAAAGTCTACTATGGCAAAAGTGTGTTGATATTCAATCCCACAAGAATTGACTATCACTTTTTCAAGCAGTTCTAATGGTCTTTCAATGTGTCCATCAGCCAATTGCAATTTCATTTGAGTTTGTCTAATGGCTGGCTGTCCCCAGGATTCCCATTCTGCTTTCGTGGCTATGGCTATACTTGCCCCACTATCCAATATTGCCATGGTCTCAATGTCATTATATTTCACTGGAAGGGTTGTGTTTCCTTCTTCCCCTTCGTAATATTCTCCGAATTTGTTCTTTGGAACAGTTCGAATTTCTTTTGTTGTCCATTTCGTTTCTTAATTTTTCTAAATTTTTTGATATTAGCCCCGTTATCCCCACTTTCTCTAGGGTTTTCTGTAGATCATTCCATAAGTATGGTCTAAGTTTTAATAGCTCTTCCAAAGTAAGAGTGCATTGGATGGGTGTAGACATGATTGAATGAATGTTGTCTACTTCTAGGGTCTGTTTCGCTCTTTTTACTTGAGTGGTCTTGCACACTATGGATTCATCTTCGTTATCTCCCAAGTAAGAGGGTAAGGTTTTCAAGGTCAATGGTCACACACACACACACACACACACACACACACACATATATATATATATATATATATATATATATAAAAGAAAAATGGTCCTTTTTTCAAAGGAAACAAAGGAGGGTTCACACCCTCCTTACTTTCGAGCTCCTAATTGAGGTTTTTTTTTTAACCGAGCCCATAGATAATGCCTAGTTCAAAGGGAAGAAAAAAACGTAGCAATGAAAAGCATGAGCCTAAAGGATCACTCAAGCTGTGTAAAAGATCCTTTTTTACTCTATAAAAAGTGGGCATTGATGGCTTTGAGAGAGATGACATTTACTTTCCTATGCTATGTATGGAGAATGTGCTACATAAGAGTAAGAATAGGGGCATTGATTGTGTGTGCCTATATTGCAACATTGAAAATTTTGCATTGAGATTTTCAACCGTGCATTATTTTAGTCCTTTTTTGAAATTCTTACTGTGACATTCTTGGAGCTTCAGATCCACAATCCCCATACAAGGATTGTACATCTATGTTCATATCAGGAGTTAGTTTGTCTAACCAAACTTTCTCTATAGGAGTTGACTTTAGAGTTAGACTCCCATCATTGATCACTCTAACTTTTTCCCATAAGTGTCCTGGCAAGTCTTCCTCTACGAATGGAATTTTTTCTAAGGCATCTTCGCTGTCAGGCACTATAAGTTTTGGCTTTTTTGTTTTAAGGTGGGGTTCTACCAGTTTTAAGGTGGGGTTCTACCACCACTTCAGATTTTCCTTTAGTGTCTCTTACCACAAGCTCCTCAGGTTTTGCTATACTTTCAAGCTTGGGTTTTTGTTTTCTCAGCATTTCTTGTGTGACTCTTACCAAATTTTGATAAGCTTCAAGCTTAGCTGCTTCCATGTCTAAGAAGGATAATTTTTTTCATTTATTTTCCATGTTTTGGCCTACTTTAAGTCCCACGTGGTAGGCTTCCAAGGCTGCATTAATAGGCTCAAACATTTTATCAACCAAAATTGATCCTCCAGATTTTACGGTTGTTTCTTTGATTTCGCTTCTAGTTTCTTTCACCTTTTCCTGGAATAGCTTCTTTGCTTTCTCCTAGACTTCAGCCTTTTGTTTCTACCTTCTCATCTCATATCTTTTGCTTCTGCTTTTTTTGGTCTTTTGAAAGGCAATTTTTGTATTCTTTGAACCATCAGAGGAGTTATGTTTCTTTTTCTTAGCCTGGGCTCTGGTGATTACCTTGACTGGAACAATTGGTTCACTCTCAGATTTGCTACTAGGTATCACTTGGACTACATTTACCACTATTTTACCCTTGTTTAAAGGATTTTAGGACAATCTTCTAGGAAGTGTCCTCCCTTTTTGCAACATTGTATGCAATAAGCTTCAACTGGCTTGAGGTTCTTGTCCGGCTCTGGGCATTCATTTTTCCAATGATCATTTGCACTACAGTTGTGACAGTTTCCCGTTCTCGGCTTAATCATGGGTCTTACCATATGAGGTCTAACACCTTGATTAGCTACATAATACATTGGTGCAAGCTTTGGTGGAGCATAAGTCATAGGTTCTTCCATTGGTGGTGAATGTGAATTATACCAATCTCCTTCTACCATTACTGTAGATGGACTAGGCTCAGTATAGGGTGTAACAGGCACTAGTGCTTGTTCATCTATGACTCCTTCTAAATGCATATACTTTATAGGCACTACATTATGTCTTGGATACGGAGGTTGTTGACCCAACAATGGTCTTTGAGCTGGTGCCATGTTAGGCTGGTATCTGTACATGAGTTGTCCTTGTGGCCTCATGGACACGTATTGAACATTCCCATCATACTTTGGTCGGAAATAGCACTCATTGGTCTCATGGTTGGTCCATTTTTCCTCGATTGCACACCATTTTAGCGGTCTAATTGGTTGTCCCTGTTGAGGTTGTTAGGAAATAAGACGTAGCTAAATAGATTTTTGAGTAGATTACTTAATGGAGAGAGATAGATTTCACACACAAGAGATTATAGAGTAGGGAGAGAGAGAGAGTACACAAGATATACGTGGTTCACCCAATGTGGGCTACGTCCACGGGAAAGCAGCCATTCAATGGCTTTAGCACTTCAAAAGAAGAAGTGGTTTACAAAGGGATTAAACCCTTAATAGAGCTCCCACCTTGCTTCACTCTCACCACCTCACACTTACCTTGTTGCATCAACTTCACACTATGAAATGTGTGTAGAAATGGCCTCCTTTTATAGGCCAAAAGGACTGCCATCTCTTATGAGAGGCAGCCATGTGTAGCCGCCCTTGTGCGAATAAGTCCAAATCGGACCCTCCAATCCACCCATGTGTGTTCGCCCTTGAGAAGACAAGTCCGCTTTTGAATTCAGCCACCGGCCATTGACTTCCAACCACCGGCCACTGGCCATTGACTTTCGACCACCGGCCATCGGCCATTGACTACCGGCCACCAGCCAACCGACCGGTTGTTTTCCGACCACTTTCCGGCCGCCGTCCGGCCATAATATTCCGGTGAAAAGGAATATTCCAGTGATTCTTGTCCCTGAAAATTTTGGTTTCCGATGAGTGATTTTCCTTCACGCACGATGGCTTCTCCTCATAATGGGGGCCTTACAAATGTGCGCTTTTACCATAGAAAATTACAAGGGTAAATCAGGCTCCATACTTAATAGAGGTATCCCTTGTCCTGGTCCTCTCATAGGTGTTTTTTGCATGTTATTCATCATGTCATTCATCCTTTTGAGCATGTCTTCTATGGCTGAAAGTGGTGTTGTAGTAGCCGTTTCCACTTGTGCTAGTTTAGTGGATGTTGTTTTCTCACTTTGGTTATCCTTAGGGACATCTTCTTCGTTGAAAATATCACAATTGTCTCCTAAGTCAATAGCATCTGACACACGCTCTTCTAGGGTTGTATGCTTCTTGCTATACAATATAGCATGAAGTTCTTTGTTTCGCAGTCCCTCTAGAAACAAGGATACTAGTCGTTCTTCTGCAGGTATCTCTCTAGCCATGGGCATCTGGCAATGTGTTGTTTCATTTGAGTTGAACAATCCCTAACAGACTCACCATGTTTCTATTTAAAGTTGTAGATTTGAGCTACCGTATTGTGTTTGATCCCCGTTTTGGAACAAGCAGCTACAAATCCTTGAGCTAATGTGCTCAAGTCCATTTTTGACCTTGGTGGGATGTTTTGGAACCATGTCAATGGTTCCAAAATCCTTGAGCTAATGTGCTCAAGTCCATGATTGACCTTGGTGGGATGTTTTGGAACCATGTCAATGCTTTTCCTTCTAATGTCATTCCAAACCCCTCGAATTGAGTATGGAAATCAAATATGCATTCGGCTCTTAGCACTTGCGTAAAGCTTGCTAAGTGGTCGTATGGATCCCCAGATCCACTATATTGTTTGACCTTTTTTTTGAAATTAGCTGGTTTGATGCGTTGATTTGGTTCAACTCCCAGTCTCCTGGTAGTTCCTGTTCCGAGTCCTTCAAACCACCAGTCTGTTGGAAATAGTGACTCATGTAGTCGTGAACTAGCCTTAGTGTCACCCGGTTTTCTTCGTGATGAGATGGTTTCTGGTTTCTTAACATTACGCTTAGATGATCTCTCACGGTGTTCATCTCTTGGAATTGCTTCTGGTCCTTGTCCCAATATCCTATCCCTTATGGAATACCCTTGGTATTTGGTTTGTTCTACCTCCTCAGGAGTCATCATAACAAAGTTGTTGTTATAATAATCCCTACTCAGGTAGGTTGGTAGGTCTGCTGATCCCTTATCCTTGATCTTGAAGATATAGATTATCTTCATGGCCGTCAATTGTCCTGATTTGGCATGCGAAGTCTACAAAAGATCTTTTACGTTTCTATCCTCCCAACAATAGGTTCTGATTCTAGGATTATCAGTACTAAGCCGTTTCAAAGGCTTCAAATCAACTTGATCGTATCTCTTGAATTCTAAAGTTTGTGGTCGTTCTTTTGCGGCCATATCTGGAATTATGGTGTTTACTCCTAAATCCCATTTGTCAATCACATCAGGGTCTTTAACTTGTAAATACTGAGTTCCATTTCTATCCATGTATATTTTTTCTTGTTTGTTTGCCCTGATCTCTTCTTCGAACTCAAAACCATGGTCATCAATGCGAATAGCATACTCTTCGTTAGGATCAAGGTAAACCTGAGCTCCATGGTGATTAGTCTTATAAAAAGAGAGTATATGCTTATAGCGCATTGTCGTTCTGGTTTTCGAGTGAGTCGAATAGGAAGAAATTTCAGATGTTGAATCTGAAAAAGTGTCCGAGACTTCTTCAAGAATAGTGTGCAAGGAATTTCCTTTATTCACGCTTTCTTCAGTGGATACTGTACTGGAGGTTTCTCCAAGTATGCCATGATTTCCTAGTACATGACCAGATCTAAGGTTCATAAATACTTATGAAGCCCTGGATAGAGTACTTACCTTTGGATTGACTTGTTGTCATTTTCTTCCACTTGATTGGATTGCACTCTCTATCTGATCTACCGACTCCTAGTCTGCAACCTAATTCATGTACAATGTTGATCAAGTTAGCTATTCTTCTATAAAGACAGTATAGTTTTTGCTAGCTATTATGATCGGTCTATGTGTATCAATGCAAATCGAGCTAGTTTAGTCAGCAGTTGAGATTTTCAAACTCGACTTTGGAAAAAATCAAAGGATTAATCTGGCAACATGGAAACTAAGTGAACATGTACTAATTTGGATCCGATTGAATCCAAAATTTTCCGGTGGCCTTGTATTATGTTGGTCTAACATTGTACAAGCTCAAAAGTGAAAATGGGTGGCATTGTGTAACAGTAGTAAATAATCGTGATTATTTACTTTTGTCGGCTTTTTGCACTTTTTGGCTTGATTTGCCAAGTGTACAACCTGTTAAGGTCCTTGGACAAGTTTCAACAAGTTTGGAAAAACTTTGTTCAAGTTTATCAACTGTTTCGTGTCCGCAGACTCTGATTTCAAGAATCTGGCTTAAGTTTCACTTTTGTGATCAAAATTTCACCAAAATTGATTTTTGTGGTCTACTTGATATGCTTGACCTTGTGATATACTCAAATGTGCAAGATTGTCAATTTTTGAAGCAAATGTAAATAATTGTGATTATTTATTTTGGCTTTTTTTTTGCAAGTTTTTGCCCCAATCTTGACACAGATCTGTTAAGCACTTCAACTTAAGGTCCCTAGCCAAGTTTCATCAAGTTTGGACTATTTTTGGTCAAATGGTCATCAATTTTTTGTCCATAGACTGACTTTGCATATTTGGTCACAATTTCCAATCCAGAGATCCAAATCTCACCAAATTTGGTTCGTAAGCTTATTACAACATGGTAAAACTAGTGGTATGCTAACTTGGTCCAAAAAGTTGAAAAATGGGACATATGTAAGTAATCGTGATTACTTACTATACTGAGAACTTTTTTCATCTTTTTGATCAAGTGAGCATGTACACATGTTTATCACATCAATATAAGCTTGACTCAAGCTTCATTGAGTTTGGACAATTTTTTTTCCAATTTACACTCAAGTTTTAGAAGGTCAGTACAAACTTTAGTTTTTACCCAGTTTTTTGCTAGTTTGGTGATCCAAATCTTTTGTGCCTCTACAAAATTTGTTTATACACATGCAATGAGTCACTGGTATCAACCTCAGTCAAATTTGAACTGAAAGTAAATAATTGTTATTATTTACTTTATGCCCAAAATGAACAAGTTTTTGTACTTTTTTCATGGACAATCTTTTCATGAGTTTATTTAAGCCTATGAATCAAGTCAAAACTTAATTTGGCCTAAAATGTCAAGAGAAAGTAAATAATCTGAGTTTTTGCAAACTCTTGAAATTTTTACCTCAAAATGTCCTTGAATTTACCCACTGTACATACAACCTTTAAGCATACTCTCCAGTCGGATTGAGTGGTTTGGAGTCTTTTCGTGCTATTTTTAACCGTAGACATGAAATTCTGCACTTCAAATAATAACTCACAATAATTCTTTCGGAGAGAGCAATGTCCTGAAATCCACCTCGGATCCTACTTACCCTACTCCTAGGTTCTCATGCAATGGGGTTGTGGAAGTGTCCACAAACACTCGTTTTCTTGTTTATTATGATTTCCTAAGCATTGATCTTAAAATTTGTCTCATCTATCAACCATTCTCAAAATCCTAATTTAATTTCACAATCCTACAATCCTAAAGGCACTTGACAAGTACGATTACTTCCAAGCTACCTCTACACAGCAAAAGACGACAATCTTAAGTTATGCGGTTTCTAAAAAGAAAGTTTTTACTCTAGGAGATCCTAGAGGAAGTTAAAGGGTAATTGCACAAGACGCTCGTGTTTTTTCCTAGTTTAGGTCTCTTCCATCCCCGGCAACGACGCCAAATGTGGGACGTGTGTTTAACCTCACTATCCTATCTTATTGCAGTTTTAGTGAGAGCCACGATTAAATTGTCAATCCATGGGATGAAGCTGACTTGACTAGTGCGTAGAGGCTATAAGAGGTTTTCAATCTCTCAGAAAACAACTAAGAACTCGCATCTAATTCAAGCTACACTTAAGTGACTGAAATCACCAAAAGCCAATCGCTCATCGGCAAACAAATCACATCCGTTACAGCATCAAATGACATCCAAACGTAACAAAACTTCTAGGAAAAGTTTATAAGACCTAAGCACACATGCTTATGGTCTCAAACCCCACTTTAGGTCAAGTGCCAAAATTGTGATTATTAACAGCATTGGATTTTTTACCTAGTCGTTTTTTATCGAGAATGCACCTAAATTCTTAGCAATGATGCCCCAATACCCTACCTATGCTTAGTTTTTGATTTGGAAGTGTAAATTTCTACTTATGATGAAATTAGGCCGCAGATCGGCGACACCAAAAGCTACAAAATACTGTGATGTGTTTATGTCAATGCATAGAGCTCTTACCTGCGGTTGCAATGCAACAAATGCGACTACAATGTGAAAACCTGGGAGGGAGTAGGAAGCGCGAGAAGGAGAGAGGTGAGCGCCATTAGCTCACGCTGTGTATTTTATTATCCAAAACTTACAAATAACTTACAAAAATTGGCTTTTATACCTTAGCCAGGGTTTTTGGTGATCAAGACTAATAATCTGGGAGCTCTAACTTAAGATAGGTAATGACAGGTTGATACAATTTGGAAGCTTGTAGCCGCGGCTCAACTATTACAAGGTTGACTCGATAAATAGGAGTTACAATATTCCCAATTTATCAAAAATAATAAGTGTTTTTACATGGGAGCTCTGAAAAATGGTATCCGTGTTAGCTTGCTGCTAGCAGTGAATTCTAAAGTTTTGTGTTTATAACTCATGGTTAACACCAAAGCAAAGGTCAATGTAGAGAGCATATGCATTGTTCATTTCAAGTTTGTCTACTTTAAATTTTGTTTTGAGATTATGAAAAAAAGAACGGGGGGGAGCAAGGGGATAGCTTCAGAGAAGTGATGATCATATTGCTTGAACATAAAACTCACTCCCATCGCTTCCATGGATATTCCACATGGATAAAAAATGATGTAAAGAAAACAAATGGGATTCACCCAAGACAAAGTTAACTTGAAACTTACGTTGAGACAAAACCTTAACTCCCAAGAGACTCGTTGTTTTCTTAAGATCTTGTTTGAGTAGACATTAAAAGGAAATAGAAACTAAGGGATTATAGTTCAATGAACTTAATCTAAATTTTAGCTAGGATTAAAATTTTACCGAGAATATTTGACCTAGATAGCCCTTGCATAACATAAAAGTTTAAGTGTGAAATTTGTCTTAAATGTTTGGAAGAAGGTCGACGTAGTTGTTTACATGTGGGATGCAATAGGGGATGGTTCTTTCTGGCTAGGATTGATAACCGTTAGTCTATATTTTGAGCTCAAGTTCATTCAATGCCCAAGAATTGGAACTGGATGGGAATGAGTCTTGGCGGGGTGGAAGGACCCACGAATGCGTCTAGAAATCGGCCTAGTCCGTGTAGGCGTGATGCCAAGGGGAAAAGGAGGAAGGAAAATAGATCTAAGAATGGATTAGATAAGGGAGGGAGATGTGATTTAATTAAAAAACTCTTCTAATTGGTTGGTAAAAAGGAACGTTGAAAAGACTAGGAACCTAAATGGGCTATCCCGCGGTTGTCCTCATCAGCTGGACCTTTGGTCTGCTTCTCAAAATATTTATCTAAACGGAACTTAAGGTAAATTAATTTTGTAAGCCTTTTTCAAAAAAGATAAAGAAAAATACGAATTGAAAATTGTGTAAAGGTGCCACCTTCACACGTGGCGAAGGAGATAGGATGCCTGAGTCCTAGGACGAGGATAGGGATATGCATGAAGAAGTATATGTGACTGTTTGAAAATAACTAGATAACTTTAATAATACTAAAGAAAAAAGGAATTAAAATATTTTAAAAGGAAAAAAGGTGGAAAAAACCTGATAAATGCACACTTGCAAGGGTATGCAACAATTTGCATGCTGCTTTCAAATGCTTGAAATGTATTCATGGTTCAACATGCTTAGAATATTGTTTTCCTAGTACCATAGTATAGCTTTGGAAGGGTGCTTTTATTGATTGGTTTGATTAAAGGGTGGATTCCGAAGGGTTAACTTGTTGGCCAAAAAGTTGTACCCAATTTTATGTTGTACATAAAGTCAAGACAAGAGCAGGGAAAGGGATTAGATTTATGGAGTAGGGATCAAACTTGGGAACGTGGGATACAAGTAGTTGATAATAGCCCTCACCTTAGGGTAACGTTGTCGTGTCGTGTCACATACATAATGTGAAATAAAAACATTCACCTCACTTTTGATACTTCTCAATACATAGGATTAAAAACAATAATGTACATATTGTGATATATGCTAGAGCAACTATTGCGGTCGTTATCATGTACATACCTATCTAGGGAGTCATGGCCCTAGATGTGGATTGTTGTGTGTTTTTCTACTTGACAAGATTTATATTTGGTTTTATGATGTGCATATTCCAAGTGTTTCATGGTGGCACACTCATCTCACCTACAAAGATCCGTGCGGACTAAAACTGCCAAAAATAACAACTACCAAACATCGTTGCATAATTGCATGGAGAATGACCCTTAATGAAATATTGACAAGACATGATGAATATATTTTATTTTTATGCTTATTCAAGTATTCCCACAAATTTAGGGATTTTTTAAACTCTGTTTGGGATTTTTCACATGAAAAATGGCCTTTTTTGGGTCAAAAATGAGCTGAAAATGACCTAGTTTTGGTTTCCAAAGTGGCAAAATGTCCCAAGAATTGACACATTAGCTAAAAATTTCGTGGGGCAGAGAGAGAGAGGGCTGATTTTTATTGAAAAAACCTGCAATTTTTCACTACTATGCAATTGCTTTCATGGTTGTTCAATATGTGTGTAGTGCAGTTCCGTCTCTTCGCAATCTTGTATATGAGCTTGTGAGGGAGTGAATTAGGGTTTCCCCTTATCAAAATGGTGTGTGGGCTTCAATTTAGAAGTTCTTAAATCTTTGGAAAATCAAAAAATGATCTCCGTGAAGGTGGAAGCTCGTGTATTCCTTTCAATTGTTTCATTATAAACTATGTAGTTTGCGGCGAGGCCACATGATTCCATGAAAGAGGTTTGGGTTTTGATTGGAATTTGTGCTTGTATCAGCATTGCGGTTTCATGGCTGAAAATTTAGTGTCTTTAATTTCTCTTTTTTCAGTTCAATTGAATGTAAATTGGTGACCCTTCCATCGCAAACTCGCCTATGACAACAAGCAGATTTCAAGCACGATAGCAAAGAGGGTCTGTGACTGTCTTGTCACGAACGCTCTTAAATTTTCAACCATATTTACGAAGAGGGTTGGTGCTTTTTCATAAATGCTTTTTCACAAAGTGTTTGTGATTCTCATAACAAACTCTCATGGCCAGAGGTTTTGCACCTTCCCAGCTAGACCGCACACATTCTAACAAAGATCGATGTGGGCAAAAACTGCTAAAAATAGCGACTAGCAGACATGCAGAATTTCATGGAGAGTGACCCAAAATGTAATATTGATGAATATACATGCTTTTTGTGCTTATGTAAGTGATCCCACAAATTTAGAGAATTTTTTTACTGTTTGGGATTTTTCACATTAAAAATGGCCTTTTTTGGGTCAAAAATGACCTCGTTTGGTCCAAAGTGGCAAAATGGCCCAAAAATTGACACATCAGCTGAGAATCCCGTGGGAAAGAGAGAGAGGGCTTTTTTTAAGGAGAAAACCTGCAATTTTTTACTACTATGCAATAGTTTCCATGGTTGTTTCAATCTATGTGTAGAGCAGTCCTTCCTCTTTGCAATCTCGTATCTGAGGTTGTGAGGGAGTGAATTAGGGTTCCCCCTTATCAAAATGGTTTGTGGTCTTCAATTTAGAAGCTCTTAAATCTCTGCAAAACCAAAAAATGGTCGCTATGAAGATGGAAGCTCGTGTATTCCTTTCAACCGTTTGATGTAACAGTACGTGATTGGCGGCGAGGCTACATGATTCTATGAAAGGGGTTTGGGTTTTGATTGGGATTTTTGCTTGTATGAGCATTGAGGTTTCATGGCTGAAACTTTAGTGTCTTTAGTTGCTCTTTCTTAAGTTAAGTTGAATGTAAATTTGTGACTCTTCCATCGCTAACTCGCCTACAAAAACAACCAGACTCCAAGCACGATAGCAAAGAGGGTTTGTGACTGTGTTGTCATGAATGCTCTTAAATTTTTAGCCATCTTTTGGAAGAGGGTTGGTGATTTTCCATAAACACTTTTTCACAAAGTGTTCCTGATTCTCATCATGAACTCTCATAGCCAGAGGTTTTACACCTTCCCAGCTAGATTACACACATTCCAACAACGCATGGACGACTGTTCTCGATCCTAACTGAGAAAAAAGCATTGATGACCTTGAACAAAGGGTGAATGACAAAAATCTCACTAGATGACCCTAGAAGGTAGAGTTCAAATTTAGTCTAATGGCTTCAATTCTAAAGTTTGAATTGATAACGAAAGACATTTGGTGTGAAGGGATCCATTTAGGAAAAAAGCGAATGTTATCACCCCCTTGAGTTGGTATCAAAGAGCAGGAGGAGTCATGTCTTGGTGTCAGTCTCAAGCCGGAGGGATGTTAGGAATTGTGGTGTATCCATTTGGTGATGTGCAGCTGGGGTTCCCTGGCATGGCCCTCATAGTGCACAAGTGATGCAGCTTGGGGTCCCTAGCATGGCCCTCATAGTGTTCAAGTGATGGGTAGTCGGACATCTCTGACATGTCCAATCGGGGGATTTTATATTTGCGAGCTTCCGTTTTTTAGCTTTTGCCATTGAAACAATATTTTTGAGATTTTTAATACTCATATTACACTAACGATATCTTTAAATATTAGTGTGGCATGATAAAATCTACATTAAATTGTTTGTTTCTTCAATCACCAAACAATTGAATATAACTGCATGCATGTCTTTGCTTGTGGAAATATAACCTCGTGCACATCTCTTATTACCCTAAAATGTAGCATTAAGAAAAGAACCATTTCTAACAACAACGTTTTTTTCACTTCACAAAGAAATGGGTAAGTAATAAATATATCAAAATCATTAAATGGAATGTGCCACATTTTCCATAGATACAAAAGGATTTTTCTTGTTCACAACATTGAGAGAATCTTGAGGGTCTTTTGATGAATGAGCATAACATTTATGTGAACTAAGATAGGCTGATCAAAACTTTCATGACATTGAGAAAGTCCTTATTGCCTAGTTACTAAGCAAGGAGTTTGCACATGCTTGAGACATATTGATCTTGTGCACAATCAAATTTCTCGTGTTCAACCCTCAAAGGGAAGGAAACCTATTCATAAAGGCTTATGATTATGACAAAATTGAAGGACCTTGAATAAGGATTTTCATAGATAGCATCCAAGACATACATAATTAGACTATATCATGTCGTGGAGCTTGGCTCCTTGCCCTTTAAAATAAAAAAATTATTGAGAAACACATACATACATCCCAACTATACACAAAGATATCATCCTCACTCTCGTGCTCTTCTTCACCCTTGATGACTTCTTGCAATGGGTTGATGGAGATGTTTTTCCAAGTAACAAAGAAAAAAATAACTCATGTACCTGGTAAGTAATAAAAGTGTAAGGCCTTAAAGGAAACGAGCCCTTTTTCTCATGAAAAATAGACACTACAAGAGGCTCTTCAAAGTAGCGATAGTAGCAGTGCAACACTCAAATGTGAAAAATTCACCGCCTCGCCATAGGCATCATTATGAGCATCGCTATACAACAAATACTATAGCGACATTCATAGAGACACCTATAGCAAGTGACAGCTATAGCAATGTCGACCCTGTAAAAAAACAATCCACGAGCACCAAAAACTCAAATCTATAGATTTGAATTTTGGCGCTTTTGCGAAACAAGTATACCAGTGCCTCTCTCTCTCTCTCTCTCTCTCTCTCTCTCTCTCTCTCTCTCTCTCTCTCTCTCACACACACACACACACACACACACATACACACACACACACACAATCACACATTGTTGGATGGATACGCCGCAATGGACGTCAGCACAGCGAGAACTCACCTAGCATATAATGTCAGCTAAGGACGAAGCTCGACCCGCAGGCGCATGGAATCAAGCATAAGGTGTCAACCTACACTCGACCGACTCCTAACTAATTCCTACAGAGGTCTCTACCAATTGCCTAAGTCACAGCCTTCAAGAGTGCATAAGAGGAAACTTCCTACAATGCTTTCTAGAGCCGAACACCCATCAAACAATCTCGAAACACCATAGAACTTGAAGGAGACCCTACTAATACCAATAGGTCGCTCTCCCTAAGGTCTATGAACCAAAACCCCAACCCAAAACACCCGGTGCAAAATCACGTAGGATGTCTGGCCAAACTCTGCAGGTCTTCGTTTCCAAAATCTAAAGTGCCTAATGTGTTATTCTACTCAATGTGAAGGCGTGGATATGCTGCAATGAAAAATCGGACAATGTATGCTCACCCAATCACCAGATGAAGCTCGTAGAAGGAGCTCGCAAAACCGGACCGTACGCGCGCAAGGTAGGTATCGGCGCGTAGCTCTCGTCAGGGGCAATACACTGCACTTCTCCGCACTCGATTTCGACCATCGGTGCACACGTAGCGTCAAGATGAAGCGCACACTCTCTCTCGTACACAGTACGCTCACTCACAGACTTCAAAAATTGTTTTAAAAATGACAAAAAGGTCCTTCATTAAGGTCAAAAAGTGGTATATATACCTTACAATTCTCAAATCCTAAGGTTTTCAAAATCAACCAACTACTCCATCTATCTATCAAAACTGGGATACAATCTGGAAACTTTTGTAAGTCCCAATATTTACAAGGTGAAAAATCAGGTTTCCTCAATAAATGAATAATTACAAAAAATGATAATCCTCCGAGTAGTTAGTCATCGTGGGGTTTGTCCAGCTTCTAGCACTCCCCCCCTCCTTGCTCATGTCGTCCCCGACATGGCCACTGATCCGCTTCTTCATCGTATAGTTTCACGCATCTTGATTAGTGATTCGTATCTTGCATGCAGGTTCATCATTGTTGGGCCGAAAATATCTGTGTTTATTGTGAAGGAGCCTGTGTAGAATGCTTCTTCAAAGGCCTGGAGGTGATAGGATGGTAGAAACATTATCCTTTGATACAATGCGTGTATCACCTCCTTGGAAAGCTGACCAGATAGATCATAGGCGCATCTGTAATTATCTTGGAAGAAAAAGATGTTGTCTGTCACCTGGCCTGGCTTGAATGTCTCAAATACTGCTAAAAGTGTTTTGCAGATTTTCTTCATCATGATGCACGTAAGGTCAGGTGAGCCAGTGAACAATTTGATGATGCCCGTTAGGGTTTTCACCATGTATTGGACACTTATTCTCTCACCTGCCTTCAAGCCCAGCAGCTTAGGGTAATTCAGCAGAGTGGGTTGGCTCCTTTGCAAGATCTCCTGGGCTTTCCATGTCCTGATCCATGGTAGAGGACAAAAGCTGAGATTGTCTCTGATGTTTTTTGGTCCCCCTACCAAGTGGATTAGGTATTGTGGGTACTTCGTGAGCCAGGCCTTCCTCCATTTTGGTTAGGAGTCAACAATTAGCCTGACCCCTTTTGGTTGGGAGGTATCTGCGTTGTAGAGTGGTACGGTCGGCTCTTCTCTTATCCGCTTATTGATGGTGGCTGCTTCATATTTCAGCAATGGATATGGGAGAGAGGGTTGAAGCCATTCGCACCTGAGGTTGCTGGCGTCGATCTTCTGGATGGTCATGGACATGAAAACCCTCTGCTCCCACTCCAAGGCTTCCTTTGTTGTCTCTTTGATCTCCACTTCTATTGCTTTACGCAACTTTTCTTCCTCTTCTTGTGTTAGATCCTATGGCTCTTGAGAGAATCCTTATAGGATTTCCTCTTGCATAGGTGTGTCCACCGGATCTGCCACATTTTCTAAATCGATGCCCTCATTGGCTACTGGCCCTGTTCCCTCTTGATCTCCTGTTTGATTTCCTCTCAGCACCTCAATCTGCTTTAGGAGTTTCTATTTTCCTGATTCAGCTTCTTTGCCCATATTCACAAGGAGGTCATTTAATTCGGCGTTTATCCTCTCCGCCTCCTCGAGCTTTCTTTTTATACTTTCTACTTCCTCTTGCAAGGCTTTTTGGTCTACTTCCATTCTTGTTTGCATGACAATAGACCCTTCTTCCATCATCAATCTTTGCTTTTTCTCTAGAGTCAGCTCCTTCTGAAGTTCTTGCATCTGTTCTTCATAGAGTTGACTTTCCGTAGTGATGTGAGTCGAGCTAGTAGCTCTGACTCTGGCAGGGGATGCCCGCAGCCTCTGGATGGTCTGATCTTTCGTTAAGGTTAAAAATGAGAAAAAGGTTTTGCATTAAAGTCAAAAAGTTGTATATATACCTTACAATTCTCAAACCCTAAAGTTCCAAAATCAACCATCTACTCCATCTAACTATCAAAACTGGGATACAATATGGAAACTTCTGTAAGTCCCAATATTAACAAGGTAAAAAATCAGGTTTTTCCTCAATGAATGAATAATTACAAAAATAATGATCTTCCGAGTAGTTAGTTTCCGTGGGGTGTGTCCAGCTTCTAACACTCCCCCCCTCCTTGCTCATGTCGTCCCCGACATGGCCGCTGATCCGCTTCTTCATCGTATGGTCTCGCGCATCTTGATTAGTGATTCGTATCTTGCCTTCAGGTTCATCATTGTTGGGCCGAAAATATGTGTGTTTATTGTGAAGAAGCCTGTGTAGAATGCTTCTTCAAAGGCCTGGAGGTGATAGGATGGTAGAAACATTATCCTCTGATACATTGCATGTATCACCTCCTTGGAAGGCTGACCAGACAGATCATAAGCGCATCTGTAAGTATCTTGGAAGAAAAAGATACTGTCTGTCACCTGGCCTGAGTTGAAAGTCTCAAATACTGCTAAGAGGGTTTTGCAGATTTTCTTCATCATGATGCAAGTAAGGTCAGGTGAGCTAGTGAACAATTTGATGGCGCCCGTTAGGGTTTTCACCATGTATTGGACACTTATTCTCTCACCTGCCTTCAAGCCCGGAAACTTAGGGTAATTCAGCCAAGTGGGTTGGCTTCTTTGCAAGATTTCCTGGGCTTTCCACGTCCTGATCCTTGGTAGAGGACAAAAGTTGAGGTTGTCTCTGATATTTTTTGGTGCCCCTATCAAGTGGATTAGGTATTGTGGGTACTCTGTGAGCCAAGCCTTTCTCCATTTTGGCTGAGAATTAACAATTATCCTCACCCCTTCTGGTTGTGAGGTATCTACATTGTAAAGTGGTACGGTCGGCTCTTCTCTTATCCGCTTGTTGATGGTGGTTGCCTCATATTTCAGCAATGGATATGGGAGATAGGGTTGAAGCCACTCGCGCCAATGGTTGCTGGCGTCGATCTTCTGAATGGTCATGGACTTGAAGACCGGTAGAGATGTAGGCTTTCCCTTTAAATCTCTGTCTGCTTTAGTTTTTCTTTCTCTCTCTTGGCTCTCTTGCTCATCTAGCAGTTTCTACCGTATTTGCTGCACTTCCTCCTTTGTGAAAGGTACATGCCGTATATTCTCTGATGCGGCATCAAGAATCTCAAAATTATTGATATAATCCTCGAATCTGTCCCTTTGCACTCTTCGGGATGATCCCGACATAGCTTCTAGAGAAAGCTTCCAGAGTTCACTTAAATCACCTTTAAGGGCTCTCTCTGCTCTAAAGCTCTCCATCAGCCTCTCTAATCTTGCCGCTTTCTGTGACTTTGTTTCTTTCACCGGCACTTGGACAAACTCTTTCTTCCCCTTCTTTTGCTTGGGCTGCTCTTCTAGGACCGGCTCTAGCCATCTTTTCAATCTTGTGGCAACGCTTGGTGCTCTTTGTGGCTCGTCCTCTTTGTCTTCCTTAGCCTCAACCAGTCGTTCTGAGACGGGGGGTCAGGCCATCTTCCTTTTGCGTGCAGTGCCCCATAAATCACCTTAGTGATTAGTTCTCCTGGCACAATATATGTTGGCTTCTTGTTACCCATCTTTACTAGGTTGTCATGTATATACGCTTCATAATTGATTATCTTCGGGGTGCCTTTCGTCATTGCCCAAGTGAATGTCGTGGCAATTGCACCTGGCGGCATTTTGTACTTCTGCGGCCTCTTCGTACACATGTGGAAGTATTGGTTGTATAACTGGCTCATGATTGCCACTCTTGGGTTGGCAATATCTTCGAAGGTGTAGTTTCCTTTCTTCTCATTGTACACCTTGACCTCATCCCTTCTTTTAGTTACACTATCCCCCTTGTTGGAGAGGTCTAGTGCATCTGCTACAACCTCCTCATTGATGATTATTTCTATCTCTCGCCTGCCTTGTCGATCCGTTACTTTGGCCACTCCATCTTCTTTGATGGTTGTCACAAACTCCCAAACCCTCTTTATGTCCACCCCTGCCGGTACTGCTTCAAAGCATTTGTGGAGATCAATCTTCTCCAAGTACCCGGCCATCTTGCTTCTTACTAACTCATTGAGTTCTCGCGGCAGCATTGGTAGCTCGATCACATTGCCTTCAGTGTCTTTAAGTACTCCTTGGTAGATCTTTAGGTCGTTGGACTCTAACAGATCTTCTTGGATCCATGTGCTGGTGGGCTTTAGTGTTCCTTTTGGTATGAGGAAGGGCTCCACTTCTTCTAGGTAATCCTTGATGGTCATTCTTTTCTTCTTTGCCGGTGACTTCGCCGGCTGCCATAGATCCTGTTGCACTCAGTAGTCCGAAGTTAGCATTTTTTCCATATTAGCTGAGAAACTGAGTTTTAACTATCCAAATGACTTGAAAATTGAAAATAATGCTTAAAAGAAACTTGTGAAACTGTGCATGTGCTGACAACGCAAATCTAGCCAAAATTTTCCATTTAGACATCCTACGCGTAGGATGTCTTTTTCATCAGAATTGGTTCATACTTGGCATGGTGGTAGTGCATGGCTTATGGAACATGGCTATGTGCTTGGATATGGATTTGGGCATCAAAAAGTGGATTTTTTGGCTGATTCAGGCTTTTGGTCACAAATTGGGTAGAAAGTCCATAACAGGTAGTAATTGATGTCTAAATGGGTTGAAAATTGGTATATGGGCTCTTTGCACCATGGTATTGGCTCCCATGATGTCAGTCTTTGCACAAAAGGTCCAAATTAAGCCAGAGACATCCTACACGTAGGATGTCTATTTCATCAAAATGACATGAGATTTGTTCTGTGGGTAGTCCTTGGCCTATGGAACATGGCTATGCTCTTGGATTTGGATTTGGACAAGGATTGATGCTTGTAAGAGCCTGTGTGGTGTTTTTGGGCTCCAAAAGTGTATCTTGAAGGTGTTGGGGGTCAAAAATGATTAGAATGGCTTCAAAATTGATATATGAGCTCTTGATGATGAGGTGATTGGATCTGGAATGACAAACATCCTTTGCAGGCCAAAAAAGTCAAATAGACATCCTACACGTAGGATGTCTACTTCACCAATTTTTCCTTCTGACGACACAGATTGGTTGGTGATGTTTTGGTGAATGTGTTGTGCCAGTTTCATGTGATTTGGACAAGATTTGGTAGGTCTATAGCCCATTGTTGGACGGATACGCCGTGACGGACGTCAGCACAGCGAGAACTCACCTAACATATAATGTCAGCTAAGGACGAAGCTCGACCCGCAGGCGCGTGGAAGCAAGCATAAGGTGTCAACCTACACTCGACCGACTCCTAACTAATTCGTACAGAGGTCCCTACCAATTGTCTAAGTCACAGCCTTCAACAGTGCATAAGAGGGAACTTCCTACAACGCTTTCTTGAGCCGAACACCCATCAAACAATCTCAAAACACCATAGAACTTGAAGGAGATCCTACTAACACCAATAGGTCGCTCTCCCTAAGGTATGAACCAAAACCCCAACCCAAAACACCCGGTGCAAAATCACGTAGGATACCTGGCCGAAATTTGCAGGTCTTCGTTTCCGAAATCTATAGTGCCTAATGTGTAGCTCTACTCAATGTGAACGCGTGGATATGCTGCAATGCAAAATCGGACAATGTATGCTCACCCAAACACCGGATGAAGCTCATAGAAGGAGCTCGCAAAACCAAACCGTACGCGCGGAATGTAGGTATCGGGGCGTAGCTCTCGTCGGGGGCAACACGCTACACTTCTCCGCACTCGATTCCGACCATCGGTGCACACGTAGCGTCAAGATGAAGCGCACACTCTCTCTCGTACACAATACGCTCACTCACAGACTTCAAAACTTTCTTTTTTTCAATGACAAAAGGTTTTTCATTAAGGTCAAAAAGTGGTATATATACCTTACAATTCTCAAACCCTAAAGTTCCAAAATCAACCATCTACTCCATCTAACTATTAAAACTGGGATACAATATGGAAACTTCTATAAGTCCCAATATTAACAAGGTAAAAAATCAGGTTTTCCTCAATGAATGAATAATTACAAAAATAATGATCTTCCGAGTAGTTAGTTTCCGTGGGGTGTGTCCAGCTTCTAACACTCCCCCCCTCCTTGCTCATGTCGTCCCCGACATGGCCGCTGATCCGCTTCTTCATCGTATGGTCTCGCGCATCTTGATTAGTGATTCGTATCTTACCTTCAGGTTCATCATTGTTGGGCCGAAAATATGTGTGTTTATTGTGAAGAAGCCTATGTAGAATGCTTCTTCAAAGGCCTGGAGGTGATAGGATGGTAGAAACATTATCCTCTGATACATTGCATGTATCACCTCCTTGGAAGGCTGACCAGACAGATCATAAGGACATCTGTAAGTATCTTGGAAGAAAAAGATACTGTCTGTCACCTGGCCTGAGTTGAAAGTCTCAAATACTGCTAAGAGGGTTTTGCAGATTTTCTTCATCATGATGCAAGTAAGGTCAGGTGAGCTAGTGAACAATTTGATGGCGCCCGTTAGGGTTTTCACCATGTATTGGACACTTATTCTCTCACCTGCCTTCAAGCCCGGAAACTTAGGGTAATTCAGCCAAGTGGGTTGGCTTCTTTGCAAGATTTCCTGGGCTTTCCACGTCCTGATCCTTGGTAGAGGACAAAAGTTGAGGTTGTCTCTGATATTTTTTGGTGCCCCTATCAAGTGGATTAGGTATTGTGGGTACTCTGTGAGCCAAGCCTTTCTCCATTTTGGCTGAGAATTAACAATTATCCTGACCCCTTCTGGTTGTGAGGTATCTACATTGTAAAGTGGTACGGTCGGCTCTTCTCTTATCTGCTTGTTGATGGTGGTTGCCTCATATTTCAGCAATGGATATGGGAGATAGGGCTGAAGCCACTCGCGCCAATGGTTGCTGGCGTCGATCTTCTGAATGGTCATGGACTTGAAGACCGGTAGAGATGTAGGCTTTCCCTTTAAATCTCTGTCTGCTTTAGTTTTTCTTTCTCTCTCTTGGCTCTCTTGCTCATCTAGCAGTTTCTACCGTATTTGCTGCACTTCCTCCTTTGTGAAAGGTACATGCCGTATATTCTCTGATGCGGCATCAAGAATCTCAAAATTATTGATATAATCCTCGAATCTGTCCCTTTGCACTCTTCGGGATGATCCCGACATAGCTTCTAGAGAAAGCTTCCACAGTTCACTTAAATCACCTTTAAGGGCTCTCTCTGCTCTAAAGCTCTCCATCAGCCTCTCTAATCTTGCCGCTTTCTGTGACTTTGTTTCTTTCACCGGCACTTGGACAAACTCTTTCTTCCCCTTCTTTTGCTTGGGCTGCTCTTCTAGGACCGGCTCTAGCCGTCTTTTCAATCTTGTGGCAACGCTTGGTGCTCTTTGTGGCTCGTCCTCTTTGTCTTCCTTTAGCCTCAACCAGTCGTTCTGAGACGGGGGGTCAGGCCATCTTCCTTTTGCGTGCAGTGCCCCATAAATCACCTTAGTGATTAGTTCTCCTGGCATAATATATGTTGGCTTCTTGTTACCCATCTTTACTAGGTTGTCATGTATATACGCTTCATAATTGATTATCTTCGGGGTGCCTTTCGTCATTGCCCAAGTGAATGTCGTGGCAATTGCACCTGGCGGCATTTTGTACTTCTGCGGCCTCTTCGTACACATGTGGAAGTATTGGTTGTATAACTGGCTCATGATTGCCACTCTTGGGTTGGCAATATCTTCGAAGGTGTAGTTTCCTTTCTTCTCATTGTACACCTTGACCTCATCCCTTCTTTTAGTTACACTATCCCCCTTGTTGGAGAGGTCTAGTGCATCTGCTACAACCTCCTCATTGATGATTATTTCTATCTCTCGCCTGCCTTGTCGATCCGTTACTTTGGCCACTCCATCTTCTTTGATGGTTGTCACAAACTCCCAAACCCTCTTTATGTCCACCCCTGCCGGTACTGCTTCAAAGCATTTGTGGAGATCAATCTTCTCCAAGTACCCGGCCATCTTGCTTCTTACTAACTCATTGAGTTCTCGCAGCAGCATTGGTAGCTCGATCACATTGCCTTCAGTGTCTTTAAGTACTCCTTGGTAGATCTTTAGGTCGTTGGACTCTAACAGATCTTCTTGGATCCATGTGCTGGTGGGCTTTAGTGTTCCTTTTGGTATGAGGAAGGGCTCCACTTCTTCTAGGTAATCCTTGATGGTCATTCTTTTCTTCTTTGCCGGTGACTTCGCCGGCTGCCATAGATCCTGTTGCACTCAGTAGTCCGAAGTTAGCATTTTTTCCATATTAGCTGAGAAACTGAGTTTTAACTATCCAAATGACTTGAAAATTGAAAATAATGCTTAAAAGAAACTTGTGAAACTGTGCATGTGCTGACAACGCAAATCTAGCCAAAATTTTCCATTTAGACATCCTACGCGTAGGATGTCTTTTTCATCAGAATTGGTTCATACTTGGCATGGTGGTAGTGCATGGCTCATGGAACATGGTTATGTGCTTGGATATGGATTTGGGCATCAAAAAGTGGATTTTTTGGCTGATTCAGGCTTTTGGTCACAAATTGGGTAGAAAGTCCATAACAGGTAGTAATTGATGTCTAAATGGGTTGAAAATTGGTATATGGGCTCTTTGCACCATGGTATTGGCTCCCATGATGTCAGTCTTTGCACAAAAGGTCCAAATTAAGCCAGAGACATCCTACATGTAGGATGTCTATTTCATCAAAATGACATGAGATTTGTTCTGTGGGTAGTCCTTGGCCTATGGAACATGGCTATGCTCTTGGATTTGGATTTGGACAAGGATTGATGCTTGTAAGAGCCTGTGTGGTGTTTTTGGGCTCCAAAAGTGTATCTTGAAGGTGTTGGGGGTCAAAAATGATTAGAATGGCTTCAAAATTGATATATGAGCTCTTGATGATGAGGTGATTGGATCTGGAATGACAAACATCCTTTGCAGGCCAAAAAAGTCAAATAGACATCCTACACGTAGGATGTCTACTTTACCAATTTTTCCTTCTGACGACACAGATTGGTTGGTGATGTTTTGGTGAATGTGTTGTGCCAGTTTCATGTGATTTGGACAAGATTTGGTAGGTCTATAGCCCATTGTTGGACGGATACGCCGTGACGGACGTCAGCACAGCGAGAACTCACCTAACATATAATGTCAGCTAAGGACGAAGCTCCACCCGCAGGCGCGTGGAAGCAAGCATAAGGTGTCAACCTACACTCGACCGACTCCTAACTAATTCGTACAGAGGTCCCTACCAATTGTCTAAGTCACAGCCTTCAAGAGTGCATAAGAGGGAACTTCCTACAACGCTTTCTTGAGCCGAACACCCATCAAACAATCTTGAAACACAATAGAACTTGAAGAAGATCCTACTAACACCAATAGGTCGCTCTCCCTAAGGTCTATGAACCAAAACCCCAACCCAAAACACCCGGTGCAAAATCACGTAGGATATCTGGCCGAAATTTGCAGGTCTTCGTTTCCGAAATCTTTAGTGCCTAATGTGTAGCTCTACTCAATGTGAACGCGTGGATATGCTGCAATGCAAAATCGGACAATGTATGCTCACCCAAACACTGGATGAAGCTCATAGAAGGAGCTCGCAAAACTAAACCGTACGCGCGAAATGTAGGAATCGGGGCGTAGCTCTCATCAGGGGCAACACGCTACACTTCTCCGCACTCGATTCCGACCATCGGTGCACACGTAGCGTCAAGATAAGGCGCACACTCTCTCTCGTACACAATACGCTCACTCACAGACTTCAAAACTTTCTTCTTTTCAATGACAAAAGGTTTTTCATTAAGGTCAAAAAGTGGTATATATACCTTACAATTCTCAAACCCTAAAGTTCCAAAATCAACCATCTACTCCATCTAACTATCAAAACTGGGATACAATATGGAAACTTCTGTAAGTCCCAATATTAACAAGGTAAAAAATCAGGTTTTCCTCAATGAATGAATAATTACAAAAATAATGATCTTCCGAGTAGTTAGTTTCCGTGGGGTGTGTCCAGCTTCTAACACTCCCCCCCTCCTTGCTCATGTCGTCCCCGACATGGCCGCTGATCCGCTTCTTCATCGTATGGTCTCGCGCATCTTGATTAGTGATTCGTATCTTACCTTCAGGTTCATCATTGTTGGGCCGAAAATATGTGTGTTTATTGTGAAGAAGCCTGTGTAGAATGCTTCTTCAAAGGCCTGGAGGTGATAGGATGGTAGAAACATTATCCTCTGATACATTGCATGTATCACCTCCTTGGAAGGCTGACCAGACAGATCATAAGCGCATCTGTAAGTATCTTGGAAGAAAAAGATACTGTCTGTCACCTGGCCTGAGTTGAAAGTCTCAAATACTGCTAAGAGGGTTTTGCAGATTTTCTTCATCATGATGCAAGTAAGGTCAGGTGAGCTAGTGAACAATTTGATGGCGCCCGTTAGGGTTTTCACCATGTATTGGACACTTATTCTCTCACCTGCCTTCAAGCCCGGAAACTTAGGGTAATTCAGCCAAGTGGGTTGGCTTCTTTGCAAGATTTCCTGGGCTTTCCACGTCCGGATCCTTGGTAGAGGACAAAAGTTGAGGTTGTCTCTGATATTTTTTGGTGCCCCTATCAAGTGGATTAGGTATTGTGGGTACTCTGTGAGCCAAGCCTTTCTCCATTTTGGCTGAGAATTAACAATTATCCTGACCCCTTCTGGTTGTGAGGTATCTACATTGTAAAGTGGTACGGTCGGCTCTTCTCTTATCCGCTTGTTGATGGTGGTTGCCTCATATTTCAGCAATGGATATGGGAGATAGGGTTGAAGCCACTCGCGCCAATGGTTGCTGGCGTCGATCTTCTGAGTGGTCATGGACTTGAAGACCGGTAGAGATGTAGGCTTTCCCTTTAAATCTCTGTCTGCTTTAGTTTTTCTTTCTCTCTCTTGGCTCTCTTGCTCATCTAGCAGTTTCTACCGTATTTGCTGCACTTCCTCCTTTGTGAAAGGTACATGCCGTATATTCTCTGATGCGGCATCAAGAATCTCAAAATTATTGATATAATCCTCGAATCTGTCCCTTTGCACTCTTCGGGATGATCCCGACATAGCTTCTAGAGAAAGCTTCTAGAGTTCACTTAAATCACCTTTAAGGGCTCTCTTTGCTCTAAAGCTCTCCATCAGCCTCTCTAATCTTGCCGCTTTCTGTGACTTTGTTTCTTTCACCGGCACTTGGACAAACTCTTTCTTCCCCTTCTTTTGCTTGGGCTGCTCTTCTAGGACCGGCTCTAGCCATCTTTCCAGTCTTGTGGCAACGCTTGGTGCTCTTTGTGGCTCGTCCTCTTTGTCTTCCTTTAGCCTCAACCAGTCGTTCTGAGACGGGGGGTCAGGCCATCTTCCTTTTGCGTGCAGTGCCCCATAAATCACCTTAGTGATTAGTTCTCCTGGCACAATATATGTTGGCTTCTTGTTACCCATCTTTACTAGGTTGTCATGTATATACGCTTCATAATTGATTATCTTCGGGGTGCCTTTCGTCATTGCCCAAGTGAATGTCGTGGCAATTGCACCTGGCGGCATTTTGTACTTCTGCGGCCTCTTCGTACACATGTGGAAGTATTGGTTGTATAACTGGCTCATGATTGCCACTCTTGGGTTGGCAATATCTTCGAAGGTGTAGTTTCCTTTCTTCTCATTGTACACCTTGACCTCATCCCTTCTTTTAGTTACACTATCCCCCTTGTTGGAGAGGTCTAGTGCATCTTCTACAACCTCCTCATTGATGATTATTTCTTTTTCTCGCCTGCCTTGTCGATCTGTTACTTTGGCCACTCCATCTTCTTTGATGGTTGTCACAAACTCCCAAATCCTCTTTATGTCCACCCCTGCCGGTACTGCTTCAAAGCATTTGTGGAGATCAATCTTCTCCAAGTACCCGGCCATCTTGCTTCTTACGAACTCATTGAGTTCTCGCGGCAGCATTGGTAGCTCGATCACATTGCCTTTAGTGTCTTTAAATACTCCTTGGTAGATCTTTAGGTCGTTGGACTCTAACAGATCTTCTTCGATCCATGTGCTGATGGGCTTTAGTGTTCCTTTTGGTATGAGGAAGGGCTCCACTTCTTCTAGGTAATCCTTGATGGTCATTCTTTTCTTCTTTGCCGGTGACTTCGCCGGCTGCCATAGATCCTGTTGCACTCAGTAGTCCGAAGTTAGCATTTTTTCCATATTAGCTGAGAAACTGAGTTTTAACTATCCAAATGACTTGAAAATTGAAAATAATGCTTAAAAGAAACTTGTGAAACTGTGCGTGTGCTGACAGTGCAAATCTAGCCAAAATTTTCCATTTAGACATCCTACGGGTAGGATGTCTTTTTCATCAGAATTGGTTCATACTTGGCATGGTGGTAGTGCATGGCTCATGGAACATGGCTATGTGCTTGGATATGGATTTGGGCATCAAAAAGTGGATTTTTTGGCTGATTCAGGCTTTTGGTCACAAATTGGGTAGAAAGTCCATAACAGGTAGTAATTGATGTCTAAATGGGTTGAAAATTGGTATATGGGCTCTTTGCACCATGGTATTGGCTCCCATGATGTCAGTCTTTGCACAAAAGGTCCAAATTAAGCCAGAGACATCCTACACGTAGGATGTCTATTTCATCAAAATGACATGAGATTTGTTCTGTGGGTAGTTTTTGGCCTATGGAACATGGCTATGCTCTTGGATTTGGATTTGGACAAGGATTGATGCTTGTAAGATCCTGGGTGGTGTTTTTGGGCTCCAAAAGTGTATCTTGAAGGTGTTGGGGGTTAAAAATGATGAGAATGGCTTCAAAATTGATATATGAGCTCCTGATGATGAGGTGATTGGATCTGGAATGACAAACATCCTTTGCAGGCCAAAAAAGTCAAATAGACATCCTATGCGTAGGATGTCTACTTCACCAATTTTTGCTTCTGACCACACAGATTGGTTGTTGATGTGTTCGTGAATGTGTTGTGCAAGTTTCATGTGATTTGGACAAGATTTGGTAGGTCTATGGTCCATTATTGCCTCTATGCCCTAACTTTGCATTTTTGCATGCATATGAGGTCAATTTTGGTCCAAATGTGATGAGACTTGTTGGATAGCATGTGAAGGTCATTCAGAAAATGTGTATGATGAAAAATGTTCGAGTTTGTGTCCAGAAGTGTCCTTGAGACATCCTACGCGTAGGATGTCTCCTGATGATTTTTTCATGGATGGTGATCCTAGTGCCTGCCCTTGGTCCCCTTGGGTCCCTTTTAAGCTTACTTTCAACAAAAAAGTCAAATGGATAGAGAATAACTCCCTGTGTGGACTTCAGAGCCTCCTAGTCATTTTTTGACTTTTGGAGTGCTTTTTGGCGATGAAATTTCTTGATGTTGATCTCCATAGTTGTCTGACCCCTTGGGGATCCTTGCCGTATGGTTTTTGTCGACTTTGGCTTTATCGGAGCTTCATTTGGCAATTTGTCGCTCTAGAAGCACCCGTGGTTGCATTTACATACCTTCGATGATTTGTGGTGGTCTACCACCATAGGACTTGGTTGTTGATGGTCTAGGAAAGCCGCTCGTGAAGTTTGGTGGCAAACGGGCTTGCGGTTGGCCGCAAGAGCAATTTGACACTTTGTGTGTCTGATGCCGTTTCTGAAGAAGCATCAGCCACAATGTTTTCTTCACCAGATTGGTAGTGAATGTTGGGTTGAACACTTTGAATAAAAGTAGTCCACTTAATATGCCTATCATCTATTAGGGGATGATATAATAAATATTTGATACTTTGTTGATCAATTTTATTTATCAAGTCAGCACCCATGAAATAATGTTTTCAATTTTCAAAGCATCTACTACAACAGTCATTTCTTTCTCATATGTACTCATTTTAGATTATAAGGGTTTAAATTTACGACTTTCAAATGCAAGTGGATGGTTATCTTGCATGAGAACTGCTCCGATACCTTTTCCACTAGCATCAATGACTACAACAAAGAATGGTCGGTCAAAATCGGGCAATGGTAACACAGGTGCATTAGTCAAAGCATTCTTGAGTGCAGTGAATGAGCTTTCTTGCAAATGAGTTCATAGATACAGGGTGTTTTTCTTTAACAAGAGAGTCAAAAATGAGATTTATAAAAAAAATTACAAACAAACTTCCTGTAATAATTGTGCCGCTTCAGGTCACTTTTTGGTCATGCGGGTCACATAGACTTGTCGAGCATGTCGAGATGCTCCTACCCATGAATTTTGGTGGCATTTGGTCGCCGTTTCGCCGATTTCCCGTTTGGTGGCCTCTTGCAGGTTTCTAGGAATTAGGGTTTTTCGCAATGGTTTTCTACTGCCTTTGGACATCCAGGACTAGTCTCCTAGGCTAGGGTAAGCTGCCGATGAAGTCTTGTTGCTTTTGGGTTAGCCATTAGGCCGTCGTCTCTACTAGTAGGTCTCTACCGCCCGCTTTGTGTGTGAACCCTACGCTAGTTTTCGCGACAAAACGACAAACATGCGCGAAAAGCTCAAGGTGGTGAGCCTACCTCTCATGTCTCGAGCTTGTCAGGTAGTCGTGCGCGTCGTAGAAGCTGCTGGAAGGTCCGTCCGCTCTAGGTGGCAGAAGCGCTCTCCACAAAGTCAATAGTGAGAATGAGCTAAAAATGAGGTGAAAATTTCTTATAATGGAGGTCCCCGAACCACTTTTCATGAAATTAGACATGTGCTCCTATCTTCTTGCGAGATGCGGTTTAGGCTCAAAAATTTCTTGATTTGGACTCCATTTGCTCTATTTACCAAAAATTTGGCATTTCGGTCAAAACTTGGCCAAAACACGGTTTCCGCTCCAGTCTCATAATTGCACCCCCACTGTACCATAGGTTGTCCCATAGGCACTGATAATCCCCATATATTTTTTTTTTCATTACGATCTTTTTTCACCTGCTTTTTGTATTTTTGAAGTTTTTCTGTCAAAAATTAGCAAAATTAAAAGGAAAATAGAAAATCAAACCCGAAAAATCCCCAAAAATCATAATAAATCACAAACATCACCGCAAAACATTATATACACTCACATGCAATTTTTATGGCCGGATTTCTCCGTTTTACCAATATTTTGCCCGAAAAATGGCTATTTCTACTTATATACACACACCTAGGGGCTTGATTTGGCATTTGGCCCCATATACCTATAGATACATGATGTATAAGGGCATATGTACTTGGGTTACTCCAAAAAAATTTGCAATCAAACAACAACCCTTAAAATAGTCGAAAAGCATGCCCTTTTTTGCTCTTTCTGCTATTGGTTCCGCATTTGTGAATGCCTCCCCCCCTCCTAGCCGGAGTCCTCCCAGACGACAAACTATCGCCTCAGAGTATGTGTCGTGTATCGGTTGAAAAATTTGTGCTAATGCTTGGCCGATTAATGTGGCCCTAGTTGATGCATACTCGGTCAATGCATGGAAAAATTAATGTTGTGCAAGAGAAGGGAATAAGCAAGATGCTTATTGGCATTGGCCGTCGAGGTTTCCTGTTTTCTTTGCAAGTAACAATTGTAACTCTACTGCTCTCTGTTTAATTATCTTTTTTGCAAAAGGCAATTGCTTTGCCGACACTGTTGATAGAGCCGTAGCTGTTTCTATGGAGAGGATTGGCTTGGTCGGAATGGCCGTGGGCCGTAAATTCTTTGCTTTCCATTTGTATTTTGCTTCTGCCGGTTTTTGTAGATGTTTGGCTACTTTCTTTGTTGTTACTGTTTTGTTGCTGATTGGCATCTACATAAGTCGGCTGTCCTTTTTCAAATGCAGTTGTCTGCCTTCTGTTGTTGCTTGTACTGAAGGGAGTCCCTTTTGCTTTGGTTTTGGTATCCAAATGCGAGTGACATTTGGGTTTTTGCTGAGCATTTTCTTTGGAATCCATATCTGTTTTATACTCTTGGTTTTTGGTTGATCTGTCTGCTTCGTTGGAATTCTTTTGTTGCATTGTTGTTTGTCTGCTATGTCATTTCTATCCTTCCGCATCCATACTTGTTTCCCTTGTTTTGGTAACCTAGATCTTTGTATGTCTGTAATTAGCATGGTTGGCCTTTACCTGATTGTTGGTCTCGGGTATCATGTTGTTCTTTGGGGGCATTTTTGCTTTTGGCTCTTTTTCCAGTGATTGCATGGCTTGCAGCTGATTATTCTGGTATTGCTGAGCAAAGGCTATCACTTGTTGTTCATGTGCATGCTGAATTTTGACTTCCTTTGCATTCCAATCTATCTGCACATTGTACTCTTTTTGCCAAGGTTGCCCCAACATCATTGGGTGTTGTGTGCTTTCATCCTCCACCACATAGAATGTGTGTGGGTAAATATATTGATGTATTTGTACATGCAATATATTCCATCCCAATGTTTTCAATGGGTGTGATGTACTACTTTCCAGCACTTTAGAAGTAGGATGAAGATGACCTGTGGATTTGAGCTGTTGGTAAAATCCGTAAGTGATCAAATCTACTTGAGCTCCCGAATCAAGCAATGCTATCGATTCAACTTGATTGTTGCCCACTTTGACTACAAATATTGGCTCCATTGTGTCTTCATCCAACTTCGTCAGTCAAATGGAATTGATTCGCAATGCTGTTCCACTTTGTTGTTGTTGTCGCAGAAGGCGTCGTTTTGCAATGCGTTCTTTTGCTTCTACTTGAGCTTCCTCTCGTACTCGCTATTTTTTCTTCATTCATTGTTTTCCTTGATGTATTTGCTGGAGCATCTCCTGTGTGAGTGGTAGATGATATTTCTTCAGTCGACATCCACTAATCCAGTTTGGCATTTCTTCACCTGCTAATGTAGCAAGTTTGACAGCTCCACTTTGGGATAGATCACTAATCACAAAGGGTCCCATCCCTCGCTTTTTAATTTTCTTGGCATGTTGCTTCAAAGTATAAACAAGTACATAATCACCTGTTTTGAACTCTTTAGTGCGCACGTGCTTGTCAAAAATATATTTTTGTCTTCTCTTTTTAGCATAGATTGAAGCTACAGCTCTCAAGCGTAGTTCAACTAGCTTTTCAAGATCATCTACTCTTGAAGAGAGCTCATGCCCTCTCCATTCTAAGCGTTTTGCTACTTGTAGAGTTGGAATTAAAAACTCTATGGGTAGTATAGCATGTAGGCCAAACACCATGTTGTACAGTGTTGTTCCTATCGATGTTTTGTAAGCTACCCTGTATGCCCATAGATCCCAATCTGTTCTTGATTTTGACACTATTTTAGTGAGAACTGTGCATAGTGTTTTATTTGTGGCCTCAGCTTGTCCACTGGCCTGTGGATGGTATGGAGCAGATTTTGTATGTATGACCATGAATTCCTCTAGCAGATATTCAATGACTTCCTTAAGAATATGTGTTCCACGATCACTGACAATTTTTTATTGGCGACCCATATCGTACCAAAACATTCTCATACAAAAATTGTGCAGTGGTGCGTGCATCTGCTTTTTGTGTTGCCTTGGCTTCGACCCATTTTGTGAGATAGTCCGTAGCCACAATGATATATTGGGTATGGGTGCGATATGCAGGGGGTGAGATAGGTCCCACAAAATCAATGCCCCATTTTGCAAATGCTCTTGCTCCCATCATTGGCCGTAGTGGCATCTCATCCATGCTTGCTTGAGGTGTCTGAACACTCATTATCTGCATCATCATTTACTTCCACATGTTCAGAGGAGTTATAAAACACTTCTTGTTCTAGTGGTTCTATCGTCTCATCTTCTCTTGGTATAATGTTTACCATGTAGTAGGGTAGCACATCATAGCCATCCTTATCACAAAATTTTATTGCTGGACTATCTGTAATGGTACAGACATCCAATGTTGCTAGTATGTGTTCCCATTCTAGAGGTTTCAAGGAATCTTCAGGGAAAGGTTCCGGAATATACTCCTTGTCCTCAATAGCTCTCTCTAAGACGCATTCCTCTCTTCTTAAGCTTCCACAATGTGAAGCTCCGCACATCCATAGCTCTTTTTGTTGCCCTAACCATGCTAGGAGTTACGATTCTGCTACTATAGCTGAATCAAACTCTTCCACAGGTGTTTGGTTCACATCTTTGTAACCATGGTCTTTTAGGTGTATTTGAGTTGTTGTCTCACCACGTCTGAGGTTTATATGGTCGTAACCCCAATCTTGGACCATCTTCAATTGTCGCATGAATGGTCGTCCCAAGATGATCTCATAATTTTTCTTTTTGTCGAAATCGATTATTGCAAATGTATGCTCATACTCAATTCCACACGAAGTGACAATCACTTTTTCTATGAGTCCTAGAGGCTTCTCCATGAACCCATCTACCAATTGCAGTTTCATTCTGGTAGCCCTCAAAGCTGGTTTTTCCCATTTTTTCCAGATTTCCTTGGTGGCGTTAGCAACTCCCGCTCCCCTGTCAAGAATAGCTTTGGAAACTACTCCTTGGAATTCTACTAGTAGCGTGGTGTTTCCATCTTCTCCCTCGCAATACTCTCCAACCTTGTTTAATGGTACTAGCCTAGTGTTTAGTTGAGGCCTGTCCAATTCTTTGATCCCTTCCTGTAGCTTCAAGGTGGGGTCTTTCACTCCAAATTTTTCTAGGCATTTACCTATTGTGGTCCACATGTTTGGCCGTAACCTTAGGAGTTCTACTAATGTGATGGTTCATGCCACCGGAGTGGACAACAACTCAATCAATCCTTACGAATCCATCACTTTGTTAGAAGAAAGTCTTTGAGATGAGATTGCTCTCACTTCCGACTTGGCTTCATACTCTCCTAGGTAAGAGGGTCAAGTTCTCAGCGAGTCTGGTTGGCTGTGCCCCGAACTAATTGATCCTTGGTCTCCCCCTTGTGAATGTATCTCAAAGTTCATTTATGACCTTGCCTCAAATTCTTCAATAGGAGGTAAGGTTACATTCTCTTCTTTTCTCGTGCTATTCATGTGGTTACTCATCCTATTAGCCTCGTTGGCCTCACGGATTTGCTTCCACAGATCGTCTAGATCGTTACAGTCCTTACCCATTTCTGTCAATATTTTAGGCTGGAGCCTGTCACTTGCCTCATCTGTTGTATTTGGCACTAAGATAGGCTCTCCTCTGGACTCATAGGCATTAGTGAGTCTTTCTTTTGTTTCTACTTGTTCCTCTAAAGTTGGTTGGATAGGGGTTAGAGCCGGTGCCTCATGCCAATTTGTAGGTTTACCCAGCGGGTCTTCCATCAATGATTGAGTTGTTTCAATCATCCTTTTACACATTTTCAACCTTTGTTTTTCTATTTCCGCAGATGGATAAGTCATCCACCTTTGCTCCTGGGTTTGGTTCTTTTTGAGTCTAGCTTCATAAACTTTTAGAAGCGCATCCAACTGATCATTTACCTTGTCAGCCAATACAGATCCTCCTGATCCCGCACTTTTGGGCTCTGCTATTTCCTTGGGCGCTATGGTTTCCGTGGTGTGTGAGCTTAAGCTAGCTAGATCCTCTAACCTCTCTAGTCTATCCTTGTATGTTTCAACTCCTCGGATAGAGCTGTTTGCACTCGTTCCTTCTTGGCTTTCATACGCGCCTTTCTAGCTTTCCAAGTGCTTCTCTGATTTTTCGTTCTGAACTTTGGGCATCGGTTTTTGGCTCTTCAACTATGGGTTGGTTCCTCATTCTTTGAGCTTGGGCTTGTGTTACTGCCTGAATAGGTATGATTGTTTCATTTTCCGACCCTCCACTGGAAGGTACTATTTCTAGCATGTTCAAGGTGGTTTTTACTCCTTTGCTCGGGTTTTTAGGGGCAATCGGGAATCAAATGAGTAACTCCACACTCAGTGCAATACGCGTTGACTCTAATGATTTCACCATGAGGACAGTCTCTCAGCCAATGGTCTCCACCACACTTGTAGCACAGTCCCTTGGGTTGTTGAGGTGCTCCTTGAGCTCCCCTTTGTTGGTATGCATGTCTCTGTCTGCCCATGCCTCCGTTGGCTATGAACAACAATGTTCATTCATCTAAACTATATCTCCCTTCTCCTACTGCCTCTGCAGCTGTTGGTGGTCCTGTATTTCCTATCATGCTCCATGGTTCTGGTGTCGAGGGTTCTTCCAATGGATAATAGACAGGGTTTGCTGCATATCCATTGGGATCTTCATAATATACATGCATACATGTTTTTTGAGTGTCGCTCGTAGCAAGCGAGAACCTACTCAACACATAAAGATGTCAACTACGGACGTCACTGACCCGATTAGGGCATGGAGGCGCACCAAGAGGGTGTCAACCTCTTGTCGAATACCTATGGAATGGTCATCTAAGATCTCTAATTCCTGTGTGTGCGCGAATACCCAAATCTGCCAAGAACCTCCTACGTCACGAAACTAAGCTAAACCTTGGGCTAATGACCTCGGTTTGACACGAAACTCACCGTAGGTAATTTCCTACATGTCCCCAAGCTACCTAGACCCTCAAACCTGAATTCTGCACCCTGGCAGAAAACACGCTTACTGTCTGACAGCAAAATGGAAGTTGTCGGAAAGGGTCCCAGATGGTGTCTACAGCTGCGTCTAAGGGAGAGCTACCCTACTCTATGGTTGGTTTCGTTGAAATCTAGCCTAAACTCCCTAAAACTCACCTGTAAGTCCGTAGTTCGATGCTCGTGAAGTAGTGTCTCGTGGCGAATGGTTGGCGTTGAATCGAAGAGCTCGATGAGCTGAACACGCCTGTGGTCTCGATTCTACAATGCGACTCGTGCAGCACAAGATAGCAATCAAAGAAGATGCACACACAAAAAAATAGATAAGCTGCCCGCGCAGAGAGTTTTTTCAACTCATAAAATCCCCCCTACAAAACCCTTCATTTTAACCTTTATACTTAGGTCTTGTGGGAGGAGGCTTTCCCATAGATACATGGCTCAATAATCAATTGTGTGCTTGAGTTGGGAATCAGTACAACTTGGAAGCCCATGGCCCCAGAAGATAAACCCTTTACATTTGAATAGCAAAAATATTACGAGCTCGACTTCATAGCAGAAAATTAATACAAAAAGGCGGGGATTTGACTTGATGTGGTGGTGGCCGCTATCCACCGTTGCTGACATGCAACACTCCCCCCCTCCTAAACCAAGTCGTCCTCGACATGGGGTTGTTGTGGAGTGTGTTTAAGCGCTTGGCGTTTCATCTGTCCAATTGAGTGGACATCTTTGTAATCTGCGCCCTGCCATAAGCTTAAGGGCCGCTTTGAACTGGGCCTTCTTCTCCTTTTCAATGGCTGATAGTGGGATATTCTGGATCCCATGCTTCAACTCCATTGTTGTATAGCTTACATATCTTGATCTAAGGTCTGCAACTTCGATGTTGAAGATCTTTGAATTATAGGAGAAGAAGTTGGTGTAGAAAGCCTCTTCGAATGTTTGGAGTTAGTAGCTGGGCAAAAACATTAGACGAGCAAAAAATCCATGCAAAATGACTTCATCTGGTTGGGCGGATAGATCATAGTATAGGCCTCTTGTACCCTCCAAAAAACCCAACCAGGGAGTGTTGGTTAACTCCATCTGGTGGTATACCTGTATACAGGTTAGTAGCATCTGACATATTTTCCTTAGCATGCCTGTAGATAGGTCTGGGAGACCTCTGTACATTTCCTCAGCTTCAGTCAATGATCTGATCATATATTCTTCTGTAAGGTAGTCACCTGGATTAGGAGCTGGCAGTAGTGGATAGTTCATCCAAGTGGGATGCTCCTTCTGAAGGTGCTCAAACTCTTGCCATGTGTATCCAAGTGGGGCAGACTGTAGGATCTTCTTTAATGTATCTAGGTGCGTGGACTTGATGGATAAGAAATTCTGGATGCTTCTTAAGCCATCTCTGTCGCCATGTAGGTTCAAGACTTTTCTCCGACACCTGCTGCTCCTCTGTTGTCCTTTTAAGCTCAGCTAATATACTCTACTTGAAATCAAGAGATTCAAACTTCATCAGTGGAAAGGGAAGCATGCGCACATACCAAGCTTCATTTATCTGTTGGGGAGTCAGGCGAGCGACATTTGCAGAGTGTAGTATACGCTGCTCCCAGCTTAGGCTCTTCCAATGATACCTCTCATGGAGGGTCTCCATGCGCTCTCTTAACTGCAGCTATGCCAATTCATTCAATGTAAGCTCTTTGTCTGCTGCTTCAGCTGTAGTAGGATCTGGCTCTGTAGCGAGTGCAGATACTGGTTCCACTGGAGGCATCTCTAGCTGTACAGTCCCTTCTGTCTCTAGTGGCCTGGCTTCAGGCCTGGTAGATGTAGGCGCTATATTTGGCCGTGAACTTGAAGCTTTTAAGAGTGCCAACTGTTGCTTTAAATTTGCATTTTCTAGAAGGAGTTGGTCTTTTTGTAGCATAGATTGAGCTACCAGCTCTTCTCTCTGGAAGGCTTCCATCCTCAGCTTCTTCTCGAGCTCTTCTATCTTCTGATGTTTTTCTTGCATAGCTATTTGAGCTGAGAAGGAGGTGGCCTCGGCTGCTGCATAGCCTTTGAGCTTGTCGATGAGTTCACTTTGAAGCTGGACTTGGGCCTTTAAGGAAGTGATGCGATCCGTGCCCAGATCATACATAAATTTGAGTCCACTATACTCATGTCTTGCTTTTTGATGCAGCTCCTTTTCTGCTGTAAACTGAGTATGTAGTTTTCTTAGCTCATCATTAGTGCTGGCTAGCTGTTCTTTCAGTTGAGCTACTTCTTGGAGTGCCTTTTCAAGCTGAAATCTCTTTGTAGTTGTTTCTTGCTCAAGCTGCCTGGCCTGATGCTTCATTCCTTCGGTCATCATTGTAATCTGAGAAGCAAAGAAGTCCAAGCCTTGACCGAAGGTCTGCATCGGCGGTGGGACCACTGCTAGCGGAGTGTGGAATTTAAGTGGTACTGCAGATGTGTCTTCTCGTGCCTTTGATGATTCAGCTATTGGTGTGTGAGCTAGACTTTCATCTTTTTTTTTGCTTCTCTGGCATAGCAAGCTTGACAGTTTCTTCCTTTGGAGGCGGAGCCGCTTCATCATCTTTGAGGTTGACAATAATTGGAGCACTTTGGACCTCTGGCTCTCCCTCTCCTTCAAGTCCTGCATATTGTTGACTTAGTATGTAAGTTCTTGTTACAAAGACAGATACCTTTCTTGTCGTAATTTTCTCCACTCAATTGAGTTGAATCTTGATTTTGCTTCTAAGCTTCGTCTTTAGCTATCTCAGGCTCTATTTGTGTTGCTTGTGCACGTTGTGCTTCTGAGATGTGTGGCTCTTCGGCTTGTGGAGGAGGAGATGGAGGCTGTTGTTCTGTTACAAGTGGTTCATATGCTGCTGAGCCCCCCATTCTTTCCATCCTCTCTTTGGCAAGTCTTTCCTCCTCTTCCTTTAGATATGCTTTGAGAAGGAGGTCCTCTTCGGCCATGGTGACTGAGGGCTTCCTGACACGTGGTTCTCGTGGAGTCCACTGCTCCGGTCACCGGCTACTACCCGTTGCTTCTTGTATGCTTATTTTAGGCGTTCAAGGCAAGCCTTCTTTTGTAGTGGATCCTCTTGTACTGGAGTTGTGGGAGGTATTTTCCTTTTCCTTGTCATCAATGGGGTGTGTTCTTCTTCCTCTCCCTCAGTCTCCGGCTCTGATGCTTGTGTTGGTTGTGGTTTAGAAGAGGTTCTTGCTTGCTCTTCCTCTTCGGAATCACTTTCTGGTTGCGAGGCTTCATGATGTGTTTCCTCTTCTTCCTCCTCCTCTTCTTGCAATGTCACTAACCTCCTTCTTAATCCTGCCCTCACTGGCTTTGACTGCGTCTTGGGTGGCTCGTCGTCAGAGGAATCAATATCTTGTAACCAATCTTGTTGGGAGGGAGCAGGTGGTAGCTGAGTTGTGGCCCCAATGGCCTCATATGCAATTCTTGTCAGAACTTTGGGTGCAGCTAAATATTTGACAGGGCCCTTTCTTCGGAGGTGAAGGAGATTATAATGAATGTATTGTGGATGATATATATCCACAGGGGCATGTTGTCGGCAAGCCCATGAGAATGTAGTAGCCATTGCATGGTTGGGGGTGGTGAAGCGGGGCGGTCTTTTATCTGTAATATGGAAGAAGTGCTGATAAATCCAGGTGGGGAGCCGAGCCCTCTGGCAGATAATGCTATCAAATGTAGCGGTTGAATCCCGCTTTACAAATGTATTTGGCTCTCTTTCATGTTGAGCCCTCATTGGCATCCCCGTGTTTGACAGGTTCAGTGCAGCTGCAATAACTTCTTGGCTTATGTGTACTTGGACTTTTTCATTGGCCATATTGGTGATATGGGCAATGCCATCTACTTGAAATGTGTGCAGAAGCTCATAAGCTCTCTGTAAATCTACTCCGCACGGCTCCATTTCAAAATACCTATGCAGATCCACTTTTTCCAAGTCATCTTGGTGCTGGCTGGTGAGCCTGTAGACTTCTCTTGGGGTTAGGGGAACATCCACCAGTTGGTTGTCTGGGGTTCTGAATATTCCCTCATATATGGTTGCACTGTGTGCTTCCAAAATCTCTCTCTTTAGGTAGGTTGTTGCTTCCTTCATTGTCCTCTCCAGGATAGTATAAGGGGGCATCTCTTCTAATTCTTGCTTGATGGACTTTCTTCTGGGTCTCTTGGCTGGACTCTTTTCTTCTTGCATTTCCCTGTAAGCAGACCACCAACTTGAAAGTTGTCAGTGTCTAGTCAGAGTGCTGGATAGAAGCTTCAATTGAATCTTTGATGATCATCAAATGCAAGTAGCACTCAAAATATATGTATAAAGCATGCTTGCAAGCCCAAAACACTAAAACTGACAATTTAGCAACACTAGACAGTGAGCGTGTTTACTGTCTCCAGTAGGTGTTTTTGGCACTTTGAGGTGACAATGAGTGCATAGGCATGTAATACAATGCATGTGGAGTGTACTCCCCAATTTTGGTGTAATATGGAGCAATATACCATGATATATGGCAAACCCTAGATCGTAGGTGAGCTGTATAAATAGGTAACTTAGTGAAATTTTGATTCATAGTGCTTGTGGTTTCACAAACGTTGTGCAATGAGGCTAGATACAGCTTTTGATGGGGTGCAAGTGAACTTCTGGGCATTGAGACAGTAAGAGCGCTTACTGTCTCCAGAGTGATATGGAGCTGGGTTTTTTTTATCTGTAATGCTAGGGTTAGTTGGAAGGCATCATTTGATGATTTTTGATGTGATGACTTTGATAGTGTGATGCTCCTTGGCAACAGTAGGTCCAGAGTTGTCTAGCTGGTGACTGAAATGGATAAGTGATGGTTTTTTTGCATTTTTACTTGGTAGGAGGCTTAGCGAATGTAATCATGGTGATGTATAGGAGCTATCTAGAAACTATGGTAGTAGTGTGGACATGGGAGACAGTAAGAGCGCTTACTGTCTCTTGAGCATTTTTTGAACTTTTTGAGAATGTAGCTTTATGGATGGCTCATAGAGGCTCTAAGAAGCAATTGTGGAGCTTGGCTCTCAACTTGGAATTGGGTATCATGGTTTCTTCACCAGGATTGATGTTGGCAGACTGATGAGCTTGGATTTTGGTCTAAGGATGGGGCTTTTGTGATTTTGTGGGTCAAATGCATGTATATTGATGTATTTTGAGGTGCATATGTGCTCAAAGTTGAGAAATTGGCCAAAACTCCCTTAGAGACAGTAAGAGCGCTTACTGTCTGGGGGATCACAGGGACATGCAATTGGAGTTTTGTGTTGGGACATTGTAGCTAGGCCCTATACACCCTTTTGGTGTGGTCACTTGTCATTTTTGACATCCACATTGGGTGTGGTGTCTTCCCAGACTCCCAAAGCCATCTGCTGACTCTGTGTTGGTCTCGGCCTTCCGGGTTAGCATATGCCTATGTGGCATTGTTATTAGACCTATCTCTGAGCTGTGAAGTCCTATAGCCTTTGGTGGTCTCTAGAGTCTGTTGTGTTTTCTACGGGATTGTGCCTTCCCATCCCTGTGTGTGCTTGTTACGTGCTTTTAAATGAGTCAAACAAGCATTAAATGACTTGAAAAGTATTCGTACTTACCCCTCATGGTAGCCATGACTGCAATGTGGAAGCAGGTGGCAGGTGGAAGCAGGTAGCAATATGCTCTCTCAAGCTCTCTTTCACAAGGACAAGTAGCAAATGAGCTTAGAAATGAGGACTTGGGGTATACATACCTGGGGCTTAGGATGTGCAAGTGCAACCACCCCCATGGTTAGTCCCAACTCACATGTTAGATGACCTACGGATCGAAAATTTTGCGATTTGGACACCGTATGGCCAAATTCCATCACTTTTGCACTTTGAGCCTTTCCGCTTTAAAAATATGGTTTTCGTCATTTTCCGCAACCTGACCTGTTGACATTGGAAACCCATTCTAAAAATTCTTGCAGGTTTCCTAATATTAGGAAACATTTCTTGTATCTCTGTTTTATTTTGGCGGCTTAATACTATTTATTAGAAAATAAAAAGAGAAAAATAGCAAAAAAATAGCAAATCACTCCAAAAATTATTCGAAAAATCATAGGATGTCCCGATATCTCGTATTTATTTAAGATAGCTAAAAACTAAATTTTGTACATATTTACACATACCTAGGGGTATATATCTGGCAGTTTCCCCTTTTTTACCACTATTCAGGGCAGAAAATGCAAACTTGGTCAAGAAAATTCGCAATAAAACACAAAATAAGTCGGAAAACATTTGAATACATTGCCCTATCAACATTTTGGGTCCGCATTTGGAATGCCTCCCCCCCCGCCTATCTGGAGTCCTCTTGGACGACATTGTGTCATACTAGTGGTGCTGTGCATGGGTAAAACATTGGTGCCTATGCAAGGCCGTGTAATTAGCCCTATGCATGCATACTCGGTCAGTGCATGGAAAAATTAATGCTATGCAAGATGAGGGTCTTAAGCAAATTGCTTAAGGGCATCTGCTGGCGAGGTTTCCAAGTGGTAGAATGCTTTCAAGAGACTAAGTTTCTCGGACATGGTCAGAACTGGTGGTGGTTTGACCAATGTTGACGTGTTGAGTACTTGTTGATGTGTTTTAGGCTGCCATTGCAACCTGGATGTAGCCGGTTTCGGGTTTGGAATCTTTCGTTTGGGTTGCCATTTATACGAGACGACAGTTTTTGTGGGCTGTTTAGGAACCCAACTTTGTAGTGAATAGGACTTTTGGGTTTGATTTGCCTGGGCGGTGGGTGGGCTCGGGTGTACTGTTTGGATTTTCGAGTAGCTGTGATTGCCGTGTGGTTGCCTTTTGGCAGCGGGGGTTGAGCAATTGTTGGCTTGGGTTGCTTGGGCTGCCAGACCTGCTTGGCTTTCTGTATAGGAGTAATGACATTAGCAGGTTTGATTGGAGTCCACCTATATTTGATGGATGTTGTCGATGTGTTGGGCACTAGTGGTGGCTTCGCTCTCCAGACAAGTTGTTGGCTAGGCTTTGGCGGTGGAGATTGTGGATTTGATTGTTTTGGCCGCCAAACTTGCTTGTATGTTGGGCGAGGTAACTGTGGAATTCCGGATTTATGTTGAGGCCTTTTTTTGGTGTGAGGAAGTGCAGGTTGTGACACTGGTTCTTCAATGCTGACCTGACATGCAGCATCAGCAGTTTCCTTTGCTGTGACGGTTGTACAGTTGCTGAAACAGGTGCAAGTGGTGGAGGAAGGAATTTCTGATTGTTTTCTCGTAGTTGCTGATGAGGGACCTCCTCCTCGCTTGCAAACAACAGTTTGCTGACCTTTCCCTCTGCTTGAAAGTACATTTGGTTACCTGACCAGTGCAAATAAGCGTTGTATCTCCTTCGCCAGGTTGTACCAAATATGATGGGGGAATAATCATCTTGAACATCACACACATGAAATTGATGAGTGCACAGCAGGCCATTGATATACAAGGGTATCTCCGCCCAGCCTTTGGTTATGATAATTGCATTATTGAAGGCTTCACAGCAGTGAAATTCTAGCACTAACTGAACACCTGTCAGCTGATTAAAGAAACTGTATGTGACATAGTTGTAATGAGCTCCTGAATCCACTAAGGCATAGGTTGGAACTTTATCCATGGTCACTTCAATCGGAATGCAAGGATCAACATCTTCATCATCCAGATCAAAAGGAGTAATCTGATACATCCGAGTCCACTTTTGCTTGTTGAATCCCTGTTGCTGCTGCTTTCGTTTGAGTTGTCGAAGCCGTGCTTCTTCTTGAGCTTCTTCTTTGATAAATTTGGCTGTAGCTTTTTGACAACCAGCTGCATGCACCCTCTCAAGCATTTTTGGAGTTAGCGGGAGATGATATTTCTTTAACCTACATCCACTAATCCAATTAGGCATCTCCTCTCCCTCTAATGTGGCAAGTTTGATGGCCCCGCTAGATGATATATCTGTAATCAAATAGGGTCCCATGCCTTGCTTCTTCAATTTCTTGGTTTTTTGTTTGAGTTTGTAGACAAGCACATAATCACCTTTTTGAAATTCTTTCGTTATCAGGTTCTTGTCATGGAACTCCTTCATTCTGCGCTTTTGCGCGTAGATGCCTATGACAGCTTTCATTCTTGTTTCATCAAGTTTCTCTAGGTCATCTAGGCGTTGTATGAGCTCATGACCTGTCCATTCGAGTGCTTGTGCCACTCTTAAAGTAGGAATTAGGAATTCCATTGGCAATATTGCATTAAGACCATACACCATATTGTATGGTGTTGTATTTAGGACAGTCTTATAGGCCACTCTATATGCCCAAATTGCAGCGTGCAATTTCTGGTCCCAATCAGTCCTATTGTTATTCACTATTTTTGTGAGCACTGTGCATAAGACTTTGTTTGTGCTCTCCGCTAAGCCATTGTCTTGCGAGTGATATGGAGATGACTTCTTATGTATGACAAGGAACTCGTCACAAGCACGTATTCAATCACTTCATTGATAATTGTAGTCTCCTCATTGCCTTTGTCTATCGTGTGAAGTGCTTTTAGCATGCGTAGGGGGACTCAGTCCAAACCTTCACTGTCACAAAACTTTGTGGGAGTAGTCTCGTTAGTGCTTACATCAAGTGTAGCTAAGACATGCATCCATTCCAAAGGCTCAAAGGCTTCTTCTGGAAATGGCTCTGCAATATATGCATCATCCACTACACTTCTTTCCAGTTTGCACTCATTTCTATCCAAGCTTCCATTGTCTGAAGCTCTGCACATCCATAGTTGAGGTTTTTCGACCAGAAATGCTTGAATTTTGAAATTAGTCAAAATCCTCCACAGGTGTTCGCTACACATCACGATAAGAGTAATCTTCGAGGTTTATCCTTGTGATGTTGTCCATGTGGTGAAGATATAGTTAGTTGTAGCCCCAGTCTTGAATCATCATGAGCTGGCGCATGAAGGGTCTTCCAAGAATAACTTCATAGTTATTCCTGTCACCGAAATCAACTACTGCGAACGTATGCTCATATTCTATACCACATGACGTTACGATGATTTTTTCCAATATTCCCAAGGGTCTTTCGACATAACCATCGGCTAATTGTAGCTTCATTCTGGTCTTTCGGAGTGCTGGTTTTCCCCATTTCTCCAGTGGTAGCATCGTGTTGCCTTCCTCACCTTCACAGTAATCTCCAACTTTGTTTACTGGTACAGGTTTGACACTAGCTTTTGTCTTTTGATCGTCACCCAACTCTGCTTCAAGCGTCTCTTGCGAATCCTTTCGACCCAATTTCTCTAAGCATGTGCTCACTTATTTCCACATATGTGGTCGTATCTTGATCAGCTCTGCCAACGTTAAAGTGCATCTCACTTGAGTGGACAGCAACTCATGAAGCGCGTTAGAGTCTAATGTTGGCTTGAACGACTTTCTTTGAGACGGAAGGATCATAATGTCAAACTTGGCTTCATATTCGCCTTGATAAGCAGGGAGTTCCTTAAGATTTTCATCTATGCTCTCTGTCAATTTTTCTAACCCTACGTCTCCATACATCGACCCAGCATCTAGATCGGGCATCTAGCGTTCTACATCAACTTCCTCTAGAGGAGCTGACTCGAGTGTCATGCTTGCATCTTTGGCGTTTCTGATTAGCTCCCACAATCTATGAGGCCAATCATCTCTGACTTCAGGTGCCATGGGTGGTTCGTTATAGATGGATTTGTCTGTGCTATTTTCCGCCACTCTATGGTCCAACTCTTGTCTTTTGCTCTCTTCTTCAGCCCATGATTCTTCTATCTTTACTTGTGGATCAGATTTATCTTCTGGTTCCTTGAAGCTAGCTTCTGGAACATTCACCTCCTCAGGTATATCAAATTTTAGGTCAAATGGAGGTTGTTGACTTATCCTTTCCTCAACTGGCATCGCAGGAGGATTTTCTAATAATGCCTGAGCTGTTTGGATCAATTGTTTGCACATTTCGAACCTCTGTTTCTCCAGCTCCGCATTTGGATAAGTCGGCCATTGATTTGCCTGAGTTTGATACGTTCTGGCTTCATAGGCTTTTATTATATCATCTAAGGTTTCACACACCTTCTCAACCAGGACTGATCCACCTGAACTTAGGCTACTGCTCTCCTTATCTTTCTTTTCCTGGCTGTTCGTGTTGTCTATCTTGTTTGGTTCTGCTTCCCCAGAATCAAATGCTACTCCAGAAAGATGCTATTGCAATTTCTCTTGAGCTTTTGCAAGCTCAGCAGATACAGTCTTGTATTTATGATGATTTCTAGCTCTCTCTTTAGAGCGGATTTTACGTCTTTCTACCCTTCGACTAGGAGCTTGACTAGCTCTCTCTTGGCCTTCATCCTTTTTCTCACCTTCTTTCCCCTTAGCTTGAGCTTGTGTAACTGCCTTGACATGTACAGTCGCTTGAGTCTCCGATCCACTCGAAGAAGGTATCACTCCAATCTTACTTATGGTCGCTTTTCCTTTATTGTCGGTTTCCTTTGGACAGTCGGTATACAAGTGGGTGATTCCGCATTGATTACACTGAGGTTTGATACTCTGTTCCCCCACTGGACAACTGTTCATCAAATGATCTCCACCACACCGGTAACATGGTCCTAATGGTCTTGGTGGTTGTTGAGGAGGTTGCGGGGTGAAATTTTGCCTTGGAGGATAAGATCTTGGCTTCATTCCTCCCTGCTGATTAGCTATGAACATCAAAGTTCCTTGACCCACAGTCACTCCCTCGTTAAACATCATGGAAGTGTCTGGTTGTGGAATGTAACTGGTGGTAGGATTTGAAATCCATGGATCATACATTTCCCCCCCTCCTGTACCGAGTTCTATAGTTTGACCACATCCATAGTTCTCGTCCGTGTGGTAGGGCGGTGTACGCACTAAGGCTCTTTCCTCTATTGGCTGATCTGTATACACGTAGCTGACTGCTGCTGCCTGGGCTTCCCCTGGCAGTGGGGGTTGATGTCCAAGGACAGGTTTCGCTCTTTCCAGCCCTGGCTGAACATCCGGATGTCCTGTGGCATATCTAGGTGGTAGTGGTGGTGCCCTATTCATCTAATATGGAGGAATGGCTTGCCCTTGTTGTGGCTAGTACACAGGGTTTGGCTGGTATTGCCTTTCTCTCACATATCCCCTTTGGTGGTAGCATTCTTCCGTCGAATGATTTGTCCATTTTGTTCTATTTCACACCACTTTTGCTGCCGCAGTCTAGGTTGGTCACGTGGCTGAGGTTGCATCACATGACACTGGGTTGTGGGATGACTCCCTCCACAGATGCTACATAAGCGTAATTGTGGCTGTCTCACATGTTGAGGTGCCAACGCAGCATTGTTGAAACGCTCAAGGAGTTTGTCTATAAGGGCATCAGTTTCTCCAACGGTTCGTACAGGGGTTGTTGGTCCCGTGTTCACAACACTGGTAGTCACCCTCGAGTCGCTTGACCTGGTATCAGAATCCTTTCGGGATTCTCCATATATATTGCAATTGTCGACCAGGTATACCGCTTCTTTGATAACCTCGTCTAATGTTTGGCATCTTTGAATATGCAAATCCTTCTTGAGATTCTCGTGTAGTAACCCTTCTATGAAGAGCAACGCTAGCCTTTCTTGTTGAGGGATCTCCCTGGGAGGACATCTCTCCAATATTGCTTCAATCTCAAGGTGGCTTCCTTTACTTTCTCTTTCTCTTGTTGTTTGAAAGAGTATATTTGTGAGACTGTGTCATGCTTTATCCCACGTTTGGTGAATTCTTGGACAAAGTCAGATAAGAGATCCTCTATGTCAGAGAATGAGCTCTTACTTAATGGCTGGAACCAAGTCATAGCAGTACCATGTAGGGTCAATCCAAAGCCCTCATATTGCGTATGGAATTCATGTACTTGCTCTGCTCTCAGCACGTGTCTAAAGGCAGAAGCATGGGCATATGGATCCCCAGATCCTGTATATTTAGACAGCATGCATTTGGCGACTTGATGCAGCCTTAGGGGTCTGAATCCTACAGTTGGTGTCCCAAGTACTTGTATAGTGTCCCCTGTATGTGCAGTAGTGGTTCTCTGTTGTGGCCTAGCTACATTTTGCGTTGTTTGAGTAGCTCTACCTGAGTTTCTGTTTGTCTCATTTTGTCAATGAATTCCTCCGGAGAGTTCTTCATCGCGTGGTGGATTCCCTGTTCCCGCTTGGAACGAATATCCACTCATGTTTGGCACTTGTTGCGTGTGGAATTCTGGTTTTTGAATAGGTTCAAAGAAACTAGTCTGACCAGGATTCTGCATAGGTTGCCTCTCTACTTGGATTGGTCTTAGGATGTCATCATCCATTAAGTTTCTTACTGGGATTGTAGGCGGTGCACTTGCTGCAAGCTTTGCTACTTCAGGGTACACAATGCGTAACCCTAAGTATGTATACCTACTCATCTTTGCAGCAGAGGTTGGCGTGTACTCATGACCAAACTTGTCTACGATTAAGAATTTGCTTTCATTCAAGAGGTAGACATACAAAGTCTTATCCGGAGTAGCCTCTTTCTCGTTTACATCCTCATTGACATAGTACGTAGCGGTTTCTTCAGGAAAGGCTTTGTAAATTCCCCATCGAGGATTGTCGGACATAAGCCTTCTAGTGGTGAAAGATCTGAACATGGTTCTATTGTTGTTTTCCTCTAGAGGCGGTTTCTCCTCGACCTCATCATCAGCTTTCGTCTTGGACGCATTTCGTCCCCATTTTTCCGCGGCATCAGGGCTTTTGACTATCATGTAGTAAGCACCCCGTTCATCCATATAACCTCCTTTTCCATCATAAGTGGCCAGGACCCTATACTGCAATTCGACTGGATTATCTCCAATCTGAACACAGCTATGGTTCATAGAATCCTTGAAGATTCTGGCATCTTGTCCATTGTTATAGGCATACAGCAAGATTTTTGGAGGTGTCTCATGGTCTTTGGAGGATTCTCCCATAAAGTTAACTCCCTCTTTGAAGTTCATTGATGGTTGTCCCCCTGCCATGGTCTGATAGTATAGATCTTCTGATGATGTGTCAGAGATGTAATCCTCTGGGATTGGGCCTAAGGATACCTGGGTGGTCTGATTGACACTCTCTTCCGTAGAAACTTGACTCACATGGTCCCTAAGTGGTCTATGTCCTAAGGGTACTACAGCTCCTGACCTCAAAAACATGAAACGTGCTTAACCTTGGATGCACTAACCTGGAAAGTTACCTTACTTCCAACTGGCTGTGCTCTCAGGCTCCTGGTACACCCTGCAAGCAGTTTACACACTTTTACTATCTATTTGAAGTATTTCTCAGTATAGAAACTATATATATACATGCATTCAATGTATAGATTAGGTGGCAAGCCAAATATCACAATTTGGGCACTGGAGACAGTAAGGGTGCTTACTGTCTAGAGGACAGTATTGCACTTTCTGTGCTCACAGGATGTATTTTGACACTCCTAGCAATAGGAACCTCTTACCTGGGCTTATACTCACCTTCTGGAGTCTTCACCTGGGTTGTGGGCTTGCTGGCTTGAGTTATGGTCACTTTTGCAGATTTTGTTGTGTATACCAAGCACTTGACAAGACCAAAACACATCAAATTTGGATTATAACTACACAAAATTGCTTGTTACTGAGCCTACAACATGTGTACATGCTTTCTCTTGGTCAGTTGGCCAAATCTGGGTCTGGAGACAGTAAGAGCGCTTATTGTCTGGACTTCCAGATTGCAGCTTTTTTGGTACCTGACACTTACTGTGGTTACTAGAGGTGATTTTAAGTGCTTTTGGACACTAATACCAACTCCGTACACCAAGATGGCTTTTCTAGGTCACTTCAGTCACTTTATAGCACCAAACACACAAACCTTGGGCAAATCCAAAGTAAATTGAACCTTTCACATCCAGAACACTCCACACATGTGTCCTACTTATTCGAACCCTAAAACAACAAAGAAAACACTGAATGGTATCTAAATCCTAAGAAAAAGCAGTTTTTAGGTTTTTTTTTTTTTTTGGATGTTTTTGTGCTTGACCTAACATGCACTTTTGGCACACACTAAGCCAAACACTCTTAAGCTAGTGAATGCTGAAAACAAAACTTTTACACTAAACTACAATGATACTCTAAACTAACAATGACAGCGCGGCAAGAAACTCACCTATCCTACACTAACAAAGCCAAGGATACCTCGACTTTGGCAAAGTAATGAAAGATTCTTTCCGTACAGCCATAACCACACACTAAGGTATCCGCTCTAATCTAGGTAGCTCATCCCCGGCAGCGGCGCCAGTTGTTTTTCGAGTGTCGCTCATAGCAAGCGAGAACCTACTCAACACATAAAGATGTCACACTAAACTACAATGATACTCTAAACTAACAATGACAGCGCGGCAAGAAACTCACCTATCCTACACTAACAAAGCCAAGGATACCTCGACTTTGGCAAAGTAATGAAAGATTCTTTCCGTACAGCCATAACCACACACTAAGGTATCCGCTCTAATCTAGGTAGCTCATCCCCGGCAGCGGCGCCAGTTGTTTTTCGAGTGTCGCTCATAGCAAGCGAGAACCTACTCAACACATAAAGATGTCAACTAGGGACGTCACTGACCCGATTAGGGCATGGAGGCGCACCAAGAGGGTGTCAACCTCTTGTCGAATACCTATGGAATGGTCATCTAAGATCTCTAAGTCCTGTGTGTGCGCGAATACCCAAATCTGCCAAGAACCTCCTACGTCACGAAACTAAGCTAAACCTTGGGCTAATGACCTCGGTTTGACACGAAACTCACCGTAGGTAATTTCCTACATGTCCCCAAGCTACCTAGACCCTCAAACCTGAATTCTGCACCCTGGCAGAAAACACGCTTACTCTCTGACAGCAAAATGGAAGTTGTCGAAAAGGGTCCCAGATGGTCTCTACAGCTGTGTCTAAGGGAGAGGTACCCTACTCTATCGTTGGTTTCGCTGAAATCTACCCTAAACTCCCTAAAACTCACCTGTAAGTCCGTAGGTTGATGCTCATGAAGTAGCGTCTCGTGGCAAATGGTTGGCGTTGAATCGAAGAGCTCGATGAGCTGAACGCGCCTGTGGTCTCGGTTCTGCAATGCGACTCGTGCAGCACAAGATAGCAATCAAAGAAGATGCACACACAAAAAAATAGATAAGCTGCACGCGCAGAGAGTTTTTTTAACTCGTAAAATCCCCCCTACAAAACCCTTCATTTTAACCTTTATACTTAGGTCTTGTGGGAGGAGGCTTTCCCATAGATACATGGCTCAATAATCAATTGTGTGCTTGAGTTGGGAATCAGTACAACTTGGAAGCCCATGGCCCCAGAAGATAAACCCTTTACATTTGAATAGCAAAAATATTACGAGCTTGACTTCAGAGCAGAAAATTAATACAAAAAGGCGGGGATTTGACTTGATGTAGTGGTGGCCGCTATCCACCGTTGCTGACCTGCAACAATAGGAACCAAAGCCTTATCCTCTGATTCAGTTACGATTGGTGTGTATCTTATACCGACTGGTCGTAATCCTGGTAGGGGTGGTTGTTGCCCCAACACTGGTTGTGGTCTTTCTACACCTACAAGTCCTGGTAGGTTGCCTGCTTGATATCTAGGCATAAGTGGAGCTTGAGGAGAAGCTACCGGAGCTTGGGGGGTGTAAGGTCTCTCTCTCACATATCCCCTGTTATAATAACATTCCTCGGTCCCATGGTTTGTCCATTTTTTTTCAATAGCACACCACTTGGACTATTTAGCCTGGGGTTTGGCGTACAAGTTAATCTTTTTTAGCACTTCATCTACAAGCTGCTCTTGGTTTACAACTACTTCTCCTTTCGGTGTTGTCTTAGAAGACTTGCTTCCACTTTGTTGTGAAGATGAATCGTCATCAAGGACCTTGAACTCCCCCTCTTTGTAGACCGCACAATTGTCCACAAGGTAAAGATCCTCCTTGGTCAACTCATTCAACGTCGTGCTCCTCTTCATATGTAAGTCTTTCTGGAGATCTGCATTCCTTAGTCCCTAGATGAATATTAGCATGAGCCTGGACTGAGTTGGCAGTTCTTCCACAAGACAGAACTTAACATATCTTTTTAGTCTTAGGGCTGCCTTTCTTACAGATTCTCCATCTTTCTTCTTGAATTTATGGATTTGTGAGACGGTATTACGAGCTATCCCCCTTTGTTAGAATTCCTCGATAAACTCGTCAAACACTTCCTCCATAGACTCAAAGTCTCTACGCTCTACAGAGTCAAACCAAGTGGCAGCATCATCCTCTAGGGTTAGTCCAAACCCCTCAAATTGGGTAGGGAAGTCTAACACCTCTTCGGCTCTAATTACATGCACAAAGGCTGCTACATGATCTCTTGGGTCTCTACTTCCTGTGTATTTCTTGTTTACCCATTTTTGCACTTGAGAAGGTCTAATTCTCCGATGGTCTACAAACCTCATCATTGGATCTCCACGTCCTAATCGATATACCTCCTCAGGTCTTCTGTAATAGGCTGGTTCCTCTCCCAATGGTGCTCCTAAGCCATAATTTCTAACGGTTCTCACTGGAGGTGGTTCATCTCTTCGAACCCGTTCTATGGGTGGTCCTCCGATCTCTATTGACCCTTGAGTCTTCGGCTTACTCTCTCATTGATACTTTGAATAGAGAGGTGGTTCTTGCAAATCCCTTATCCCTCATGCGGCTTGATAACCTTCTCGGTTTCGGTCTTGTTCCAATGTTGCACTCTGTCAAAGCCATGCCTGCAATGATGGTTGGTTTGCTGGTTGGTTTTGGTTGTCGAATGCTTACGGTCAAGTGGAATGTGAGGTAGCGTCATACTCCTCAGAAAAGGGATTTTTCGACTTACTTGGGGTATAGGTGGCTCTTGGCACTTCTTCAGGGGCATATGCTGATGCTCCTGGACCTGTTGCTCTTTGTACCTCCTCTGGGAGAATACGTGGTATTCTCACTCGTATCTATCAACAAAAACTATACCCTTTCCCATGGCAGTTTCATAAGAGAATAAGTAAAGAACCTTTTCTTTGCTTAATTCATTTATGTATGGTTCTTTGCTACGAAAGTAAGCGACTATACCCTCACTCTCATGCTTGTAGATTCCCACGTTCTCGTTATAAGGTGGAACCCTTGTTGTTTTCTTATCATACATAAAAATAGCTCCGAACCGATCAATGTTTGGTGGCAGTTCTTGAGCTTCTGAAACCATTTTCTCTTTTGCCACATTATCTCCATATCTGTTGTAATCTTTAGGGTTACTAACTATCAGATAGTGGTTCCCCTTTTTGTCTCGGAATCTATCTCCATCATCATAGAATCGGATTATCTCCAATCTCTGAGCTGGCCTCTCTTCGATACAAATGCACTTGCGTACTCGATAGTCAGAATAGACTAGGGCTCCCCTCGAGTTTGTTCCCTCTAAGAAGATCACAGTGAGTTTGGAATCATTTAAAGGATTTTGGGAGGTGCTTCCTCCTGGCATTGGTCCGTCATAGGTGACACCTCCTGGCTGCTGACTACCCATCATGAAGAAATATTTGTCTGACGAAGTGTCAGTATCACTACCTTCCTCAATAATCGGTGCTAGCGGATCCAACCTTGCCTGAGTCACACTCTCTTCGGTGGACACTAAGATACTTTGGTCACGTACCACCTTCTCGTCTCTAATAATGTATCTTCCTGATCTTAAATTCATCAAACTTATCAATGCAATTTATCAAAAATCCAACCACTCACTAGGCAAAGGATCAGTTTCTGCACAACTTCTTACTTTGTTGCTAAATATACATGTACACAAGCGTTTAATTTTGGCAATCGAATCAAAGCATTTATCTTCTGGAGGTTATCTTAGTAATGATTGGTATAACTGGAGAGTTAATCTCAACCACTACTTTATTTTATACACTGCTGATGTTTTGGATTAGGTCTACTAATCTGGAACTGTACTTCCCTCGAATGTTGGTCAATTTACGCGAAAAAGTCTGAATTCAGTCTTTGCTCCGTCAAATGGGCAAACAAGGTCCAAATACACTTTTGAAAGAAGTTCTGGGACCCTTAAGCCAAATGGAATCTCACTGTCTAAACCCAGTCAAATTTTCTCTTCAGTGAGCCCTAATAGACATCCTACGCGTAGGATGTGTCCTGCTTAGTTTTTCCTGGATTTTTGCACTATGGTATCCCCTTGATGTACTGAGCCCACAGCTGTTTTTACTTTTTGATTTGGACACCTATAAGCTGGTCAATGAGTCAAAAATCTGTTCCGACACTCTGTTGCTAATCTTGATCAGTCTAATCAACTCCAATTTGGACCAAAGTTGACTAGGAGGCTTGCCTTAGGCTATACAACACCTTGCTATGCCCACAGTCAATGTCTGGATCCAATTTCTTGCTTTAGACATCCTACACGTAGGATGTCTTTTTCATCAGAATGGCTTCAAACTCAAAGAACAAGCTCCCCTTGAGTTGCTGATCACTTTGGTATACTCAAAATTTGGTTTAGAGTCCAAAATCACACAGAAGACATCCTACACGTAGGATGTGTTTTTGGCCTGTTTGACCCCAGACTTGACCCACAGTTTCCCTTTGATGTCAGTAACCCAGTGGTATGCTTAGATTTTGGTTTGGATTTCAAAAGTCCCCAATTTTAGTTGTTCTTGCCTTTTTCAGTCAAAAGTGCTAAAGTCTGCTTTGAACCCAATTTTCTCACCCAAATGAGATGAAACCCCTCTGAATCACTCAATATACCATGCAAGACATGCTCATGCAACCATTTTATGGTTTTGGTCTCAAAATAATGTTTTGGCACAATTTAGGTAGGATGTCTGGCAATTTCAGTCTATCTGGCCTTATCTTGTCAAGATATGGTCAAATTTCCACTTTCCAGTTGAAATTAGGGTAAACCCCACCTTCTGAACACACTGATCAACTCAAAATCCTATGTGTAGGATGTCTCCTGGCTTGAAATTAATTTTTTTCCTGACAGAAATGCTCATGATGCTCTATAGCTCTATCAGAAACACTCACAGTAACTTTTGGATTTCTCTTAGGCTTTCAAACACACTTTTGCATCTTTTTGCAAACATGTGATGACTTTACCAAGCAAGTATACATACATGAAATGCTCTAGATCCTGAATCATGATGTCCTACTTACTCTACTCCTACTCATCATGTGAAATGGTGATAATGGTGTTTTGGTTGCTTTCTGGCCTCTCTGGACTCTCAAGCTCTCCTCTCACCGCTTCTACCACTCCAACTCCTAGTCAAGAACTCAACTACTACCTAAAACTATCTTGGTCTACCTAATCTACCTAAGTTGAAGGATCTAGACCAGACACACGCTTCCTAGACTCCCTCTAAGACCTAAAGAGTCCTCCACCCTCTGATCCTATCTAAATGTAAAACGAGACTCTTGGCAAGCCAAAAATCCCAATCCTCAAGGATTAGTCTCGGTCACCTACCTAAGGTTTTCGTCCCCAGCAGCGGCGCCAATGTTGGATGGATACGCCGCGACGGATGTCAGTACTGCGAGAACTCACCTAACATATGATTTCATCTAAGGACGAAGCTCGACCCGCAGGCGCGTGGAAGCAAGCATAAGGTGTCAACCTACACTCGACCGACTCCTAACTAATTCCTACAGAGGTCTCTATCAATTGTCTAATTCATAGCCTTCAAGAGTGCATAAGAGGGAACTTGCTACAATGCTTTCTAGAGTCGAACACCCATCAAACAATCTCGAAACACCATAGAACTTGAAGGAGACCCTACTAACACCAATAGGTCGCTCTCCCTACGGTCTATAAACCAAAACCCCAACCCAAAACACCCACTGCAAAATCACGTACGATGTCTCGCCAAAATTTGCAGGTCTTCGTTTCCGAAATCTAAAGTGCCTAATGTGTAGCTCTACTCAATGTGAACGTGTGGATATGTTGCAATGCAAAATCGGACAACGTATGCTCACCGAAACACCAAATGAAGCTCGTAGAAGGAGCTCGCAAAACCAGACCGTACGCGTGCAATGTAGGTATCGACGTGTAGCTCTCATCGAGGGAAACACGCTGCACTTCTCCGCACTCGATTCCGACCACTGATGCACACGTAGCGTCAAGATGAAGCTCACACTCTCTCTCGTACACAGTACGCTCACTCACAGACTTCAAAACTTGTTTTTTAAAAATGACAAAAGGTTTTTCATTAACCTCAAAAACTGGTATATATACCTTACAATTCTCAAACCCTAAAGTTCCAAAATCAACCATCTACTCCATCTAACTATCAAAACTGGGATACAATCTGGAAACTTCTGTAGGTCCCAATATTTACAAGGTGAAAAATCAGGTTTTCCTCAATGATTGAATAATTACAAAAATAATAATCTTCCGAGTAGTTAGTTGCCGTGGGGTGTGTCCAGCTTCTAACACCCATTATTGCCTCTATGCCCTAGCTTTGCGTTTTTTCATGCATATGAGGTCAATTTTGGTCCAATTGTGATGAGACTTGGTGGATAGCATGTAAAGGTCATTCAAAAAATGTGTATGATGAAAACTATTGGAGTTTGTGCCTAGAATTCCCTTGAGACATCCTACACGTAGGATGTCTCCTGATGATTTTTTCATGGATTGTGCTCCTAGTGCCTACCCTTGGTCCCCCTGAGTCCCTTTTAAGCATAATTTCAACAAAAAAGTCAAATGGATAGAGAATAACTCCCTGTGTGGAATTCAGAGCCTCCGAGCCGTTTTCTTACTTTTGGAGTGCTTTTTGGCGATGAAATTTCTTGATGTTGGTCTCCATAGCTTCCCGATCCCCTGGGGATCCTTGCCGTATGGTTTTTGTCGACTTTGGCTTCATCGGAGCTTCATTTGGCAATTTGTCACTGTAGAAGCACCCGTGGTTGCGTTTACATACCTTTGATGATTTGTGGTGGTCTACCACCATAGGACTTGGTTGTTGATGGTCTAAGAAAGCCGCTCGTGAAGTTTGGTGGCAAACGGGCATGCGGTTTGGCCGCAAGAGCAATTTGACGCTTTGTGTATCTGATGCCGTTTCTGAAGTTTAGTGCCGCTTCGGGTCACATTTTGGTTATGTGGGTCACATAGACTTGTCGAGCATCTCGAGATGCTCCTACCCATGAAATTTGGTAGCATTTGGGTGCCTCTTTGCCGATTTCCCATTTGGTGGCCTCTTGCGGGTTTCTAGGAATTAGGGTTTTTCCCAACAGTTTTCTACTACCTTTGGACATCCAGGACTAGTCTCCTATGCTAGGGTAAGCTGCCGATGAAGTCTTGTTACTTTTGGGTTAGCCATTAGGTCACCGTTTCTACTTGTAGGTCTCTACCGCCCGCTTTGTGTGTGACTACATGGTATGAGGAGTCACTCAAGTGTGGGAGCCTATGTTTGGTATTTATGAAGCTCTTGTGAGTGCGCGTAAGTAAGAGTGGGAGTCGAAGAAGCTCTGGAAGTCCGCTCTAGGTAAGCAGAAGCTCTCTCCACAGAGAATCTCTATAGTGTGAGAATGAGCTAAAAATGAGGTGAAAATTTCTTATAATGGAGGTCCCCGAACCACTTTTCATGAAATTAGACATGTGCTCCTATCTTCTTGCGAGATGCGGTTTAGGCTCAAAAATTTCTTGATTTGGACTCCATTTGCTCTGTTTACCAAAAATTTGGCATTTCGATCAAAACATGGCCAAAACATGCTTTCCGCTCCAGTCTCATAATTGCACCCCCACTGTACCATAGGTTTTCCTATAGTCACTGATCATCCCCATATTTTTTGTTTTTCATTACGACTGTTTTTCATCTGCTTTTTGTATTTTTGAAGTTTTTCTGCCAAAAATTAGCAAAATTAAAAGGAAAATAGCAAATCAAACCCAAAAAATCTCCAAAAATCATAATAAATCACAAACATCACCGCAAAACATTATATACACTCACATGCAATTTTTATAGCCAGATTTCTCCGTTTTATCAATATTTTGCCCGAAAATTGGCTATTTCTACTTATATACACACACCTAGGGGCTTGATTTGGCGTTTGGCCCCATATACCTATAGATACATGTTGTATAAGGACATACATACTTGGGTTAACCCAGAAAATTTTGCAATCAAACAACAACCCTTAAAATAGTCGAAAATCATGCCCTTTTTTGCTCTTTCTGCTATTGGTTCCACATTTGAGAATGCCTCCCCCCCTCCTAGCCGGAGTCCTCCCTGACGACAAACTATCGCCTCAGAGTATGTGTCGTGTATCGGTTGAAAAATTTGTGCTAATGCTTGGCCGATTAATGTGGCCCTAGTTGATGCATACTCGGTCAATGCATGGAAAAATTAATGCTGTGCAAGAGAAGGGAATAAGCAAGATGCTTATTGGCATTCGTCGTCGAGGTTTCGTGTTTTCTTTGCAAGTAACAGTTGTAACTCTACTGCTCTTTGTTTAATTGTCTTTTTTGCAAAAGGCAATTGCTTTGCCGCTACTATTGATAGAGCCGTAGCTGTTTGTATGGAGAGGATTGGCTTGGCCGGAATGGCCGTGGGCCGTATTGCCTTTGCTTTCCATTGGTATTTTGTTTTTGCCGGTTTTTGTAGATGTTTGGCTACTTCCTTTGTTGCCACTGTTTTGTTGCTGATTGGCATCCACATAAGTCGACTGTCCTTTTTAAATGCAGTTGTCTACCTTCCGTTGTTGCTTGTACTGAGAGGAGTTCCTTTTGCTTTGGTTTTGGTATCCAAATGTGAGTGACATTTGGGTTATGGCTGAGCATTTTCTTTGGGATCCATATCTGTTTTATGCCCTTGGTTTTTGGTTGATATATCTACTTCGGTTGAATTCTTTCGTTGCATTGTTGTTTGTCTGCCATGTTATTTCTATCCTTCCGCATCCATACTTGTTTCCCTTGTTTTGGTAACATAGATCTTTGCATTGCAGCCGGTGACTTCGTATGTCTGTAATTAGAATGGTTGGCTTTTACCTATCTGTTGGTCTCGGGTATCATGTTGTTCTTTGGTGGAATTCTTGCTTTTGGCTCTTTTTCCAGTGATTGCATGGCTTGCAGCTAATTATTCCGGTATTGCTGAGCAAAGTCTATCACCTGTTGTTCATGTGCATGCTGAAATTTGACTGCCTTTGCATTCCAATCTATCTACACATTGTACACTTTTTGCCAAGGTTGTCCCAACATCATGGGTGTTGTGTGCTTTCATCCTCCACCACATAGAATTTGTGTGGGTAAATATATTGATGTATTTGTACATGCAATATAGTCCATCCCAATGTTTTCAATGGGTGTGATGTACTACTTTCCAGCACTTGAGGAGTAGGATGTAGTTGACCTATGGATTTGAGCTGTTGGTATAATCCGTAAGAGATCAAATTTGCTTGAGCTCCAGAATCAAGCAATGCCATCGATTCAACTTGATTGCTACCCACTTTGATTGCAATTATTGGCTACATTGTGTCTTCATCCAACTTCGTCAGTCGAATGCCATTGATTCGCACTGATGCTCCACTTTGTTGTTGTTGTCGCGCAGAAGTCTTCTTTTTGCTATGCGTTCTTGTGCTTCTGCTTGAGCTTCCTCTCGTACGCTCTGTTTTTCCTTCATTCGTTGTTTTCCTTGATGAATTTTTTGGAGCATCTCCTATGTGAGTGGTAGATGATATTTCTTCAGTCGACATCCACTAATCCAGTTCGACATTTCTTCACCTGCTAATGTAGCAAGCTTGACAACTCCACTTTGTGATAAATCACTAATCACAAATGGTCCCATCCCTCGCTTTTTAAGTTTCTTGGCATGTTGCTTCAAAGTATAAACAAGTACATAATCACCTGTTTTGAACTCTTTAGTGCACACATGTTTGTCAAAAAATTCTTTTTGTCTTCGCTTTTTAGCATAGATTGAAGCTATAGCTCTCAAGCGGAGTTCATCTAGATTTTCAAGATCATCTATTCTTGAAGAGAGCTCATGCCCTGTCCATTCTAAGCGTTTTGCTACTCGTAGAGTTGGAATTAAAAACTCTATGGGTAGTATAGCATTTAGGCCAAACACCATGTTGTACGGTGTTGTTCCTATTGATGTTTTGTAAGCTACCCTGTATGCCCATAGTGTTGAGTGTAGCTGCTGATCCCAATCTGTTCTTGATTCTGACACTATTTTAGTGAGAACCGTGCATAGTGTTTTATTTATGGCCTCAGCTTGTCCATTGGCCTGTGGATGGTATGGAGCAAATTTCCTATGTATGACCATGAATTCCTCTAGCAGATATTCAATGACTTCATTAAGAATATGTGTCCTACGATCTCACTCACAATTTCTATTGGTAACCCATATCGTACAAAAACATTCTCATACAAAAATTGTGCAGTGGTGCGTGCATCTGCTTTTTGTGTTGCCTTGGCTTCGACCCATTTTGTGAGATAGTCCATAGCCACAATGATATATTGGGTATGGGTGCGATATGCAAGGGGTGAGATAGGTCCCACAAAATCAATGCCCCATTTTGCAAATGCTCTTGCTCCCATCATTGGCCATAGTGGCATCTCATCTCTTTTTATTGGCACCTTGGTGCGCTGACACGCATCACAACGCTTTACAAACTCATCAGCATCCATGTGCAATGTAGGCCACCATATACCTGCGGGTTAAGACTATTTTTGCCGTCTTATCGTTCGAAAAATGGCCTCCACTTATTCCGCTATGTGCATGTTATAGAATCAGCAGGTATTCGCTTTCACTTGCACAGATTCTAAGTTGATTGTCCTTTCCTTGCTTACAGAGTTGGTTCCCAATCAACTGAAAGTCACGAGCTTCCAGCTCTATAGCTTTTTCCCGTGCTCTTGTGATGTTCTCAGGGAACGTCCTGGTGGTTAAGAAATCAATGATATATTGACTCCATGCATGTGCAATGTTTACTTGAAACAATGTTGCGTGATCCACTGGTCGTTTGGCACTACATATAGTACAATTGGTAACATAAGAATGTGTGTCCGCATACATAGTTGGCCAATAAACCCCTAACTGTTTCAGTCTCTGGTCTATTTTTACTGTTGAACAATGAAATGCACAATCCTGGACATGTGCTTCTTCAAGGTAGCACTCGAATTCTTCCGGATTTATACATAATCGTAGGATTTGGTCCGATCCTAGATGATACAGCCGTCCTGCTATCAACTGGAAGTTTTTTGTTTGTCGAATTGTTTGTTGTTTGGATCTGTATTCCCTATTATTAAACCCGCTTCCAAAGGAAAGAATGCTAACAATTTCTTGAGACCATTTGGGTACCATTTCAACATTGAAAAGATAAGCATCTGGTATGTCATCATCTACTCCTTCAGGACCTTCCCCGTTGTGTATCCTTGAAAGATGATCCGCTCGTAGATGGGTTTTACCCTTTTTGACCACCACTAAGAAGTCAAACTCTAGCAATATAATAAACCAGCGTACAATTATCCCTGTATTGCATGGTTTATTTACCAGATACAAAAGAGCTTGATGATCTGTGAAGAACACAAATTTGTTTGCGAGCAAATAATGCCAAAATTTCTTTACAGCATATATCATTCCTAACCCTTCTCGTTCGGTGGTTGTGTAGTTCTTTTCCGCACTATTTAACGGTCGGCTTGCATAACAAACTAGAAAATCCATTGTTCTGTCTCCAGGTTGAGCCAGAATACTTCCAATGGCATATGCAGAAGCATCAATGTGAACATGGAATATCTTTTCCCAATCTGGTGCCTTCAGTACAGGTGCTGATATAAGGTTTTCCTTCAGCTTTTGGAATGAAGTTTCACACTCCTCGGTCCAATCGAAATTGACTAGCAAACGATACAGAGGTTGTGCGATAACCGCATACATGTATATGAATCTTTGATAATATCCGCAGTGTCCCATGAAGGATTGCACTTGTTTAGCATTAGTAGGCTTGGGTAGGTCCACTATGACTTTGACTTTGTCTAGGTCAGTGGTAATGCCATTTCTTGAGACAATGTGTCCTAAGATGCGGCCTTGCTTAACCATGAATATACACTTTTCCGGGTTAAGACAGATTCGATATGTCCTGCATTTTTCAAAGACCTTTTGCAAATGGTTAATATATTCCTCTTGTAGAAGAGAGTGTACACAAAGATCATCCATGTAAATTTCTAAGAATATTCTTAGGTATTCTTTGAACGCGTGCGTCATTAACCTTTGGAAGGTACATGGGGCAATAGTTAAGCCAAACGGCATAACTCGATACGCATAAATTCTCCATTCTGTGGCAAACGCTGTTTTGTGTTGATCCTCCCTTGCTATTGCCAGTTGGTTGTATCCTAAAAACCCATCCAGAAAGGAATAAGCCCGTTTCCCGGCCACCCACTCAAGTACATTGGCAAGGGATAATTATCCCTTATGGTGACTGCATTTACCTTTTTGAGGTTTACACACACTCGCAGTTTTCCATTCTTTTTGGGAACTACCACAATGGGTGACACCCAATCTGTATGTTCGATTTCATAGATGAATTCAGCTTCCATCATTTTATCAATCTCTTCTTTGATTCATTTAGCAAATGTGTCATTCTATGTATAAGGACGTTGTTTGCTAGGTTTTGCATCTGATTTCAAAGAAATTGTATGTTGGCATATCGATGGATCAACTCCTTTTTAGGTCTTTATAGGACCATGCAAACACATCTTTATACTTCTTGAGAAGTTGTGTTAGGCGTTCTACTTCTTCAGGCTCTAAATCATTTGCTATATAGACCAGCTGAGGCTTTTCACCTGGTTCTGCAAGGTCTATCCTTTTTGCATTTTCTGGCCCATCGTAAGATTCTTGGTGTGTTCTTTCCCTGACTGGTGGTGTCATGATGATTTTTCTGTCCTGGATGGTAAATTTCCAATAGTGTGATGGTACATTCATGCTTCCCTTTTCTGACTGTCCTTTACCATCACTATCTTCTTCAGTAGTCCATATCTCACGTAAAGACCGTTTCAGTTCTTGGTATTTCTCTTTACGCTCCACTTTGGTCCACTCTTGGTCTTTTGTTGTTTCTTCTCTTGATTTTTGAGATTTTTGTGATTTTGTTTCTGTTTTAGCTATTCGTACCTTTTTTATTTCCTCTCGCGTTCTTTCCCTTCAATCTTTTGAGAATCTTCCATATATTTGATCTTTTATACAATCCTTTGCTTTTACAAGCATCAAATCGTGATTTTTACCTTTTATCAAGCTCTCTCTCACTTTGTTTCCTGCTCGTTTTCTCCTATAGCGTTCCTAGCGTCTAGGGTGTTGAATAGCAAAATCATAAAACTTGATATTCTCGGCTTCCCTTCCATGCTCACTTGAGGTGTCTGAACACTCATTATCTGCATCATCATTTTCTTCCAGATGTTCAGAGGAGTTATAAACCTCTTCTTGTCCCGGTGGTTCTATCGTCTCATCTTCTCCTGGTATAATGTTTACCATGTAGTAAGGTAGCACATCATAGCCATCCTTATCGCAAAATTTTGTTGTTGGACTATCTGTAATGGTACAGACATCCAATGTTGCTAGTATGTGTTCCCATTCTAGAGGTTCCAAGGCATCTTCAGGGAAAGGTTCCGGAATATACTCCTTGTCCTCAATTGCTCTTTCTAAGACGCATTCCTCTCTTCTTAAGCTTCCACAATGTGAATCTCCGCACATCCATGGCTCTTTTTGTTGCCCTAACCATGCTGGGAGTTTTGATCCTGCTACTGTAGGTGAATCAAACTCTTCCACAGGTGTTTGGTTCACATCTTTGTAACTATGGTTTTTCAGGTGTATTTTAGTTGTTGTCTCGCCACATCTGAGGTATATGTGGTAGTAACCCCAATCTTGGACCATTTTCAATTGTCGAATGAATGGTCTTCCCAAGATGATCTCATAATTGTTCTTTTTGTCGAAATCAACTATTGCAAATGTATGCTTATACTCGATTCCGCACGAAGTGACAATCACTTTCTCTAAGAGTCCTAGAGGCTTCTCCATGAACCCATCTGCCAATTGCAATTTCATTCTGGTAGCTCTCAAAGGTGGTTTTTCCCATTTTTTCCAGATTTCCTTGGTGCCAATAGCAACTCCTGCTCCACTGTCAAGAATAGCTTTGGAAACTACTCCTTGGAATTCTAATGGTAGCATGGTGTTTCCATCTTCTCCCTCGCAATACTCTCCAACCTTGTTTAATGGTACTGGCCTAGTGTTTAGTTGAGGCCTGTCAACCTCTATGATCCCTTCCTGTAGCCTCAAGGTGGGGTCTTTTACTCCAAATTTTTCTAGGCATTTACCTACTGTGGTCCACATGTTTGGTCGTAACCGTAGGAGTTCTACTAATGTGATTGTGCATGCCACCGGGGTGGACAATAACTCAATCAATCCTTGTGAATCCATTACTTTGTTAGAAGAAAGTCTTTGAGATGAGATTGCTCTCACTTCCGACTTGGCTTCATACTCTCCTAGGTAAGAGGGTAAAGTTCTCAGCGAGTCTGGTTGGCTGTGCCCCGAACTAATTGATCCTTGGTCTCCCCCTTGTGAATGTATCTCAAAGTTAATTTGTGACCTTGCCTCAAATTCTTCAATAGGAGGTAAGGTTACATTCTTTTCTTTTCTTGTACTATTCATGTGGTTACTCATCCTATTAGCCTCGTTGGGCTCACGGATTTGCTTCCACAGCTCGTCTAGACCGTTACAGTCCTTACCCATTTCTGTCAATATTTTAGGCTAGAACCCGTCACTTGCCTCATCTGTGGTATTTGGCATTATGATAGGCTCTCCTCTAGACTCATAGGCATTAGTGAGTCTTTCCTTTGTTTCTACATGTTTCTCTCAAGTTGGTTGGATAGGGGTTGGAGCTGGTGCCTCATGCCAATTTGCAGGTTTACCCAGCGGGTCTTCCATCAATGATTGAGCTGTTTCGATCATCTTTTTACACATTTCCAACCTTTTTTTTTCTATTTCTGCATATGGATAAGTCATCCACCTTTGCTCCTGGGTTTGGTTCTTTTTTAGTCTAGCTTCATAAGCTTTTGTACGTGCATCCAACTACTCATTTACCTTGTCTGCCAATACAGATCCTCCTGATCCTGCACTTTTGGGCTCTGCTATTTCCTTGGGTGCTATGGTTGCCGTGGTGTGTGAACCTAAGCTAGCTAGATCCTCTAACCGCTCTAATCTATCCTTTGTATGTTTCAACTCCTCGGATAGAGCTGTTTGCTCTCGTTCCTTCCTGGCTTTCATACGCGCCTTTCTAGCTTTCCAAGTGCTTCTCTGATCTTTCGTTTTTGAACTTTGGGCATCGGTTTTTGGCTCTTCAACTATGGGTTGGTTCGTCATTCTTTGATCTTGGGCTCGTGTTACTGTCTGAATAGGTATGATTGTTTCATTTTCCAACCCTCCACTGGAAGGTACTGTTTCTAGCATGTTCAAGGTGGTTTTTGCTCCTTTGCTGGGGTTTTTAGGGCAATCGGGAATCAAATGAGTAACTCCACACTCAGTGCAATACGCGTTGACTCTAATGATTTCATCATGAGGACAGTCTCTTAGCCAATGCTCTCTACCACACTTGTAGCAGGGTCCCTTGGGTTGTTGAGGTACTCCTTGAGCTCCCCTTTGTTGGTATGCATGTCTCTGTCCGCCCATGCCTCTATATGCTATAAACAACAATGTTCGTTCATCTAAGCTATATCTCCCTTCTCCTGCTGCTTGTGCAGCTGTTAGTGGTCATGTACCTCCTATCATGCTCCATGGTTCTGGTGTCGAGGGTTCTTCCGGTGGATAATAGACAGAGTTTTCCGCATATCCATTGGGATCTTCATAATATGCATGCATAGGCACCAAAGCCTTATCCTCTTATTCGGTTACGGTTGGTGTGTATCTTACCGACTGGTCGTAATCCTGGTAGGGGTGGTTGTTGCCCCAACACAGGTTATGGTCTTTCTACACCTACAGGTCCTAGTAGGTTGCCTGCTTGATACCTAGGCATCGGTGGAACTTGAGGAGAAGCTACTGGAGCTTTGGGAGCGTAAGGTCTCTCTCTCACATATCCCTTGTTATAATAACATTCCTCGGTCCCATGGTTTGTCCATTTTTGTTCAATAGCACACCACTTGGGCTGTTTAATTTGGCGTACAAGTTAATCTTTTTTAGCACTTCATCTACAAGCTGCTCTTGGTTTACAGCTACTTCTCCTTTCGGTGCTGTCTTAGAAGACTTGCTTCCACTTTGTTGTGAAGATGAATCGTCGTTAAGGTCCTTGAACTCCCCCTCTTTGTAGACCACACAATTGTCCACAAGGTAAAGAGCCTCCTTGGTCAACTCATTCAACGTCGTGCTTCTTTTCATATGTAAGTCTTTCTAGAGATCTGCATTCCTTAGTCCTTGGATGAATATCAGCATGAGCCAAAGTTCTTCCACAGGAGAGAACTTAACATATCTTTTTAGTCTTAAGGCTTCCTTTCGTACAGATTCCCCATCTTTCTATTTGAATTTATGGATTTGCGAGACGGTATTATGAGCTATCTCCCTTTGTGAGAATTCCTCGATAAATTCGTCAAACACTTCCTCCATAGACTCAAAGTCTCTACGCTCTACAGATTCAAACCAAGTGGCAGCATCATCCTCTAACGTCAGTCCAAACCTTGCAAATTGGGTAGGGGATTCTAACACCTCTTTGGCTCTAATTACACGCACAAAGGCTGCTACATGGTCTCTTGGGTCTCTGCTTCCTGTGTATTTCTTATTTACCCATTTTTGCACTTGAGAAGGTCTAATTCTCCGATGGTCTACAAACCTCATCATTGGATCTCCACGTCCTAATCGATATACCTCCTCAGGTCTTCTGTAATAGGATGGTTCCTCTCCCAGTGGTGCTCCTAAGCCATAATTTCTAACAGTTCTTGCCAAAGATGGTTCATCTCTTCAAACTCGTTCTATGGGTGGCCCTCCAGGCTTTATTGACCCTTGAGTCTTTGGCTTACTCTCTCCTTGATACCTTGAATAGAGTAGTGGTTCTTGCAAATCCCTTAGCCCTCATGCGGCTTGATAACCATCTCGGCTTCGGTCTTGTTCCAATGTTGCACTCTCTCGGAGCCATGCCTTCAATGATGGCTGGTTTGCTGGTTGGTTTTGGTTGTTGAATGATTGTGGTCGGGTGGACTATGAGGTGGCCTCATAATCTTCTGAAAAGGGATTTGTCGACTTACTTGGAGTGTAGGTGGCTCTTGGCACTTCTTCAGGGGCATATGTTGATGCTCCTGGACCTGTTGCTCTTTCTACCTCCTCTGGGAGAATACGTTGATATTCTCGCCCGTATCTATCAACAAAAACTATACCCTTCCCCATAGCAGTTTCAATAAGAGAATAAGTAAAGAACCTTTTCTTTGTTTAATTCGTTTACGTATGGTTCTTTGCTGCGAAAGTAAGCGACTATACCCTCACTCTCATGCTTGTAGATTCCCACGTTCTTGTTATAATTTGGAACCCTGGTTGTTTTCTTATCATACATAAAAATAGCTCCAGGCCGATCAATGTTTGGTGGCGGTTCTTGAGCTTCTGAAACCATTTTCCCTTTCGCCACATTATCTCCCTATTTGTTGTAATCTTCAGGGTTACTAACTATCAGATAGTGGTTCCCCTTTTCGTCTCGGAATCTATCTCCATGATCATAGACTCGGATTATCTCCAATCTCTGTGCTGGCCTCTCTTCCATACAAATGCACTTGCGTCCTCGATAGTAAGAATAGACTAGGGCTCCCCTCGAGTTTGTTCCCTCTAAGAAGATCACAGTGAGTTTGGAATCATTTAAAGGATTTTGGGAGGTGCTTCCTCCTGGCATTGGTCCGTCATAGGTGACACCTCCTGGCTGCTGACTACCCATCATGAAGAAAGATTTGTCTGACGAAGTGTCAGTATCACTACCTTCCTCAATAATCGGTGCTAGCAAATCTAGCCTTGCCTGAGTTACACTCTCCTCGGTGGACACTAAGCTACCTTGGTCACCTGTCACCCTCTGGTCTCTAACAATGTATCTTCTTGATCTTAAATTCATCTAACTTATCAATGCAATTTATCACAAATCCAACCACTCACTTGGCAAAGGATCGGTCTCTGTACAACTTCTTGCTTTGTTGCTGAATATACTTGTACACAAGTGTTTAATTTCGGCAATCGAATCAAAGCATTTATCTGCTGGAGGTTATCTTAGTAATGATTGGTATAACTGGAGAGTTAATCTCAACCACTACGGTATTTTATACATTGCTGATGTTTTGGATTAGGTCTGCTATTCTGGAATTGTACTTCCCTCGTATGTTGGTCAATTCACACGAAAAAGTCTGAATTCAGTATTTACTCCGTCAAATGGACAAACAAGGTCCAAATTCACTTCTGAAAGAAGTTCTGGAACCCTTAAGCCAAATGGAACCTCACTATCAAAGCCCAGTCAAATTTTCTCTTCAGTAAGCCCCAATAGACATCCTACGCGTAGGATGTCTATTGCTTTGTTTTGCCTGGATTTTTGCACTATGGTTTCCCCTTGATGTGCTGAGCCCACAGCTGTTTTTACTTTTTGATTTGGAAATCTATTAGTTGGTCAATGAGTCAGAAATCTGTTCCGACAGCCTGTTGCTGATCTTGATCAGTCTAATCAAGTCCAATTTGGACCAAAATTGACTAGGAGGCTTGCCTCAGGCTATACAACTCCTTGCTATGCCCACTATCAATGTCTGGCTTCAATTTCTTGCTTTCGACATCCTACGTGTAGGATGTCATTTTCGTCGGAATGGCTTCAAACTCAAAGCACGGGCTCCCCTTGAGTTGCTGATCACTTTGGTATACTCAAAATTTGGTTTGGAGTCCGAAATCACACAGAAGACATCCTACGCGTAGGATGTCTTTTTGGCATGTTTGACCCCAGACTTGACCCACAGTTTTCCCTTGATGTCAGTAACCCAGTGGTATGCTTAGATTTTGGTTTGGATTTCAATTGTCCCCAATTTTGGCTGTTCTTGCCTTTTTCAGTCAAAAGTACTAAAGTCTGCTTTGAACCCAATTTTCTCACCCAAATGAGATGAAACCCCTTTCAGTCACTCAATATATCATGCAAGACATGCTCATGCAGCCATCTTATGGTTTTGGTCTAAAAATAATGCTTTGGCACAATTTGGGTAGGATGTTTGGCAATTTCAGTCTATCTGGCCTATCCCGTCAAGATATGGTCAAATTTCCACTTTCTAGTTGAAATTAGGGTAAAACCCACCTTTTGAACACACTAGTCAACTCAAAATCCCAAAATTCCCACCAGATTAGCCTGTAGACATCCTACGCGTAGGATGTCTCCTGGCTTGAAATTAATGTTTTTCCTGACAGAAATGCTCCTGATGCTCTATAGCTCTATCAGAAACACTCACAGTAACTTTTGGACTTCTCTTAGGCTTTCAAACACACTTTTGCATCTTTTACAAACTTGTGATGACTTTACCAAGCAAGTTTACAAACATGAAATGCTCTAGATCCTAAATCATGATGTCCTACTTACTCTACTCCTAATCATCATGTGAAATGGTGATAATGGTGTTTTGGTTGCTTTTTAGCCTCTCCAGACTCTCAAGCTCTCCTCTCACCGCTTCTACCACTCCAAATCCTACTTAAGAACTCGACTACTACCTAAAACTATCTTGGTCTACCTAGTCTACCTAAGTTGAAGGATCTAGGCTAGACACACGCTTGCTAGACTCCCTCTAAGACCTAGAGAGTCCTCCACCCTCTGATCCTATCTAAATGTAAAACGAGACTCTTGGCAAGCCAAAAATCCCAATCCTCAAGGATTAGTCTCGGTCACCTACCTAAGGTTTTCGTCCCCGACAGCGGCGCCAATGTTGGACGGATACGCCGCGACGGACGTCAGCACAGCGAGAACTCACCTAGCATATAATGTCAGCTAAGGACGAAGCTCGACCCACAGGCACGTGGAAGCAAGCATAAGGTGTCAACCTACACTCGACCGACTCCTAACTAATTCCTACAGAGGTCTCTACCAATTGTCTAAGTCACAGCCTTCAAGAGTGCATAAGAGGAAACTTCGTACAACGCTTTCTAGAGCCGAACACCCATCAAACAATCTCGAAACACCATAGAACTTGAAGGAGACCCTACTAATACCAATAGGTCGCTCTCCCTAAGGTCTATGAACCAAAACCCCAACCCAAAACACACGTTGCAAAATCACGTAGGATGTCTGGCCAAAAATTTTAGGTCTTTGTTTTCGAAATCTAAAGTGCCTAATGTGTAGTTCTACTCAATGTGAACACGTGGATATGTTGCAATGCAAAATCGGACAACGTATGCTCACCCAATCACCAGATGAAGCTCGTAGAAGGAGCTCACAAAACCGGATCGTACGCGTGCAAGGTAGGTATCGGCGCGTACCTTTCGTTGGGGGCAACACGCTGCACTTCTCCGCACTCGATTCCAACCACCGGTGCACACGTAGCGTCAAGATGAAGCTCACACTCTCTCTCGTACACAGTATGCTCACTCACAGACTTCAAAACTTGTTTTCAAAATGACAGAAAGGTCCTTCATTAAGGTCAAAAAGTGGTGTATATACCTTACAATTCTCAAACCCTTAGGTTCCCAAAATCAATCAACTACTCCATCTATCTATCAAAACTGGGATACAATCTAAAAACTTCTGTAAGTCCCAATATTTACAAGGTGAAAAATCAGGTTTCCTCAATAAATGAATAATTACAAAAAATGATAATCCTCCGAGTAGTTAGTCATCGTGGGGTTTGTCCAGCTTCTAACACACACACACACACACACATGAGGAGAGGACGGAGAGCCAGGTATGTTCCCTCCCTCTCCTCTCTCTCTCATGTTCCCTTCCCCTCTTTCTTTCTCTTCCCACACACACACACAGTGTGTGAGTGTGTGTGAGTGTGTGTGTGTGTGTGTGTGTGTGTGTGTGTGTGTGTGTGTGAGAGAGAGAGAGAGAGAGAGAGAGAGAGAGAGAGAGAGAGAGAGGTGAAGAAAGTAAAGCGAGAGAAAGAAAGCAAAGAGAGAGAGAGAGAGAGAAAGAGCTAAAGAAATAGAAACATAAAGAAAGAAAGGGAGAGAGAGAGAGAGAGAGAGAGAAAGAGAAATGAAATGAAATGTTATATTCAACGTCTTCAAAATTTCAAAACGGTTTATGAGAACAATCCGATAAACTCCTTGTGAACCTAATCTAATGTATGTGTTGTCCGATAAAGTAGTGCATTGGTCGGTGAAGAGCTTCGTCAATGTTCATCTTTGTAAATAGACTTACTATGACATATATAGATAAGAGAGAGAGAAAGAGAGATAGAGAGAGAGTCATAGGTTTAGGATTTAGTTTTAATATTAAAGTTAGATTTCAGGTTAGAGTTTAGGTTTGGATTTAATGTTAAAGCTTTGGGTTTAGGTTTAGGATTTAACTCTATATTTAAATTTTAAAGCATAGTTAGGGATATTTAATGATAGTTAGTGATGAGAGCTTAGGTTTAGATTTTGGATTTAGTTTTTATATTTAATTTTAGCTTCAAGATATATCATGGTTTAAATTTAGAGTTAGGTTTATGGTTATGTTCACATTAGTTTGCATGTAGCTCACATGTGCAAACGGCTCGCGGACGAGGCGTTTGTGCATGTGAGCTTGCAAGTAAGTAAAGAGCTTAGGTATGTAGTTGTTTGCAAGATCTTTCTTACATCCCCAAGATGGAGTTTAGAAATGTCAAACAAGGAGCAAAGGTGAAGAGATGAAGAGCAAGAATCATAATAAAGAAGCTCTTCTTCAAAGCAGTCCACAGATGCGAGAGCACTCTCACACTGCGTACACCACAAAATGGTGGCTTCACTTACAGCCATAGCTCTTTGAGGTAGTTTGCACTAGGGACTGGCTATAGTTGAACAAGAGTCAAAGGGTTTTTGTCCACTACATGCATTGTCATGTAGACATGGGTGTGTAGATTCTCATACCCACAAATAAAGGCATTCACCAATAAAGATAACATTATAACCTGGTGGTTCTGATCTCCATGCACCTCTAGAATGAGGTATATGGGCGTCGGACATGGCTAGAGAATTTGATGTAGATTACAGTGTGATCTATGATTATTTCTTGATTGCAAGGGAGATTAAGAGAGAGAGAGAGAGATAAGAGACAGAGGATAGTAAGAGAAGATTAAATTTATGTTCAGGATTATTTCTTGATTGCAAGGGAGATTGAGAGAGAGAGAGAGAGAGAGAGAGAGAGAGAGAGAGAGAGAGAGAAAGAGGATAGTAAGAGAAGATTAAATTTATGTTCAGGGTTCAAGGTTTTTACATTCATTATGAGTAGTGACAACGATGTGGGGCCATCCAACCAAAATGCTTCTCACAACAAGGATCTTATGTCATTGTAATCAATGCAAACATGTTGTCCAATGGACAAGACACGTTTCTTTGCAGTACGTACGCAAATTTAGCGAGTTTGACCTATGTATTATAGATCAAGTTGTTGCCAATTACAACTCCCCGGACTCTGACGTTGACCAACATGCAATAATCTTGCAACCCAATAGACATGTTCGCGGGTGCTTTACTCAAGCAGCATATGTGAGGCCACAAGATACAGCCTCTGATAGCTCAAAGGGTGATCAGCAGAACACATTCCCAACAAGACTATGTTTGATCCCTAATCGACAAAATTATCGAGACGATCATGGATTCAGAAAGGCTTATCTATGATGACATGAAAAGTGAAGCCTATATGCCATTGTATGGTGGAGCACGAGTGTTTAGATTGAAGGGGCTCCTGGTGGAGTGACACTTGCATCACAACACTTTTTAGGTGATCTATTACAATGTGTCTACTTCAATAAAAAACTCTAAATGTATAATGTACCAAAATACTTACACAAATGTTTTTTGTTTTTCCTCTGTGTAGATTGCTCAAAAAGAGAACATACAGCTAGCTAATAATGTGATGCCAGATTCCAGAGAGGAAGCAAGAAAGATAATTCAAAACTTGGGGATGGATTACAATTCCATTCACACTTGTCCTAACGACTGCATTCTTTTCTGAGGGGAATACATAGACATGGAGAACTGTCCAAAATGTGATTCCGAGAGATATTGAGTAGATCTCCACTGACTAAAAGTGTCGCAGAAGGTGTTGCGACACTTTCCTCTGCTGCCTCACATCAAACATTTCTTTGAATACAAGTCCTTTTTAGATGTTTGGATGGCCAATCATTATTGCATGTTGGTTGTAGTATAAGTCATACACGGCAGCATGGTGTAAAGGTCGACATTTAAGGATGGAATGGATCAACAAAATTTGTTTTACAGAAGATTTTGGAATCATGGCCACCCTTACCCAAGCACCATAACTAATGAGTCTAGTAGGCCCATTAGATATGGGCCTACTTCCTCAGTAAAAGACAAAGTAATGCAACATCAAACTTGACCCCAGGCATTCATTTTTACTCAGAGCCGTTGATATGGTGGAAATCAAAACTCGTTTATGTAAGCCTTTAGCTTGAAATTTCCTAATAAGGACCCTCGTTTCTTCTAAGGCTGAAAATACATTAGAGGAGGAGTAGATAATGAAGTGAAGAATACCTAAACATGTATGTACAGCCATTTTGAATGGTCTGTTGCTCATTTTTAATACAAACTCAGCAGCAGACAGTAAGGTTAAGGTGATCCCGTTTCCAAAAAAATCCAGTAGAAAAGTTACCGCCGATAGAGAAAGTGTTAATAACCAATTCAATGGACAGATAGTTAGTACGTTTATTGAAGGCAATACCATTGATGGTATCTTGTTATAAAAAGGTGGGTTCAATTGCAAAGCAAGCAGGATAAATGTCCAACGCCTGCTGGGCAAAGTTTGGATTATTAATACTCAATATGTCATCCATAAATCTAAAAGTAAGATTACAATTTATAAGTATAGAGAGCCCTTCTGTTTGGGAAGTTTGCCTAATAATCCATTCATATTCAAAATATAGTAAGTAAAGGTTACACATAGCGGTGGAACAAGAGAACACCATAGGGATGCCACTTGTTTGTCGAAAGCAGTCATTACCAAGTACAACAAAGCAGTGGTTCAGAACCCACTGAATGATTACTTTAAATTGATTACTATTTATGCGAAGTGGTGAAGTCTTGCTCACTTTCTTCACCCACTTGGCTGTCTTAACAAAGGAGATGCCAGAGAATCCATCTTTTGCTTTATTAGAGAAGGCCAAGTCTACAAGACAATTTAATACATTTATGAGACCATAGTCACCTACTAAAGGGATATTTTTATAGCATTGGGTAATATCTATTGTATACACCGAATAAATGGCCGAAGGTAGGTTTAAGATGACATCATACGAGTTACCACCTATACAAAAGGGTTGAGTGTCTACTTGTGAGAAGCACCTTATAGCTTTTCTTTTAATAGCACATATGTTTTTGAGTTCATCACTTATCAAATTAAGTCCTTCCATGACATGTTTCGTAATCTTGGAAAAAAGACAATTGGAAGCATCTAAGATCCATCAAAATTTACCTTTATGACTTTTAAACATTGGAAACAGGATGGGAAGCTTGGTAGTTTCTTCTTGGAATCCTATCTCAGTCATACTTTTACATGTTCTTTCACTATAAGGGATCACTTGGTTAACAATGCCATTTCTTCGACGTCGATGGTGGGTGCCAGTATAAGTGTTGACAAAGATGGAGGGAGACATTGCTCAATTCAAAATTCAAATTTTAAATTATGTCCCGTATACAGACACCTATATTGACACTCAAACCAACGCATATACCGACGCTCATACTGACACCTATACCAATGTTTTCTTTTATCGGCGCATGTATCAATGTGTATATCGACGTCTGTATCAGCATGTATATAGACGTCTGTATCGATGACCTGTTGCTTTACAATATCTGAGAGCTCATTTTTTTGTTTTCTCTCTTCTCCACACCGCGGCCACCTCCATAGCTCCTCCCATCTCCTCCTCCCTCCTTGCACACCTTCATGGAGTTGCCTCTTTCGACTTCTCATCTATGCTTCCACACATTTCTACACAAAGAAGGTACATTTTTTTGTTGTATTTGTGTCAGAAAATTTGTGTTTGGGTGTGTCAATAACAAAATGCTTATGCTTTGTTTTTGTAGGTATTTGCTTGACCCTTTTTACTTCTCGCACACTCACATTCTTTAAATGTAAGTGCTCCTTCTTTTTATTTCATTCACACACACATACACATAAATATTTGTGTTTCTATGTGTGGGTAAAAATGTTTATGCTTTGTTTTTGCAGGTATTTGCTTGACTCTTCGTACTAAAGTGCGTGAGCAAGAGCGTGTGTGAGTGTGTGCAGCAATGGAGAACAGAGGAGAAGAAGAGGAGACCTTGTGTTTGCAAGGGCTAAAAACTCACTCTCTACATGTGAGCCCCTCTTATTCTATTATGTGCATAATGAAAAAGTATAGTGGGCGGGCACCTGGCCTAACCGGACACATGGGGCTTTACCCCAACAACCTTTCACGCAAAGGCCAATGTGGCCATGAGAGAGAAAAGAAAACCATACAAAACATGTACAAGGCCATCACAAGTATGACCTCAGACAATACCCACTGGCTCACTGAATCTGTGTGCATCTAGCTCTAATTGTAGAGAAATTATAGAGAGATCGACACTATACTCCTCACCAAAGCCGCACACATCCTGCAGGTATCTCACCATACGTTGCAAACTATCCCTATGCTCAAGGCCAACGTCAGTCACTGCATGACTAACTGCTCCCATTGCAAATGCACCTACTGCAAATACAATCTCGGGTCTCGAGATCAGTATCTCATACATGAGACTCCCAAATGTTGATGCAATCCTAGCAATATTTGCCAATTTGACCATCTCAGTCAAATCTCACTCAAAATTCCACTCATGGAAATCACCTTGACACTCAAACTCCGATCCTTGGAATTCATCCGTGTCCATTGCATGTCACATCCTCACCAAGAGTATATGTCTGTCTTGAACCCTGTGTGGTAAGAGCAATGCCTAGCTCTAACTCACACACATCAGCCTCTGGCCTAAGCATATCCATGAATGACTGAATCACGGCTGAATCCTCAGCATTTAAGCCATCCACATATGTCCTCATCATATCCACGAATGACATGCCGCCCTGTTGCACAATTGTCTGCACAACTAGCTCAACATGCTCACAAAAGGGGGGATTATGCAACCCATCTACAAAGGAGACATGCCTCGTCTCTCTGCAATGGCTGCGTACTCATGAAGACTTTTCCGTCTTGTACGTGACGTACTCGCATGGCATGAATCATGCCAACACTAGCACCTCTCACTATGACTAGTTGTCTATGATGCAATCTGAAACTGTGCTCATCCAGCACTACCTGGCATGCACTGTCTCGTAACTAACTCACAGAGATCAAGCTCTATGTCAAACCTGGCACATGGCGTACATCTTGCAACACGTATGATGCACCACTCGCCAACAATAGTCTGACATCTCCTGCACCAACTATTTCATGCACTAAACCATCAGCTAGACATACACGTCCAAGCATAGCACTAGCATATGTGCTAAACCACTCATGACTCGGTGTGACATGAAATCTAGCACTCACATCTAGTATCCAATGCGAAGGTAATGTGTCGTCAAAAACCGATATAAGAAATTCAAGAGTAAACATGGAAGCAAAGGTGACATCTCCGTCATGCGTAGCCACATATGCTACATCTACTCCCACATCATCCAAAGTGATAGCATCCCTCTTGTGTTGTCTCCTATGCTGTCTCATTTGCTAAAAACAGTGCTACGTACATGCCATGTATGACCACAATGCCAACACACAACATCTCTATGTCTACAAGATCATCCTTTGATTGTGGGCTTCTCTCTAGACTCATTTGTGCCAAAAGCATTTCACAATCTTTGCCATAACCCTATAGTTGTACATGCATTCAAAGCAATGCGATAGACTGACTCGCCAAGGTGTAACATGATCGTCGAACGTGCAAGCTCATCCATGTCCTCCCACTCATTGTCAGTCATAGACTCAGTCCTAGCATCCATGCTCTGTAGTGGAAACACTTGGCCCAACTGAGTCAATGCATCATGCATACCTGATTTCCAATGCTCAAAGTTTGAACCATCAAACTTTGTATAGAAAAGCACAAACCCTGACAATGGTGTACATGCCAAATCCATGGCGATAACCTGTGACAAGACCAAGCGCAAATCGATCAACTGACAATAGCCAAAGCCTGGCTAACTCATACACCAAGTACTGTCAAAATACAACATAAGATGACATAAGTTGTCTAAGAGACGTGTCAACAAATATGGCAATCAATGTAACAAACAAGTGAGCAAAACCGCTCAAATGATGCCAAAACACCCGCTCGAATCCAAGAGCACTATGCGGTAATCAATGAAACTATCATCAGCAATCTCCCTCTTGAAGAGATTACCACATATATGTCAAATGATGTAATTTAGTGAGCAAACACTCTCACAATGCAATGCCAAAACAATATGGCAAAGCAACCACTGAGTGCCAAATGCAATCAAAACACGATTGCAAACCATGCGCATAAACAAATAAATTCGCAAGAAAAAATCCGACAGAGTTTCGGCAGTATTTGGCTATCTAACCATAATAACCATACATGCAATAAACATGCTCAAAACCATAAGCAAATCATGCGCAAAATCCTCACTCAAGCATACATGAGCTGCCCCAAAGTCACAACTCCCTGAACTTGAAAAATAATCATGTAATCCGCAACACAAAGTGCATCAACCGCACTCTACAAGCGAGGCATATACTAGCATAAACTTGGATGCAAACCAACCAAAATATGACACAAATTGATGCTCAAAACAACTAAAAATCAGCCCACATATGCCATTATAAGGCAAAGAATACCATCCACTGAAAAGCGCACATCATGTGCATCCACATGGCAATATAAACGAGCATCGAGCATGTACCAAATGTGTAACAAATGAGCATCCAAATCAGCTGAAAATTCAGCTCACAATCATGCTACAAATGCTTGCAAAACTCTCTGCAAATCTGTGCACTACACTTTTCAAGATCTGCTCAATTGCACAAGTCAATGCACTTAACCTATGATGAATCCGACTCTCAAATCCTTAGAGTCCACAAAAATGCATATATCCACAAAGTATTCTCAACGTATGCGCATAAATTTATTGAAAATCTCAACCCACACTCTTTTCACTGAGAGCAAAACATCAATGTGCAGAACAAGAGAATGACAAAGCTCAATCCGAGCTCTCCGGATATAGCAAATCACCACAATAGACATACATAGTCTTCAACATTTTGAATACCCTACAACCGGTCAGCCCATATCTCCCAAACCATTGAGAATTTGCAAAAACTTTCTTCTGTAAAGTTGTAGACCACGCAAAAACGGTTGGGAGCGAAGGGAATGGACATGAAATAAGCTGTGTATCCTAGACATGCAGGCAGTCTGAGTGATGTATCTCAAAATTGGTAAAGATTTTGAGAAAACTTTCTTCTGCAAAGTTGAAGAGGACAAAAAACCGGTGAAGAATCATGAGAATCAGCTTGAATGAAGACATTTTGGTAGGCCAAAACAAGTCTGCAAAAACGTGCTGCAGTTTTTGCTGCTTCTCTGTCTGCTTCCCCACTAAGCTCCAATGGTGCTCTCAATCCCTGAGCTCTGATACCAGTTGAAGTGCATGAGCGGGAGCGTGTGTGAGTGTGTGCAGCAATGGAGAAGAGAGGAGAAGAGGAGACCTTGTGTTTGCAGGGCTAAAACTCACTCTCTACATGTGAGCCCCCTTATTCTATTATGTACATAATGAATAAGTATAGTGGGCGGGCACCTGGCCTAACCAGCCACATGGGGATTTACCCCAACACGTACTTCTCGCACACTCACATTCTTTAAATGTGAGTGCTTCTTCTTTTTCTTTCATGCACACACACATGCATATGCATATGCATATGCACAAATATACACACATAACTACACACACATAATCAGTATTTATGATTATGATTAAGCTTATGATGCACATAATGAAAATTTTTATGGTTCTAACGATAGCTTTATTGTTATGCTTATGCTTATGCTTATGATAATGCTTATGGTTATGGTTTATTTTTGGCTATGTCACTAAAAATGGTTATTGTTTATTTTTTATTATAAAAAAATAAAAAATTATGCTAGCAAAAATGGTTATGGTTTTGATAACTCTTTTATGGTTATGGTTATGGTTATGGTTATGGTTATGGTTATGGTTATGGTTATGGTTATGGTTATGGTTATGGTTATGGTTATGGTTATGGTTATGGTTATGGTTATGGTTATGTTTATGGTTATGGTTATGTTTATGCTTATGCTTATATTTATCATAGTGGCAACGGTTATGGTGTTAGCAACGGTTTTGGATATGGTATATATATAGTTATGTCAGTGGCAATGGTTATGGTTTGACACCCTTTTATGGTCATGCTTATTTCGACACATATAGGGATGCTTATTTCGACACAGTTTAATTTCATACCATCTTTATTTCCATCGATACAAACGTCGAGTTTTGTGAGACGTGTTGTAGTGTTTGGATAAAAATATCCAGGTCTTCTACAATGTAACATAACTCATTACCTCTGAGTCTATTTTCAGTTGCTTCAAAGATAAGATTTTTGCAGATGATAGATGTGGTGTTAGATGCTTTATCTAAACCCACAATGAACCATTTTGACTTAAGCTTTCGAAAGGCCAAGGAAAGTTCATTGGTGAGCCAAGTAGACTCAATACGTATCCATTCATGTGGGAGTTGTGAAATTAGATTGGAAAAGACATTCACCAACATTTTATTCAATTCTTGTTGAATTGATACCTCCAATTGGAGTTTTATGACCAAGTCGGTCAAACATTCAATAAGTGCTTTTAAAGCAATATGAGGATTAAGTGGTTCAGGAGGTATGTGATTGAGGCCTTTAGAAAGGAGGCACCTTACATAGCTATTCTCAATAATAGAGAGATTCGTGGTACAAACATGCCTTCCAACATTACCAAATTCAATTGTAAACTCATTCCATAAGTGAAAATCACATGGCAAGGGTTTTCCTTTTCAAAGAAACCCATTAGAGTGTACCAGATATAGTACACAATCAGTAAATCTCCACCCTATCCTAGCTTGGTTGAGTAGATCTTCATTACCAAATGTAGAGAGAAACCATTTGTTAAAAATAAAACGAGGTAAAACAAATTCTAAAACTTTGTTGGCAAAGACTCAATGAACAAAAACTCCATGTCCACTATCCTCATGAGATATCAGATGCATTCTGCCAACCTCATTACACAGTACCTGCATTTACAAATCCAACAAGTGTTTGACAGGATACCCTATTTCTCTCCCTCTAATCATGCTTCTTGCTTTCCCTCTCCCTCCATAAGATTCAGCAGAAGAGGAGGCTGGGGTATAAGCGAGTTGGGTATCTTAAGAGTAGGGGAATCCTCAGCATCCGTATTAGGTTTTAGCAAGCCTAGGAGAGTTTTAATATCAATGTAGTTGCCATAAGTAGTCAAAAGAACCCCATATTTTTTTGCAATCAGTTCTTTGAGAAGAGAAAGCATAAGGGAGGGAAACTGAATAAACACCATCTGAGCTAACACAAATTCCTTAGCCTGGCCTCCCAACCAAGAGCAAAAAAGGGAGAGGTAGTGAGATGAAGGAGTATCACGAACATGAGATCCAAGTTGTTGAGGAGATACCAAATAGCATGATCAAACCAGATAATGCTTGATTCACAAGAAGCCTTAGGGTCAAGAAACCAATAAGCGCATTTAACATAAGGCCTTTAAATGTTCCAAATCGACTCAGTGTAGTACTCAGAGCCCACTCAGAGTTACTTTTGGAGAACTCCATCAAGCCCTTTGTATGTACATACAACCAAGTATTTGAGCCACATTTCTTAGTATCAAGAAACCTCATAGTAAAAGGAGCTTTAATAAGGTCACCTTTATCAAGAGATTGGACGCCCCTTAACACTTTGAGTCGTGCTTCTTCAATTGAAGATGCCGGAAGGTTGGCTAGAAAAACCCAAGTCTCAATAAAGATGGGAGCTAATAATCCTCTATTGGGCAGGACCCAAAGGTGATGGTCCACACCAAGTGATTCCATTTCAACTTGTTTGGAAGGCAAGAAGGTAAAAACCTGGGAGACTTTAGGCACAATTTCCATTAGCGAGGTTTCACTGAGAGAACACATCTCTTTCTGAAAGGCTTTGATAGCACCTAGGGCCAAGGGGTCCTTAAAAAAAACGATTGTTGCATACTGTTTATATCGGAATGGACGGAGCTGAAACAAACCCAGGTGTAAATTTGCATAAGTAATTGGTCAATTCAGCACCTTTAGACGAAAATTTAGCTAACTCTCCTTTATGAGCAAGTGTTAGAGAAGGAATATTCTCTATAAATTCGGAGAGATCTGCAACCCCTTCCTTACAGTTATTGACAAGCTGGGTGAGGGTATGGACACTTATCAATTGACATGGTTTGGACCAAGGAGTTGGCTAGATCCGTAGAAGTTCTTGCTATAAGTTCAAATGCCAAGGGTCATGAATGCATCTAAGTACTTGAAGCGAGTCTTTAGAAAGAGGCTTAGTAGGAAGCTCTAACCCTTGAGATAGTGCTAAGCTCTGCATGATCAAAAGAAATTGTGTTAATAATAGACAAGAATGACTATTGGTAGCATCTTCATCCTTCAACCGTCCAGGAGAACCTATAAGGGTTGTGTGAAGATAGCCCCATCCCATAGGTATTAGTCCTAAGAACAACAATCTAGGACAAACACCGAGGGATAAATTATAGTAACTAGGTCTTTGAATAGTATTTCTACTACCCTTGGTGTTAGGTGTGTGTGTGTGTGTGTGTGTGTGTTTTCTAGTAATAATATAACATAAACACCAAAGAATTCTTTCAAATTACTAAAGACACTAGAAACTATGTCAGTGAAAGGTGGTATAATTCACATTCATAGTACAGAATGGTCTTTATACATAAGTATAAGAGAGTTAAGAGCTTGAAGATATATAATCCACCATCTTCACTCCAAGGAACTTTGAAAACCATAGTTGAGAAGGTAACCCTCACCTGCACCCATGGAAACAACACTACTTTCAATTAGCATTGGCATCGTTTGTAGGTTGATGCATGGGTATCCCACATGTTATAGATGTCACCCAACTAAAAAGTTTTCAAAGATAAATAATAAGAAATGTGAAGCTACTCATACATTCAACAATGGTTTCCTTTACAAGGGACAAAAAATGTTTAGAACCCCTTTAGCTTTCCAAGCTCTCATGAGATAAGGCCCGAGATGAGTTTTATGGGGCATTTTAGCCTCGAAGTGGGCCACATATACCTATTTCATGACTTTACATAGTTTGGTATTAGTTGCCACTAATTTTTTAGGGTCAGGGGTAGTGCTCATACACACAGTGAATATGTACTTTGGAGGCACTTGTAACATAAAAAGATGTTAATAATAAAGTCCTACATCTCCTTAGACAGAGTCAAAACTATATGTAAGGTAGTAGTATGAGTGCTACTCCCCTCAAAACTACAACATATAGCTGGGCTATTCCATAGCTTCACATATGTTCAAAAAGCTAGGAAAGTGAGATGCCATGGTCCATAACTTTAATCCAAAAAACACACATTTACAGCTTCATGAGGAGCCTATTCACAAACGTATATCATAATCCACAACCTTTCACAACCATTATCTTAACCATAATGGTTAATGGCAGCTCAATAACAAACTTAGAGGCACAACATCAGTATCATACCAGCCAAGTCAACCTTAACAGAGTATACCAGGTGGTATGTTAACCCTTCAATCAACCCTATCATATAGGACCATTCCCAACAGCTTTTGTCATTATATTTTAGTAAAAATAGCAACTCAAGGCAACATTTATCCCGTGTTTGCAAGAGGATAACACCTTTAACACCCTCACCATCCCAATGTATAAATAAAAACTCTTAAGTACACACATACACCCCACAGAAGCATACAGTACCAATGCTAAGTGAGCATGGGAGCTCACCTTTTATAGTGTTTGGAGCAAGTGGCCACATTCCTCCAGCGCAGTATGGCGGGTCCATCATCAAGAAGTATGAGGAATACAGCAGCGCCGTCGCCTAGTATAGAGACATGGAAAAGAAAGAGGGGGGGGAGAGGGGGGGGAGAGAGGGGGAAGAGCCAAGGAGAGATAATGGGATAGCACCTAGAGGGTGATGTAGCACGCACCTGTCAGGAGGGAGACACCGTGAAATTAAGCAAAAAATGATAGCGTTTACATAGTCAGGAAACCCGCTGAATGAACATATGTGTCTGTGTGTGGTGGAATTTAAGGCGTCAATTAAGTGTCATTGAAGGCAGCCCCAAAAACTCAACTACTGAATTACCTACCATATTTCACCCACAACTCCCTAGGTCAATTAGCCCGTGTAAATAATGTCCAAGGAATTTATCATATTATCCTTTGATTATCCTAGCCGGGCAAAAGGTCCACCCATATTTACACCAGTTCCAGAATCATCAATCCCAATATCCCAGTATCAATACATGTCCATTATTAGTACATAAGTAGCACCAGTACCAGTACATAAGTAGCACTAGTCCAATATATTAAAGTATACAAACCGTACTAGTATCTATACTAGTATAGTACTAGTACACAAGTAGTACCAACCTACCAGTATCACAAGTAGCACCAATCAGTCCGGCATAGTACTATATATAAATAGTACTAATTCCAATACCAGTATATCACATAAGTAGCAGCAGTCCTAGTTCAATAAAATACAATACTACTACCAATACAGTATAGTACCAGTTCATAATGTCCATACTATCCTTACCCTATCCTAGCTCGGTAAAGGGTCAACCTATTTTTTCACCAGTTCTAGTATCACTAGTACCAGATCAGTGGTCCACACGTAGCACCAGTACCATTACACAAGTAGCACCAATCCATTATATTACAATACACAAACAATACCAGTACCAATTCAGGGTCAGTACAAAAGAAGTACCAGTACTAATTTCACAAGTAGCACCAGTACCAATCCAGTATAATACTATACACAAACATTACCCGTTACAGTACCAGTATATCACACAAGTAGCAGCAGTACCAGTTCAGTACAATTCACTACCAGTATCAGTACACTGTAGTACCAATACACACATATCCTCAGTAGTAGTACATATGTAGCACCAATATCAATCTTAGTATATGTTGGGGCATAAAGCCCAATGTGGTCGCCCAGGTAAGTGGGCGGGCCGCCAGGTATGTACACATATTCTTTTGTAAAAACCTAATAAGCACTCACTATTCTCTACACATTACAGAGAGTGAGTTCACCATATCGTCGTGCTCTTCTTCTCGCACTCTCTCTCGCGTCGCACTTCCGCTCGTACTCCTTCAACTGGTATCAGAGCTCAGATCGAGGCTCGGGGCAGCATTTGCAGGTAGCCAAAGTCACCTACTCAAATTGGAGTGAGATTTGACAGGCGAAGACACGGCCCCAAATCTTGTGGGCGAGCCCGAAGGGCTCGGTGTTCTCAGAATTTCATTCTGAGGTCATCTGGGCCACCATTCGGCTTCGACGAAGCTCTGCGCAAGCCATTTTCGACTGCGTGGTCTTGGCGGGTGCAGATCCGACTCTGCAAACTTGGGGTTTTGGCCTACGACTGCAGGTGTTGAGGATATCGGCACTCCCAGAGTGCTAATTTGTGGCTGTCTACACATCGAAGGATGGCTCACAGTTCTTGGATGCGTGTCACATACGACACAGGCGCATCTACACACAGACTGTAGGCGACATCCACTAGTTCATCAGGTAGCTTGTGTTTGCTACTTGATATTCCAGATTTCATCCTGACATTGCAGGTACTTCCACATGGGATGTATTGTCAGAGATGATGTATGTCTGTTGAGGGTTTGCTGGCTATGAGTCACGCAGCAAACAACCGCCGCAGCGGTTACAGCATATAGTGGGAAATTTGTGGATGTATGACTTTGTGGGAAGTCTATGTATTGTTAGATTTACTGCACCCTTTGTTGAGGGTCGAGTGAGGTTTTATTGAGTTGGGGGATTCTCGAATGTTGAGATCCTTTCGGTGATACAGGTCTTGGAGCGATCCCTCGAGCACCCTTAGATAGGCAGCTAGGATGTATTGACTATGAGTTAGACAGTTGGGATTGCATCTTTGCTTTACTGCCGTTCAGGCATTGTTGTAGTCTATGCTTATAGGACAATGACAGGACAGTGAGAGACAGTACAGGTGTAGGACAGGTTTACCCACAGCTTACAGTGTTACAGAGACAGTGGTTTTTTGAGCTATTTTTGGTCTGTTTTTTTAGTACACCAGAGCCACTTTACAAAGGAGACTCTGCCAAAAATTTTGCAGAATTTGAAGCTTTCTTGGTTCATTTGATAGGTTGATATTGGTTCAGAGGTCATTTTACAGGGGAAACTCTGCCGAATTTTTCTCGGGAAAGTAAACTACTATGAAGCGTAGCTATGGCTGGATCACAAGACACTACTCTTTACAATATCAAGAAGCTGGATGGAACCAATTTCCCATTTTGGAAGAAGCAGATTTGGCACGTGTTAGTACAAAAGAAGCAGATAAAACCTATAAAGCTCAAGGGAATAAAACCAGAAGATATGGACGAAGATGAATGGAGCGAAATATGGATGAATTGACACTTTCTACCATTATGCTGACTTTGGCAGAAAGCGTTTACTTCAATGCAGCAGACGAGATGTCGGCATATGAAGCATGGACAAAGCTGAGTGATCTTTATGAGAAGCAGAGTGCAGCTTCACAGGTATACTGGCTTAAGAAGCTTGTTGACTTGAAGATGAAAGAAGGGACACCTATGTCCAATCATCTAAATGAATTCAACACCATCTACAATCAGTTGTTGTCAGCTCAAGGTGTCAAGTTTGATGAACCTGTTAGAGCTATGTTCCTGTTGATCACATTGCTGGAAAGTTGGGACACTTTTTGCACAGCTTTGAGTAATTCTGCACCTCCAAATGGTTTGACCATAGCAAGTGTAGAAGGCAATCTGCTTACTGAAGAAACCAACAGAAATACAATGGACAAAGGCAAAGGAACAGCCTTAGTTGTCAGGGGAAGGACCAAAGAAAAGTACAAAGGTGGAAAGAGGAATCAGTCTCGTAGCAAGTCCCGTAGTGCTAAAGGCAAGAGTGACATAGAATGCTACCATTGTCGCAAGAAGGGCCACATGAAAAGAGACTACAGAGAATGGAAAGCAGAAAAAGGCAAAGAGAAAGCTGAAGACCATGGTGAGAAGAACAAGTCCTCAGTGAAGATTCAAGAAATAAATGTGACAAACACTGTTGCAGAGGATGACAGTCTAGTGTCAGGAGACATCTACTTCTTGAAGAATACAAAGGACTCAGCTCTTCTTACAGCATCTGATGGAAATGCACTGAGTGACTCGATTATAGACTCAGGGGCATCACTTCATGTGTCTCCAAACAAGGAGTGGTTTACCTCTTATGTGACCACTAAAGATCATGTTCGGCTAGGCAATGGGCAGACATGTGAGATCTTAGGTGTTGGAGATGTTCAATTGAAGTTTCAGAATGGCTCTTCTTTCACGCTGAAGAATGTGAGACATGTTCCCGCAATTACAAAGAGCTTGATCAACACAGGTTTACTTGATGATGCTGGCTACGTCACCACTTTTGGACAGAACATGTGGAAGATATCCAAGGGTTCTATGACAGTAGCACATAGAGTAAAGTCTGGAGGACTTTACATGATTTATGTATCAAATGTCTCTAAAAATGTAATCAATGTAACCATGTAGCCGAACGTTTCTTTGTGGCATAGCCGGTTAGGACATATGTCCAAGAAGGGAATGGAAATCTTGTCTCGTTCTGGTTATTTGCTTGGCTTGTCACTTAATGATTTTGAATTCTGTGAACATTGTCTGTATGGTAAGCAAACACAGCAGCCACATAAGCATAGAAGCAGTAGAAGAGATACACAGTTGGCACTTGTTCATAGTGATTTGTGTGGGCCTATGCCTAACCTATCTCTAGGGGGAGCTTATTACTTTATGACATTTATAGATGATTACTCGAGGAAAGTATGGGTTTACTTTCTCAAACACAAGGATGAAGCATTTAGTGTTTTCAAAACATTTGTGACACTTGTGGAGAATCAGAGTGGCAAGAAGCTTAAATGCTTACGCACTAACAATGTTGGAGAGTATGTTTCAAAGGCCTTTCAGGACTTTTGTGAGTCAAAAGGTATAAAACGTGAACTTACTGCTCCTTACAATCCTCCTCAAAATGGTTTTGTTGAGAGGATGAATAGGACCATACAAGAGAAGGTCAGAAGTATGTTGTCTAATGCAAAACTGCCAAATGGGTTTTGGGCTGAAGCTGTATCAACAGCTGTTTATCTTATAAATAGATCTCCTAGCAAGGTTTTGCAGAAGGATTCAGTGGCAAAGATGGTATGGTCAGGCAAAATGCCCTCATACAAGCATCTCAGAGTCTTTGGCTGTGAGGCATATACTCATGTTCCAAAGGAATTTAGGAACAAACTTGAGCCAAAGAGTAGAAAGTGCATCTTTCTAGGCTATGGTAATTCTGGTGAGATGGGGTACATACTTTGGGATCCCGAATCCAGAAAGGTTATCCACAGCAATGATGTTCACTTTAATGAAGCCAAACATCATTCTAAACCAGAGAGGGTTCAGGAGATTAGAAGAGTTGTCTTCCAAGAACATGGACCTGCACGTGCAAGACAAAATTTCAGGGCTCAAGAGGAGAAAGGACAGGATAGAGTGGAACCACAAGTTGTGGCTGAGCCTCAGCCACCTATTTTGCGTAAATCGGGACTGATCTCACGACCTCCTGATCAGTCTGTTCCATCTATGAACTATGTCATGTTGACTGATTGCAATGAGCCTTCATGTTACAAGGAAGCAGTGCAAATGAAGGACTCCGGGAATTGGCAATTGGCCATGCAATCAGAGATGACAGCTCTGCATAAAAACCAGACATGGAAGCTAGTTAAATTACCACAGGGCAAAAAGGCTCTACCTTGTAAATGGGTTTACAGGTATAAGATCACCGCTCATGATAGTCAGCCAAAGTACAAAGCAAGGCTTGTTGCCAAGGGCTTTAAGCAAGAACAAGGCATTGACTTTGATGAAGTCTTCTCTCCGGTGGTCAAGATGACTACATTGAGATGCTTTCTTGCATTGGTTGCCATATTAGATTTGGTGTTGCACCAAATGGATGTCAAGACAGCGTTCTTGCATGGTGATTTAGATGTGGAAATTTACAGGCAGCAGCCAGAAGGGTTTGTTGAGAAAGGCAAGGAAGATTTGGTATGCCAGTTGTTAAAGAGTCTTTATGGCTTAAAACAATCACCGAGGGCATGGTACCATAAGTCCCATAAGTTTATGCTTTCTCAAGGCTACAAACGTAGTGAGTTCAATCACTATCTATATACAAAGAAAGCTAAGGATGGCAGTTGGCTGATCCTTATTTTGTATGTGGATGACATGTTGATTGTTGGCAAGCACTTGGAAGAAATTTCAGCTTTGAAGTCAAAGATGGAAAAATCGTTTGGCATGAAAGACATGAGTGAGGCAAGTCATATACTTGGTATGCGCATTGAGAGAGACAGATCAAAGAAGTTGATTTGGTTATCTCAAACAGAGTATATTGACAAGGTTTTGCAACGTTTCAATATGGAGAAGGGAAAGGCATTGAGTGTTCCATTGCCACCATATGTGAAACTTAGCAAACAACATTGTCCTGTGTCTGAGGAAGAACACACTGAAATGGATAAGATTCCATATGCGTTTGCAGTGGGTAGTTTGATGTATGCAATGATTGCTACTCGCCCAGACATTGCATTTGCAGTGGGAGTAGTAAGTCGATACATGTCAAATCCAGGCAAGAAACATTGGGAGGCAGTGAAAGGAATATTGAGATACCTGAAAGCTACAAAGAGTATGCGTATATGCTATGGGAGTTAGGAGCTAAGTGTAAAGGGTTTTACAGACTCAGATTATACAGGTGACTTAGACAACCGAAGGTCTACGTCAGGGTATGTCTTTACATTGGCTGGTGGAGCAGTATCATGGCGTTCTAGATTACAAGATTGTGTTACTCACTCTACTACAGAGGCTGAATATGTTGCAGCATCAGAGGCATGCAAAGAATCAATTTGGCTTAATCGACTAGTAACAGATTTGGGAATCAAAGAAGAGATGCCTGTGTTATATTGTGATAGTCAAAGTGCTATACAATTCGCTCGCAATCCAATTTATCACTCAAAGACAAAGCATGTGGATGTGAAGTATCATTTCATCAGGGAAATGCTCGAGGATAAGCAACTTCAGCTTGTCAAAGTTCACACCACAGAAAATCCTTCTGATCTTCTTACAAAAGGACTTCCCTCAGAGAGCTTTGCGCATTTTCGCAAGCAGTTAGGTGTAGGGTAGTACATCACTTCTCTACATCTCTTGTATATTAGCTTGTATAGTAGCTTCTCTCACACTTAAAGTACCACATTGGACTTTAAGTGGGAGATTGTTGTGGTATAAAGCCCAATGTGGTCGCCCAGGTAAGTGGGAGGGCCGCCAGGTATGTACACATATTCTTTTGTAAAAACCTAATAATAACTCACTATGCTCTACACATTACAGAGAGCGAGTTCACCATATCGTCGTGCTCTTCTTCTCGCACTCTCTCTCTCGCGTCGCACTTCCGCTCATACTCCTTCAGTATAACATCATACTAGTATCAATCTAGTGTAATGTAGTACTAGTATCAGTACTAGTCCACACATTGCACCAGTATAGAGAAATAAACACACTATCCCTAGCAATGTGTGTGTAGCTTTTTTAATTATAATAAATAACAGACCAATGAACGATAAGTTCAAAAAGATGACTCGCTAAAGATGTTTAGGCAAAGATAAGTAGAGAAACAACTCAGTCTTTGATTCATAATTGTACAACATAATAAGAATGAAGTATCATTCCAAATTAATTTGCACAAAGGTATCAAAACTATCCCAATTGAATCATTAAGTGTTTTCAAAGTCGGACTGCTGCAAGCTAATCCTTTTTAAGACAAGATAGAATTCTCACCTGTGTCCATATAGTCAAGACAACACATATATTAGACTTGGCTACATATGTCAAAGAACGTATTAGTTGTTATCCATGTCAAACTTAAAAATTATTAGACTAGCTATTGTCCTATACAATGTAATCCTACTCTTTCAAACTATTTGCCTTGAGAGCCACCATGCTATGTGTGTCTGAAGTAGGCATTCCTCGTCATTGAATAAGGCTTTTCCAAGGTTTCCCTGGGTATTTCATATGCTTGGGTTTCTATACTTTTGAATAAAGTATGATAAATGGTTGAAAATGATGTGCTACAAATTAAAAAAAGTTGCTAAGCAAAGAAAACATTGACATAGTCCTTTCTAGACAAAAGAGTGCTTGAAGAATACCATGTAATGAGTAACCTGAGTGTCAATCAACTATGCTGTTTTGAATTATTTTTTAGTATCTGAAGGTTCTCCTAAACTTGTTGAGATTGTCTTGTGACTCATCATCTTTGCACACATCAAAACGTGCACGTCTATGGAATGTCACACATGAACCTTGGCATTGCGAGTAGCTGGCTCCAATTCCTTCACTGTCGTATGTAGTTTTTTCCTTTGTAGATACTCAACTTTGATAACATAGGTGGAGTGATATATCCTCCAACACGTTGTTAGCTTCACATCTTTTATGCTTATTGGTTTAGATAAAATAACTACGTGCCTTGACCATGCCAATGGTTGACCTTTTTGTTTCTCGCTAGATTTTGACGTTGCCTCCATGGAGACCCATAAATTGACAATACTCGTTCAAAGGTCTCTTGAGATATCTTGCGCTATCCTGACTTCTTGATTTCCAAGCAACCCAATGTAGAGATATAATAGCTTCTCCACAATTCTACAAAAAAACATGTCTTGTACAAATGTGGGCATTAATAAGTGGAATATCCAAAATTAGGCAAAAATTAGGGTCTTCATTGTGACGAGAAGGTGCCTTTCTCCACCACTTTCGGTCCATCACTTTTGTAAACTCCATGCAAAACAATCATGGAGACCTTGCCATGGCACCCATTCCATACTTTTACATACACTATAATGCTATGAAGTCACTTACAAGATGCCATTGGTCTTGAAAGTCTCCCCTCCCATCCACAACTATCAATTACATATAAAATAGGGGTTTGATGAAAGACCCAAAATAAAATGTGATGCTCCTCTTTATTTACTTGCAATATTAATTCTCATGTGATGTGTAATGAAATGTAGTATTGTAGTAAAAAAGTTGGAAGAAAATGAACTATCTCAAAAGCACCAAGAGCCACCATATGTTTGTTTCTAACTAAACACTGAAGTATAAAGGATCATTGATGGGACATTTTGAAAGTGTCCCATTCATTAATGTGATTGTGGCTTGCTCTAGATTCTTTTGTTTAAGAATCTCACACTCAATTAGTTTCAAGAAAAATTGTAGCACCTTGCCAGCCTTGTCTCATAAAATCTAATATCTAACCAACCCAAATGATTTTCTCATATTAAACTTATCATTTCATGTAAGAGAATAGACGAGAACAAGGGTTATAATATACACATGTGCTAACGGGTCTATCTCAACACGGGGCCAATGGTAATACGGTCCAAATGAGGGATGATCTGTCAAAGAGCAAGGTTAGCTAATGGAGCTTAAAGACCTTAGGGTTAGCTTCATTAAAGACCTCCAATGGTTAGTGTTAAAAGTCCTTTGACCTTAGGTAAGCTAGGGTTGTGCTTGAGGTGGGAACCTGGCCCAAGCTTGAGGTGCTTGTCGTGCTTGCTGACTAAGGTGCTTAAGCTGCTTAATGACTAAGGTGCTAAGGTACTCCATGACTAAGGTGCTTGAGGGTAAGGTGTTCAAAAAGTCAAAATCTAATGCCTACTCATGAGGGGGCGAGCCCTAATTGTAGGGGCTAGAGAGAGAATCCACACACACTCACACAAGGCAATCTTGTGCCATCATAGTGTGCCCAAAGGCTATCGGTTGGCCTACCAAGGGTTCCAATGATAATTTAGTTGATTTAAATGATTGTTTTTGCATTTTTCAAGTCCTCTCTCTCAAACAGGAAAGGGGGACACTTGTTCCAAGACTACCCTTGTTGCTTGATATTCCTCTTGCATGTGATTGGCTAGGCCTGGAGGGGTCCAATGAGCTTCAAGTATGAGCTACAAGGGGGGGGTCAACCAAAGCAAGAAGGGAGGTTGCTTGGGGGTATACTCTCCCACACACACTCACTCACACTCTCATTGTGTGAAGTGCAAAGTGCAAGAGCTCCATCTCCTTCTCCAAACTAGAAGAGAAGTTGAGAGCCTACACCAACACTCTTGGCTATGGAATGCAAATCCAACCAAGATCCATGCTTCAATGCTTAAGCTTTCCATCTTCTCCATCTTCATTACTATGCTATTATGTATGCTATCAAGAAGAGTGATTATAAGTGAGGAACTATTTCTTTCTTCTACGAATGTTTCTTCTTCCTCTTCCCTACCCTCATTCTCCGCTACCTCTCTCCACCTTCGAAGGTGTTTGAGGCCTTGGAACTGAGGCTTGGGATAGTTAACACTTTTTGCAAAGTTTATGTTATACTCGTGATGCATGAAGCTTTCCATCTTCATTGCATCACCTAGGTCACAAGGAACACAAAGATTGTATTGTACCAAGTCTCTCTCATCTATAATACAAATGCCTATTGGTAGGGGTACCGGTTCTACATAAATCCGGTCCTCAACTGTTGTCAAGTTCTCTAAACTCTCTCTCTTGCAAAAGTATTGTTCATGCCAAGTTAATTAAGTACTATGATTATGTTGCTACCGTCAATTAAGTTCACCTCTATGCTCTCAAAGTAGTCTCACAAAAATGTTCTCTCTAAGTATCTTAATTTTGCTATCCTCAGAGTTCATAGGCCATTTCCATTACATTGGTTTCAAAGCATTTGGTTTCTCTTTTCTTTCTTTAGAAGAGAGGTCTTTAAGTAGCTTATTAATGGTTGATTTTGTTAATTATATTAGGGTAAGTGGGACTAGGATCTATTATCAATTTTGTTGGGTCCACTATGTGGGTGCACACCTATAGGAAAAGAACATGTATATAGATGCTAGTGAGTCTGGTCGTACTATACCACTTGTAAATCCTCCTGCTTTTGATAAATCGATGAAGAGCTCAGTTTTTGCGTACATGATTTTTGTTTAAGAGTCCCTAAAAGGTCCTAATGTTTCATCAAATGTAAATGGTAGGAATTAAGAAGAGTTAGACTTGTTTGATCTTCTAAAATGATTCCAAGATGTGTTCATCGATGATATCCCTATGGACTTACCTCCAAAACAAGGGGATGATGACCATCGAATTGAGCTCCTACTAGGAAGCTCACCGCCTCACAAGACTCCTTATCGATTTTCCCAAGCTCAACAAGGAGAGATCATGAGGCAAGTACAAAAATCACTAGACAAAGGGATGGTGAGGCCTAGCTCCTCTCCCTTTTGTTCTACAGTCCTTTTAGTGCAAAAGAAAGATGGTACATACCATATGTGTGTGGACTATCAAAGCACTAAACCCACTATCAAAAACAGATTTCTCGTGCCTCGGGTAAAAGATCTGTTTGATAAGCTAAAAGGATCTACCTACTTCAGTAGGATTGATCTTAAAAGTGGCTATCATCAAATAAGGATAGTGGATGAAGATATCCTAAAGACCGCGTTTCGTACAATGTTGGTCTTTATAAATATCTAGTCATGCCTTTTGGCTTGATGAATGCACAAGCCACGTTCAATCGTCTAATGGAGAAAATCTAGACTCTGCCGCAAATTCAATGAAGTGTTCTTTGATGATAACATCATCTACTCCAAGTCCTTGGAGAAACATAAGCAACATCTCCAAGTGATTTTTCAAGCATTGAGGGAGAACAAGCTTTTTCTCAATCAAAAGAAAAGCAAATTTTTCCTTCAAGAGATTCAATATTTCGGTCATATTATCTCTCAAGATGGTATCCGAATGGATCCATCAAAGTTGGAGGTAATAAAAGCATGGCCTAATCCAAGGAATCTACATGACCTAAAAAGCTTTATTGGTATGTGTGCATACTATAGACGCTTCATAGTAAAATTCTCTCAAATAGCAGGACATTACGTGACTTAACAAAGAAGAACGTTAAGTATTCATGGGCTGCTAAGGAGCAAAGTGCTTTTGACAAGCTCAAAGAGAAGCTTACCTCCCAACCAGTCCTCTATCTTCCGGATCTCTCAAAACCATTTGAGGTCCAATGTGATGCTTGTGGTGATTGCCTTGGAGCAGTCTTGCTTCAAGAAGGGCATGCCATAGCATATGAGAGCTGAAGACTCAATATGGATGAACGGATCTTAGGCATTTATGAGAAAGAGCTTTTAGTTGTTCTACATGCCCTAGACACATGGAAGCACTATCAATTGGGGACTCCATTTATTCTACAAACCAACCACCAAAGTCTCAAGTGCCTCATGATGCAAACCAAGCTTTCTAACAAACAAATGAGGTGGGAAAATTTTCTTTCGCAATTTTATTTTCATATTGCTCACATTGCTGGTAAGCATAATCAAGTGGCCGATGCACTTTCACGATGACCAAAAGTTAATGTGGTGTCTATAGCAACTGACAATGATCTATCTTCTATGATAGATGAGTATGCTATTGACCCTGACTTTAAAGACATAATGCCAGCCCTTGCTTTGGGGAAGAAAGAGGAACCATTCACCTTGCAGGATGGTAATCTTCTCCATGGCAATAGGCTATGTGTTACCCACCCCCTTCGTGAGAAAGTTATGTATGAACCTCATGATCCTCCCTATGCATGGTATGGAGGCATCCAATCTACTCTTTGAGGAGTAGAGATGTACTTCTATTGGCTTACCATGAAACTGGATATACAAGAGTATATTTCAAAATGTGTAGTATTCCAAAAATCTAATTATGATAGAGGGAAGCAACCGAGATTACTCTAGCCATTGCCTATCCCAAATTCACCATGGGAGAGTATATCCATGAATTTCATCTTTGGATTACCCAAGTCTATCCATGGGAATACGAGAATATGGACAATAGTTGACAGGTTTAGCAAGCAAGCACACTTTATTCCTGTCAAAAAGACTATTAAGGCACACCAAATGGCAACTCTCTTCATATCTCAGATTTTCAAACACCATGGATTGCCAACATCCATCGTGTTAGATAGCCTAGAATGACCAGTAATTTTTGGAAAGGTCTCTTTGAAAATCTAGGTACAAGATTGAATTTCTCTTCGGCCTATCACCCACAAACGGATGGCCAAAGTGAGATAGCCAATCTTACAATACTTGATCTACTAAAGACTTATGTTACAGAAGTTAATCAACACTCACAATGGGAGAAGTACTTACCCCTTGTAGAGTATGCGTACAATAATATTGTCCATACTACTATGGAAAAATCACCTTTTGAGATAATAGAGGGAAGACCTAAAAGTCCCTTACTACTTAAAGTACATGGGAAGATCTTTGCTGCTGCAAATGAGTATAGCCGTGACTTACAAGAATCTTTTCAAAAGGTTAAGGAGGATATATCCATCTCTCAACAAAGAAAAAGAGTTGTTGTTGGCAAGCATAGAAGATCCTTAACATTCAAAGAAAATGTTTGGGTCTTACTTAAGTTTCTCAAGGCTTGATTGAAGCAAACGACGGGCAAAAGTCCTACGGGCCATCAAAAGTATTATGCTAAACTAGCAAAAAGATACTATTGTCCTTTTCAAATCTTGAAGCCAATCAATGGCATGGCTTATCAACTCAAGTTGCCCAACCATTGGCTCATACGCAATTCTTTTCGTGTGAGCCTACTTAAGCCCTACAAAGGAGAGCCACCAAGAAAACCAATTATTGAAGACCCTTCGAAAATCGAAGACCAAGAAGAGGTGCTACAACCCAAAGCTATCCTTCGGCATGAAGACAAGGTACTAAGACATGGTAAGACTATCCGATGGTGGTATCTTATAAGTTCAAAAATTATCCTTTTGAAGATGCTAGATGGATTCAAGGAATATAGCTTAAGGATAGTATGAACCTTGTCAATGCTTACAATGCTACATTAGAGTAAGAAAATGTACACAATGTTTTTGTCTTATAAGACTAATTCTCTTTTTATTGTTCACAAATTAAATTGTATGAATGCTTAGCATCATGTTTGTGATGAGGATGTCTCTCAAACACCAAGTAGAATTTGTCACTCTACTTTGGGAGAATAAAATGGACTAAAGAGCAAACATGCTTGCGGGAGCTATGTCTTCCAAGCACCAAATGGATTAGTCATCCATCTTGGAATGATGTCGTAGGGTAAAAAGGAATCCTCTACCCGCTAAGAAACATTGACTAATGACTAAGGCTTTGTCTCTTCTACCTCATAGTCGAGGACGACTATGATTTCAAGAGAGACGTAATATCATAAAATTTATTAACTAACCAACCCAAATGATTTTCTTATATTAAACTAATCATTGAATGTGGGAGAATAGAGGGGAACAAGGCTTAGAATATAGACATGTGCTTACGGGTCTATCGCAACCCAGGGCCAATGGTAAAAGGGGTCCAAATGAGGGATGATCTGTCAAAGAGCAAGGTTAGCTAATGGAGCTTAAAGACCTTAGGGTTAGCATCATTAAAGACCTCCAATGGTTAGTGTTAAAATTCCTTTGACCTTAGGTAAGTTAGGGTTGTGCTTGAGGTGGGAACCCGGCCCAAGCTTGAGGTGCTTGTCGTGCTTGCTGACTAAGGTGCTTAAGGTGCTTGTCATGTTGCTGACTAAGGTGCTTGAGGTGCTTAATGACTAAGGTGCTACAGTACTCCATGACTAAGGTGCTTGAGGGTAAGGTGTTCAAAAAGTCAAATCTAATCTCTACTCATGAGGGGGCGAGCCCTAATTGTAGGGGCTAGAGAGAGAACACACACACACACACACACACACACACACTCACACACTCACACAAGGCAATCTTGGTACCAAGAAGGCAAATAGGACACTTCTCAAGCTCCTCTCCATGTTGCCCTCATAGTGTGCCTAAAGACTATTGGTTGGCCTCCCAAGGGTTCCAATGATAATTTAGTTGATTTAAATAATTGTTTTTGTATTTATCAAGTCCTCTCTTTCAAAGGGGAAAGGGGGACGCTTGTCCCAAGACTACCCTTGTCGCTTGATATGCCTCTTGCATGTGATTGGCTAGGCCTGGAGGGGTCCAATGAGCTTCAAGCATGAGCTACAAGGGGGGGTCGACCAAAGCAAGAAGGGAGGTTTCTTGGGGGGTAAACTCTCCCACACACTCTCTCATTGTGTGAAGTGCAAAGTGCAAGAGCTCCATCTCCTTCTCCAAACTAGAAGAGAAGTTGAGAGCCTACACCAACACTCTTGGCTATGGAATGCAAATCCAACCAAGATCCATGCTTCAATGCTTAAGCATGCCATCTTCGCCATCTTCATTACTAAGCTATTTTGTATGCTAGCAAGAAGAGTGATGATAAGTGAGGAACTATTTCTTTCTTCTATGAATGTTTCTTCTTCCTCTTCCCTACCCTCATTCTCCGCTAGCTCTCTCCACCTTCGAAGGTGTTAGAGGCCCCGGGACTGAGACTTGGGATAGTTAATTCTTTTTGAAAAGTTTATGTTATGCTCATGATGCATGAAGCTTTCCATCTTCATTGCATCACTTAGGTAACAAGGAACACAAAGATTGTATTGTACCAAGTCTCTCTTGATGGGAGAATCTATAATACAAATGCCTATTGGAGGGGGATCGGCTCCACATAAATCCGGTCCTCAACTGTTGTCAAGTTCTCTGAACTCTCTCTCTTGCAAAAGTATTATATATGTCAAGTTAATTAAGTACTATGATTATGTTGCTACCGTCAATTAAGTTCACCCTCTATGATCTCAAAGTAGTCTCACAAAAATGTTCTCTCTAATTCTCTTAATTTTGATATTCTCAAAGTTCATAGGCCATTTCCATTACAGCCTCTTCAAATGTGACATTTTAGAACTCTATCATTCTAGTTTGCAACATAGTAAGGTCCATGAAGATATTGTTGTACTAAATAGTTACAATTGTTCCTTGGGCTTTGTAAATACCTTGAATATGAAAGGGACAATTGAGGAAGTCGTTCTGTGCATGGTTGAGCTGAAGTCTCTCTTTCCAGACACTTGCTACTGTTGGTAAAAGCTTAGACTTTATCCCCTTCTTCACTAAGTCCTGAGCCCCCCCCCCCCCCCCCCAATTTCGCGCGTGTGTGAGCTAGTCACATCAAATGTCTCATCATTCACTCCTTTCCTCTTACCCCCTCCCTTATGGCGAGCACCAAAGAAGAGAGAACCACCCTCGTCACTAAATGACACCTCCCCAGGGAGGTGGGATCAATGGCCCACAGTAGGCGTCGCGAGGCCGGTGCAATCCGTACCGTTCGATCGTCGTGTGAACTAGGTGTGAACTAAGAGTGAACTCGGAGGTATGTGCACCACACTGAATTTGGTGTGAACTCGGTGTGAAGTCAACGTGAACCCGGTGTGAACTGGGGAGGGTTTGCACACCACAACAAACTCAACGCGAACTCGGTGTGTACTAGGTGTGAACTAAGTGTAAACTTTTTCGCGACGTCGTGATCTGTAAACTTATCACACACACACCTTTCAACGAGCGTGCGTTAGCTTAGTGGTTAGACTCAATTCCGTGGATGAAAGAGTAACAGGTTCAAGTCCCGGATCCTAAAAAGTGAGAATCTTTTGCATTCCATAGACAATCCAACGATCATGATCAACTGATAATCGTGAGCCATTGATTCCACCTCCCAAATGAAAGTGTCAATTAAGGATTGATCCCACCTCCCAAATGAAGGTCAATTAGTAACGAGGGAGAACCACTATTCTCACCCACCACCTTTACTTAATGTATCCTCTTTCTGTACATGTACCTTCCCACTTTCTCCTGTCCTCTCAAAAAACGTGGCAATTTGGACTGAGAAGCGTGCCCAAGAATGCTAATGGATCGACCCATCTTTATAAACTGGCCAACTGCAGCCCGCTGCCCATGGTAGCGTAACTGAGAAAAATGGCTGCTTTCAAACTTCACGCGATGTCAGTGCTTCTTCTCCTCGTCATCTTCATGGCGGCCTCTGCACCCCCACAGTATGCGCAAGGTAGACCCTCTCTCTCTCTCTCTCTCTCTCTCTGTGTGTGTGTGTGTGTGTGCGCGCGCCATAACAAATCTGCTTTGTGTCTTTTGCAGCTTGCCCATGCGGCTTTCCCAAAATAACCAAGCATTACGATGCCAAAAAGTACGAGTGCTGCGTCTATGGAGGAGCCGGCCAGAAGTGTACTCTCCTCTGCAACAGAGGCTGTTGTCCGTAATTTGTAATCCTCCCCTTCTTCCTTTAAATAATATACACATAGTAGCTCTTGCCACTCACTATCCCGTGCCTCTTTTGTAGAGAGAGAGAGAGAGAGAGAGGTCTTTACTTGTGCATCTGTATAAAAACAAGGTGATGGAGGACATTCTAGCTATTATGCAAGTTCAGGATAAACGGGCAATGGCCCTGTTTATCCTTGCAAAGATGTAATGTTATAGAGTGGATAATGTGATCTTCCAAAGAGAGAGAGAGAGACAGAGAGAGCACACAATAGGTAAGCAACTTTCATGTCACATGAAAAGTCATAGGATGTTTTTTTTAACCATGAGCACGGGGAAGGTATAAGTAGGGATCTGTGTATTTGCAACAGGACTTGATATACACACAATGCCCTAAGGGGCCACCCGTGGGAACAACCTCCCAAATTACGAGAAGAATAACCCAAGAGAATGCAACCCATGAGCCTCGAGCTCTCAACCTTGGGGTTACATCATGAAGGCTTCACCAACTGAGCTGCACTTCTTGGGTAAAAGACGTAGGGTTTGTTTGTGCATACAGTACCCGGGTTGCTTTTTACTAGCATCCTTGCCCTTCAAACTTTTGAGGACTTTATGATTTTTAAGCCATTTTAGTGCATTTTTTGAAGGGTGGCTCGCATTTTCTGTCATAAAAGATGGGTTGTTTTTTGAAAATTGTAAAAAAGCAGCCCTATGTGGTACTTATTCCATCTCTCAATGTTATGTGTAAGATTTTCAAAGGGTTGTGGTGAGCATACTTGGTTGTTGATACACGTTTGCCTAGTGGGTTTACGGCAAAGCTCGCCACTAAACATGCCATGGAACGTTTTCCAAAAGTCGGGGAAGTTTCCAAATCAGGATGGGTTTGTAATTACAAAAAAATTCATATGTTATGGTTGCATGCTAAGCAAAGCTTGTGAAGTATGCAAAGTAATGTCATTTTCTAGGAAAAAAATTATTTTCAACCAACAATAGACACACAAACTTAGGAAGAGACAAAAAAATGTAAAGCTATGGTTCCATCTTTCCTATGCATGCTTCATCTACTTCCAAAATCCATAGTACCTAGGTCAACAACAAGGTTCTGGGTATCATCAAGGAACTCGTCAACATCATCACATCAATCATCGTCATCCTAAGAGAACCTGTCCATGCATTGTTATTGAGATTGATAGGACGAGAGAGATGAAAGATACCTCATTAACAAGAGGCGACGTGTCATATATAGTTTGTGAGCTCATATATGACTCCTTTGTACATGCTAGCAAGATCACTCTTTCCAGCTTCTTTAATTGGATGAGAGGCATTGTTGGCACACTTGAAAACATTTCTATTAGGGTCAAGTCTCAAGAGAAGTGAAGAAATAACAATGAGACGTAATGTGCTTAGTTTCACTACTGAGAACGTGAAGCTCCTCACTTCTCTATCAAGCCCTCAAGGGCCCTCCAATCAAGGAGGGGAGCACCCTCCCCCACTCTTCCTACTCATTACGCAAGTCCTTGGGCTGTCGTACATTCAACTTCCACTCCATATGCACACTCATTCTCCAAGTCATGTGCCCTCATCAGGGCAATTCCCCAAGGCATTAGCGTTATCTAATATAACTTCATGCACATGCATACACAACCATAATGTGTATTCTAGAGAATCTATAAGGTGTTTTTTCCTATTATATTACAAAGACCTTAAACGATCTATTTTTCTCTCAATAAATGGTTTTTTTTAACTCTTAAGGGACATTCTCACAAGAAATATCCTCAACTTGACCAACATTGGGCTTTGCAAGTATGACATCACCATCGAGAAGTTTTTTGGCACGGGATTCAGATCCTAATGGTGTGGGAAGGATTGTGGAAGACCGTAACTACCGACGAGCACGAGCATGTTTGAGGTGATGCCAATCAACATTCTCAATGGATCAAGAAGAATGAGTCCACATTGGCATTCATTGGTCTATGTACAAGTGATTCCATGGAAATAAATCTTGCTATGCCATAATATTTTAGAGCTTAGCGAGGACGAGGAAGTGTTTTAGGGAGATTAGTTGATGATCCTTTCTTTAGGACATAGCCTTCAACTCACCAAGCTATGGAAAATGTATTTTTAGGTTCTCCATGATTGTAAAAGTGGGGGAGATCTTGGCAAAGAAGCTAAGGAAAGCATGAGATGATGCAAGCTGTGGAGGATATATTATCCTTAGGCGTTTGGGTGGAAGGGGAGAGGTGTAGAGGGTTGATTCCCAAGAGCTTGAGCTTGAGTGTGAGAGAGTGTATATGGTAGCTATGGAGATCTAAGGGAAGGTAGGAGAGCTTGAGCTTTGGAGAGTGTAGATGGAAATTATGGAGAACTCGACAAGTGGGGGAGGTTAAGCTTGAGTTTGACCTTGAGAGTGTGTAGAGTGAGGGTGTAGATGTTAGTTATGGAGAGCTTGAGTTACTATAGCTTTTATAGAGAGAGAGAGAGAGAGAGAGAGAGAGAGAGAGAGAGAGAGAGGGTTTAGATGGTAGCTTATATGGAGACCTTTGTTTTAGGTTCTAGAGAGAGATTGAGGGTGTAGATGGTAGCTATGGAGAGCTTCAATGGGTGCAGGTTCTAGAGAAAGGGATTGCAAAGGAAGCTGGAGAAAATATGGGGTTAGTTTTCGCACTAGAAAAATGGAGAAAAAAAAATTGGGAGAGAAAATGTCATTTTGATGTTGGAATATGGTGGGGGAGGCTTGAGAGGGAAAAAAAGAATGTTTAGAAAATTTTAAATTTTAAGGTTAAAAAGAATGTTTAGAAAATTTTAAGGTTTTTTCAAAGGCGGACCTTCTTTTGGTGGGATAGTAAGTATGTAGATAGACATAATGAACCCACTTCTCTCTAGGGACAAATCCATTATTAGAGGGTCAAACTAATCTCCTCCCTACCTTTACTTAGCTACTAAGTGGTACTACCACCCTCTTCCTATTGGTGTAGCCTCAAGCCTTTCTTAATCCAAAGGGCCCTTTCAAGGTCCAAATATTTCTTAGTAGTTTGACACAAAACATTTCTATTTAGCTATACCCTAGGATACTTAAACAATCAGCAATGTATCAAATATTTGCAAGAATATTGTATCAAAGGAATCTTGATATAATAATGAATCTTTGCATTGAATCACAAGAACAAAAATTATATTTGAGCCAAGCTAGCACTTTGTGAGGGACCACATTGTAAACTATTGTATCAAAGGAATCTTGATATAATAATGAATCTTTGCATTGAATCACAAGAACAAAAATTATATTTGAGCCAAGCTAGCACTTTGTGAGGGACCACATTGTAAACTGCTTGAATGATTGGGGGTTTATTGGCCATCAATGAAAATGAACATCCATAGATACATTGAAATATGTGAGAAATGCCATGAGGTGACACCAATACCATATGCCACACTAATCAAAATTCCATTTGTACCTCGATATGGACATTAATTATTGGAATATCTCACAGCACAGATCTTTCCTAAAACTTGGAGTAAATAGAGACAAAGAGAAATTGCAATTGAGGTTTGAGATTATACTATAATGGAGGGTTCTATATAGATGCGGCAAGGACCAACAAATTTGTTTGTTTATGTGCCACTCAAGAATATCCTAGAGCAAGAGTATGTAGGATTAGTAGGGAGACATTTTTAGTCAACACCGCCTAATATGAAGAAATTATGATGGCTGAGATATGGTGGCCTACTCTATTTTTTGATGCCAAAGCATACAATACATGAGGTGGTGTTTGCCAACACCACATTCTGCAGTCAACACCACCTATTATGGAGAAATTATGATGGCTAATATATGGTGGCCTACTCTATTTTTTGATGCCAAAGCATACATTAAATGAGGTGGTGCTTGCCAAAGAGAAAATATGCTATAAAAGCGAGATAATATGCGGTTAAGACCACTAATGGAGGTCAAGATTTTTACTAAATGGGGCATAGGTTTTGTGAGACCCATTGAACCGCCATCTTATAAGAGCCAAGCCAAATATATCATTATGGCTACTAGCTATTTGACAAAATGGTTAAAGCAAAAGCCATAAGGAAAAATGATGCAATGACTATAGCTTTATTCTTGTATGAATGTCTTTATAAGATATCGTTTGCCAATCAAGATTGTAAGTGACAGGGACTCACATTTCTTGAATGAAGTGATTAAACACTTACTAGATGAATTCATGATCATTCATAACAAGTCTACATCCTATCATCCACAAGCCAACAATCAAGTGGAACACACAAACAAGATCCTCACAGGAGTAGTCCATTTTAAAAGAACTGATTGGGCAATGCAATTGCAATCTGCATTGTGCGCATATAGGGTAGCATAACAAACTATTTTGTGAAACACTACACCCTTCGACCTAGTCTATGGTTTAAATGTAATATTGCCAATAGAATTGTTTATGCCTACCTTGAAAGTAGCAAAGAACTAGGATGGACATGACACGAATTGTTGGAAAGAGAAGAGAAATTGAAACAATTGGATGAGTAGAGATTAGTAGCTATTGCACACATCTATGCACAAAAACTGAAGCAAAAAAAAAACTTTGACTCACATCTTTTGATACCCAAAGACTTCAAGCAAGAGACTTATAGTGCTAGTGTACTCCCTCAAACAACATATCCCAAAATTCAAGAAAAAGGGGAATGACCCATTTGTGATTAAAGAACTCTCACCAATTGAGGCAATTAAGATTTCCACTATGGATATAGATATAACGGCCAATTGGATTAATGATTGTAGGCTAAAGAAGTGTCATTTACCACTAACAAATGACATGTTGAGAAAATCACATTTAGCCAAGGAACAAAAGTTAAGGAAACAATAGGTTGCAAAATTAGCACAAGATGAAGCTTGAATAAGAGTCATGTAGAGGAAAACTTTGCAACATCAAACACACGTATTGGTAGTATATATACATCAAATCAAATATGAAGAAGATTTGCAAAGAGGCAAGGATGTTAGGATCTTCGTGGAATGAGCCATATGATACATGGAAATAGCCCTAGTAGTAGACACAAGAGCTCGTGCAAATATTAAAACTATCCTACTTTTGTCAAGATGCACACAAAAATGATGGACATAGTTCAATTAAAATTTCATACTACAAAATAATTTCCTCTTGGAAACCTCGGGTAGAGCTAATTTTGACATTACAATGGATGGCATAGTTTGTCAACATCAATTCTAAGTAGAGTTAAACTCTAGACTGGGAGAAAAATTCATTTTGGGAACTCCATGTATATGAAAACAATGCAATTAGGAGACCAACTAGACAACCATTAATAGCTCAGAAGGACCCCAAAAGGAGCAATAACGGTCCTCGTACCACCTCCTCCGCTCGGGGTCCAAGGAAGCAAGAAACTAATCATCATCCATACTTACATTAAATATACAAACATTAAATCTTAATGATGAATGGAGAAGAAAATTCGAATAAGTTATAATTTGAGTCACAAGTTTAGCATAGAGACAAGAATGGGAAAAACTCCATGTGAATACAATATATTTGATAAAAAGGAGCAAAATGCTCATGTCTATGGCTTTAAGAGGTCTCTCTCTCATCCTCGCATAACTCATCATAACTCCCTATGTCTATATAGATGCCATACCACCATTTCCCTAAAGTTGGATGTTAAATATTTACAAACTTATTTGTTCACAATGCTCAGGAGTGTCTCCAAGGTCACTAGGGAGGAGTGGGAGTACTCGTGTGGGAGTAATCTCTCTCTCTCACCGTACATGCTTGCTCTGGCTTTAGTTACCTTCCATGTTGTATAAAGCTCTTTTGATTTTGCGCTCACATCTTGGACAATCCATGGCCATGTACAGCTCCACCGCCTAGTTTTTTGACCACAAGATTTGATTGTGCGTGCTCTCTCTCTCTCTCTCTCTCTCTCTCTCTCTCTCTCTCTCTCTCTCACACACACACACACACACACACACACACACACACACACACACACAGACATTTCTAAGGATAGTGTGTAACTTCACTATACTAATACCGGTGCTTTTTGTGTACTGGTACTAGTACTGTTATTGGTACCAATGCAATAGGCGTACTCGTATTGGTACTGGTACTATATTATATTGAACGGATACTGGTGCTACACACACACACACACATTGCTAGAGATAGTGTGTTAATTTGTCTATACTGACACTAGTGCTCCTGGTACTGGAGCTAGGTCTGGTACTAGTGCTATGTGTGGATTGGTAATGATACTAGTACTATATTACACTAGATTGATACGGCTATGATATTATACTAAGACTGATACTGGTGCTACATATGTAATGGTGTTGAGGATACGTGTGTATTGATAGTGGTAGTGTATTGTACTGAACTGATACTGCTGGTACTTATGTGATATACTGGTACTATAACGGGTAATGTTTGTGTATAGTATTATACTGGAATAGTACTTGTGCTACTTGTGAATTTGGTACTGATACTTCTTGTGTACTGACTTTGAACTGGTACTGGTACTGTTTGTGTACTGTAATATACTGAAGTGGTGCTACTTGTGTAATGGTATTGGTGCTACGTGTGGACCAGTACTATAATGATCTGGTACTAGTGATACTGGAACTGGTGAAAAAATAGGTTGACCCTTTATCGAGCTAGGATAGGGTAAGGATAGTATGGGCATTATGAACTGGTACTATACTATATTGGTAGTAGTATTGTATTTTATTGAACTAAGACTGCTGCTACTTATGTGATATACTGGTATTTGAACTAGTACTATTTATATATAGTACAATGCCGGATTGATTGGTGCTACTTGTGACTGGTACTAGTACTACTTATGTAGTGGTACTATATTGGTATTCATACTAGTACGGTTTGTATACTTTAATAGACTGGGCTGGTGCTACTTATGTACTAATAATGGACAGGTATTGGTACTGGGATACTGGGACTGGTGATTTTGGAACTGGTGTAACTATGGGTGGACCCTTTGCCTGGCTAGGATAATGAAAGGATAATATGATAAATTCCTTGGACATTATTTACTCGGGCTAATTGACCTAGGGAGTCTGGGTGAAATATAGTAGGTAACTCAGTAGTTGAGTTTTTGGGGGTGCCTTAAATGACACTTAATTGATGCCTTAAAGTACTCCACCACACACAGACACATATGTTCATTGGACAAGTTTCCTGACTGTGTAAACCCTGTCATTTTCTCCTTAATTTCACAACGGATCCCTCCTGACAGGTCCGCACTACAGCACCCTCTAGGTGCTATCCCATTCTCTCGCCTTGGATCTCCCCCCCCCCCTCTCTTTCTTTTCCCTGTCTCTGTACTAGGCAGTGCTGCTGTATTCCTCATACTTCTAGATGATGGACCCGCCATACTGCGCTGGAGGAATGTGGCCACTTGCTCCGAACACTATAAAAGGTGAAATCCCATGCTCACTTAGCATTGGTACTGTATGCTTCTGTGGGGTGTATGCATGTACTTTAGAGTTGTTATATGTACATTGGGACGGTGAGGGTGTTACCCGCAAGTGGTGTTGTGTCAAAGATTGTCGGCACTATGGCAAAAGGCAAGGATAAGCTGGCTATTGTTGAGCTGCCTGCTGTGGCTCAATCTCAGGTGACCTATGGTATTGATATGGACTGCTGTGATTCACTTGTTGTTATGGTTATATTCTTCATGCATATGCCAGAATATACATGAATGGCAACTTCCATTGTATCATTTACGGCACAAGTTGTTGTCACCTTACGGGGAAGGAAAGGCTTTCATTAACGTATCATTGGCATATTTATGAGCATCCTTTTGTCTCGACCAAGAAATTCCTTTCGAGGTTAGGGATAATTGGCAATACATATCTACGGACTTTTTCATGACATGATGTTTTCAGGATAACTTTAAAAGGTGGTATCCTCTTGCAAACACGGGATAAATCTCAACATGGAATAACCTCTCCAAAATTCCAAAAAGCCCCCCTGAACATACTCATACACGACCTAAATATAAGCGTCCTAGAATGGAAAAGTTTCCAATAGTAGACTCCCTGCCCTAACATCTATATCTAATTGCATTCACTCCCTATGTATCTAACTCCTTGTGTAGCTAACTTTCTCAATATGTAAACCTTAGTTCATAACATTTATGATAAATTCATCCTTATATAAGAATGATTTTTTGTTGATATCTACTCGATTCTTATCTTGAGTGTGATGTAAAGTGTCGGTCAAGTGGTGTGTGCAATATCTACAAAATGCCAAGTTAATGCTTTCAAGTGGTCATATAAAGAGCTGGAAAGTGTTGGAAAAGTGGTGCTTAGGGGTGATGAAGTCTTATAAGGTGGTGCTTAACTGGTGATGAAGTACTAGGAAGTTGTTGCAAAGTGGTGCTTAGTGGTGATGAAGTGTTGGAAAAGTGATGTCAAGTGGTGCTTAGTGGTGGTCAAGTGTTGGGAAATTATTGTCAAGTGGTGCTAAGCGGTGGTCAAGCAACGGTCAAGCACTAAAAAAGTGCAATCAAGTGCTACTTATGGTGGTGAGGTTCTAGAAAAGTGCTAGAGTGGTGCTTAGTGGTGGTCAAGTGTTGGAAAAGTGCTTTTAACTGGTGCTAAGTGGTGGTTTAGTTTTAGAAAAGTACTACCAAGTGGTGCTAAGTGGTGGTAAAATGTTGAAAAAGTGCTATCAAGTGGTGGTATTGGTGGTGAGATGCTCAAATGGTGCTAAGTGGGGATGAAGTTCTGGAAAAAAGCAATCAAGTGGTGCCTTACGATGGTGAAGTATTGGAAAAGTGTTGTCAACTGGTGCTAAGCGGTGGTGAGGCACTAAAAAATCACTATCAAGTGTACTCAATGGTGGTGAAGTTCTAGGAAAGTGCTATCAAGTGGTGCTTCAAGTGCTACAAAGGTGCTATCAAGTAGTTTTTTTAAGTGGTGAAGTGTTGGAAAAGTGTAAACATAGGTGAGTACAAACTGTGGGTAGGCTATGATAGAGCTTACAAGTTCTCCTCTAGAGATATGCTATTATAGATTTGTTCAAATACATCATTGGACATATCATATACATTAGGCTCACCTTCCCTCAGGCACAATGGAAACTTGATGCATCGCACTAGGTGGGATTAGATAGAGCTTACAAGTTCTCCTCTAGAGATATGCTATTATAGATTTGTTCAAATACATCATTGGACATATCATATACATTAGGCTCGCCTTCCCTTATGCACAATGGAAACTTGATGCATCGCACTAGGTGGGATTAGATTAGAGCAGTGGGCGTCTTGTTTAAAAGGACATAGGTATCATCTCGCACATTTACCTTGTTGTAGAATAGTCCCTCAATGACAAATGAATTTTTCTTAATACGGTTGTGCCATTCATTCCTTTTGGAGATTATGTCCAAGCACTTTGCCTTAGTGCATTTGAGGATGTAGAAGTCTGTGCTAGCTCTCCCCTGCATTTTGCAAATTTCTAGCCAACCATCAAGAAATTTCTCAAGTCATCGTGGTGGCCAATGTATATGGGGGCATGTTCATCCTCATCCTCACTCCATTGCTTTCATCCCTAACTATGAGTTTTATTTGCAAGTACTTCCACCTCTCCACGTGGTCTTTGTTTGTGCATCTCCTCCATTGACCTTTGACGCACGCATGGAAATAGCAAGACAATAGTCTACACCATATATGTTTGATTGTAGGATTGACACAGTGAAAGGATCAAAACCCTTTGATGCACATGCAATCCCACTTTGTCTCTCTCTTGACGTCACCAAGCTTGACATCCCAGAATGAACGATTGACTTTCTTATCTATATGTGGACATTGTTTTTTGAGGGATTTAACATTTGAGAGTTTTTCATTTCAAGTTTTTTTAACCAAACATGTGTCATAGCATAAAGTATCTATTTAATATAATTTTCAATCATCAGAAGACTCCATATATGTGTGAATGATGGAGAGAGAAATTATAAATTCTAGAGAGATAATATCTATGTGCGTTACCATTGGAAGAAGAGATTATAAATCCTAGAGAGAGAGAGAGTAACTTCTCTGCTAAAATCTTTAGAGAGACAAAGTAAAATTCTAAAGGGATATATCTATATGCACACCAATTCAAATCAGAGAGAGAGAGAGAGAGAGAGAGAGAGAGAGAGACAGAGTGAGTGAGATGGCATAACGACGTGAAAATGTAAACCAAAAAATTTTCCATTCCACAACTTATGCCATCATAGTCAAATATGTTCGCAGCACATGCCATCAGAGTCAAATAATTCCACATCGTATATATATATGTGATAAAGTCAAAAATCATGCCAAATAGATATAATACTATTTTCCCCAAGCTTGAGCTTTTTGAAACAACGTAAGTTTGAGGATGTAAGTACATTCACTTAACTACCACACAATAGGACCAAAATTAGAGAACAAAAAAGTGATAAATTTCATAAATATAATGGTCACTCTAAAAGGCAAGTAATTTTCTCCCAAATAGCTTGCAAGTTGCTTTTGTCTTTTGCTTGAAATTTGAAATCCTGTGCTGCATAAACAATTTTTTTCTAAGATAGATAATCACAAGTTAAATAAAGTAAAATAAACGCAGAAAAACACTTTAATATCATAGAACAATTATCTAGTTTAGTGAAAGATGCATACTAAACCAGCAGGAATTAAATGGAGGGAGAAATCCTCCTTGGTTGTCCAAGAATAAAGGTGATGTCCATTGGTGAGAGGGTTGGTTGATGAGAATAATTATGTGCTCCTTAGGTTCAAGTCCGAGCACTTTTGTGTACACATAGTACATATGTTTGCATGCCAAAAAGGATTTGTTTGTCTTCTCTCGCTTTTGAAAATCCGGACATGTGCATGTTGGAGACCCTTTTATATGAATCTCATAACTATTTTCAGTGAGAACTCAAAAAACCACATGCTCTTGAGACCTTTTCACTTCATCCAAAAATATAACTTTCATACTATTACATGCTTCCAATTAATTCTTCATGGCGTCTTTAGAAATTCCATGCCTCCACTTTTTCTTCCACGAGCTGCCACCACCTTCTTGGTAGTCGCCAGCCAGAGGTTGCGCATTTACCATTGCATTCCCTATTGTAAATCCACTCTGATGCAGTGCTGCAAGTTCCTGTGTGGAGATATATGTTCCTCTTGCTACTCGCCAAACATTCGGAGCAGGAGGTAAATCTTTGACTTGTCTTTTGATTGATCGAGTATGCAAAATATTATAGTTACAAACCCATAATCATTGCTCAATTTTTTTACCCTTGAACATTCTTTTGGACCATATACATGGAGCAACAAGACCAATAGAGAGACTATGCAAGAGATTGTCATAATTTTTTCTCCCTACTATTCCAAAACACTTTTTTTGATTTTGAATGGGAATTCTCCTCAGGGCCCACTGAGTGTGTGTCACATCACTCTCAAACAGACTGTTTCTTTGAGATGACAAAGGTGTGGTTGTTTCGTTTTGAGATCCAATATCATCATCATTGTCACTAATTTGCAGTGGAATGTTAGAAATACCTGGTCCTTGGGTATCAAACCTAATTTTTTTGGGCCGACCGTAATGGTTTTGTTGCCTAGATTCCATGGTATATTCCGGGCGATGGGAGCTACTTGTTCCTATTTTACCCCTCTTTTTGCGTTGTACTGTTTCTTTGTCTCCATGCAAAATTGGTTGCGCATACATTGGAGTCCCTACAACAGCCTTGTGTAATAGATGGGCCACATTGGCCGGAGTTGGAGTGTGTTGAGATTCAACTTGAGAAAGCAAGGTCTCCATTGTGGGACATGTTCCTATATAACGCCCAGTAGTATATCCCAAACGCTTTG